>NC_134037.1:183678653-184009501 GCF_965140245.1 Athene noctua
GCTCTCCCAGTTCATTCCAACGTCCACTGGTAATGGAGATTTGTCCACGAACCTCCTGATTTTACTTAGAACACTACTTGGATGTTTCTTCACTTTGTTGGATTATATTCTTTGTCCTGCAGAAGGGTCTAATATCCCAACTTCTATAAATTACTTTCCAAGATTGTCCCTAAAATATTGGAGTGTACCTTAGTACTGTGGTTGAACACAGAGTGCTATTTTCACTGTAAATGTATTAGCAGACACTGCACTGCAGCTTTCATATTTTGATGAACTGAAGCTAGGTGATTGGGGTTTTTTTAAACCCCATTTTAATGGAACAGATTTTGGATTATCATGAGTTTTTTTCTATTTATGACATTTGCATGCTGTTGCACATAACTATTTTTAAATTTATTTCTCTGTCACATGCCAAAAAGTTGCCATTGGTATTGTGTGTTGCCTCTAGCAGATAATGTAAACAGGTTCATAGATTGTCTACAGTTCTGTGTTTTTTTAGCTATGAATTAGTCATGAGGGAGTAGCTGGAGTACTGCATTAAACCAACATGCTTTTTTCCCCTGAGACAATAGGAATCACTTTGCATACATACCCACCTACCGTGCTAATGGAGGCTGTTATTTTGGAATCCATTTCTTAAAACCACATAGCCAGACTGACTGTACTTTCCACTCCCCAGTACATTTCCCCCACCAGAGGCATATATCATTCAGACATTGCTAAGAATTCAGTAACAAAAACAAGCAGTGCTATGTTTTTCTAGTGTATTTTGTATCCAACATAATCAACTATATTCTTTTTTATTAACTGAAAAATTGGGGAGTTAACATTTGATGGAAAAGGTCCAAATAGAGTATTTCATTTTGAATCCTATTTCTTACAGGAAAGATTATTTCCAAATGTGGCCAAACCGCTTGGCTATTAAATGCTTGGCAGCCCTATTCTGTGCATAAGAGCAATAGAGAACTTTAAATTAAGCAGGCTTTTACTAAAGCAGTTGTTCTCAGAGTTATACCATTCGCACATTTGCATTTCTGAGAGGCAGCTAATCACCTGCAATCTGAATATTGTAAAGGCTTTTAAAATTACTTTGTCACTAGCTAGCTAACATGCATTATAATTTCATTATGCCATTTCAATAAATTTTCAAGTATCTATTGAGTATGCATTTTTTAACATCATGGATTTCCTTTAGTATGCTTAGGAAGGTTAAAATTTAAACACACAGTTTTTTATGAGCTGTGATATAAGATGTCTTCAAGAAAAACACATATTCAAGACAAAAAGCAGTAAATAATTATCTCTTTCCTGGTAAATAAAATTTAGGTTAGTTAGTTTCATCAGCTAAATACCAAAAAATCACTGTATTAAGGATACAGAATACTGTAAGAACCATTTCAGTGTTACAGTTACTCTTCCTATGAGATAGGATAAAATTATATTGAAGGATCTAAACCAATTAGGAGCCCCAGATTCCATGAAAAAAAACAGTGAATTTATGATTCACCAGTTATTTTTTGAATAGTCTAGCTTTTGTCTGTTTCTGGAAATTTTAATTTATTAAAAACCAATTCCCTACAATCTTCAGATTGCTACGGAGGATTTTAGTGAGTATCTTTTAATGACACAAAAGAAAATCTGGGATAAAACCAAGAAAACTTCTGCCTCTTGAAAAGGATGAAAAGAGTGTATTTCTTAAAAAAAAAATGTGATGGGTTTTGCAGAAATCCTGCATATATTATTTTCTTTGATGTGAGAATACAGAGTGGGGGTAGAGAGCTATCTGTTACCTTTGCCTACTGTATTTGTTCTACCAAGTTGAATAGGTAATAGTCTATTAAAATAAAACATTTTAAAATAATTAAAATACTCAAGAGATTAAATAACTTTCCCATGACTTTTGTGCTCCTCTTCAGTTTTCAAGAAGATATATTTCATAAAAATCTACCAGTGTAAATTTAAAGAGGATTTACACCTTGGGATTTTTCCCATCTGTTTTTTAAAGTGCATCAACAGCCAACACCAGGGAAACAGCTTTACAAATTATTACCTCCAGACTATGAGAAACTTACTTTGAAAAGTCACACATCCTGTACGGACATCACTGTGCTCACTGCACCATTCCAGGATGTAATTTAAATTCTCTACATTTTTGTAGGCCACAGTTTTAAAATACATTGTTTTACCACCTGCATAACCCTGTAAAAAGCCCTGGGTTTTTGAAACAAGAAACCTGAATGTAGGAGTGGATTAGGAGTGGGTACAATAGGAAACCCTTTAGCTCCTGCTGCTGCACCAGTGAGGAGAAGATGTGTGCTTTTCCATTTTACCTGCTGCCACCGGCAGGGATCTGAGAGGACAAACGCTACCTCTGGATGTCCAGTTACCAGGCTGCTTGCTCATTTTCCTGAGCGTTTTAAATCATCTTCTTGTGTATTCAGAGAAGAAGGGCTGTCCTGACAGGGCATAACTGGAGACAAATTCTTTTGATGCAGTAACAAAATATTCTTTCACACCTAAAAGCTTAACTTGGCTGCCACTAGTTACTATTCTGTGTTTTGAAGGATTTTGGACTTGGACTTTGAAACCATCAAAACTTCATTCACAAGATTTTTGAATCAAAGTTCAATTTAAAGCCTGTTATCAAATAGCTCACAGTCAGAAAGCACATGGACACTGAGCCCCTTGGTGCATAGGCAAGAGCTGAGATTGTTGGGACAGCAAGCTTTGTTGAGCAAAGTAACTTAAGTCAGTCACTGCACATCCAGCATTTATTGTACACTGGTAGTTTGAGATGCCTAAGATCGGAAGGACAAAAAAAAACCAAACCAAGGTGTCTTACATCATCAAAGAGGATAGAGCCTTTGCCTAGAGCATGAGTCAGGACAAAAGGATGATTCCCAACTCTCTCTGTTGACTCATCAGAGTTTAGGTTAGGTAAAGTCCTAACACAGGAACTCTGCTCTTTGTTGAAGGTCAGGTGGGATGAATGTACACCTACCTGTGAGTGTTTTGACATTAACCCCAGTAGCAGAAGCCAAGATGCAGCAATACCTAAAATTACTGTGGCTCTGCCTTCTATATAGAAATCTAAATTAACCATTAACTGGTTTGTTTAATAATATAATTAATTATTTACTCTGTGTAGCTATTTACAGACTAGTGAGTATTGGGTATATATAAATCCACATACATGGGAGGAGAGGATAGACTGGAGAGGGGACTCGTAGCAATGCAACTTTACCTTTGTAGTCCTTCATATACCTATTTAGATCCAAATTTTATACTTCATTAAGAAGCAATCAGCCTCTGGAGGGTATCATAAAAAAGCGTAATGCAAGCCTGAAAAATGTGCCCTTTAGAGAGTTGCAGTGACTAATGCAAATCTAGTTTCAAGAAGGTTTAGCAGAAATCTGGGCATTTCTGTGTCTGTGTAAGGGTTTGTTTATATATGGCCTATGTATACCATAGAGCTTTGCTTTTAAATTATGGTTATGGAAGGAGAAGACACTTCCAGGACCATTATCTGGATCCATCCCGCTTACTGTCTTATATTATTTGGATACCCCATCAGAGGCATCTGAGTTAAGGATTCCTTGGTCATCCTGGAATCCCTCTAAATCCAGTGCTTCATTTTGTTTTATTTTAACTTAGCACTTATTTAGCAACCGCACCTATAAGTCAGGGTAAGTCATGGTCTCAATGCAAAATCAGCATGGTAGTTCAGCTACAGAACAAGTGTGCCTTTACTCTAGTAGATGTGGCAAATTTTTACTGGGAAAAGATGAGGATTCTTCAGAGCAGTCAGTGAAATATTTTATGCCAGGAAACTGCTGCTTTTATTTCCTTTCTTCCTCTTAGGAAACCCATTCACACCCAGCCTAAAAAAATAAATACCTTTCAGTATGTATGGTTCAGTGAAAGAATAGGTGGACTGATGTTGTTATAAGCACTTTACTACAAGTGCTAGGCACAACTGAGATTTTCATGGGATATAACACTGGGTTCTTTTTTTTCAGGAGATAGACAGATGATTATGTGATCTAGTTTTTCAATAGTCTTGAGAAAAACTGCTGCAATGTTGCTTTTCTTTGCTGCTTCTATTCACATATAGCAAATTGTTTAATCCCTTGCAGCTGATATTTAGGGAGGCTTCATGTGGCCAGGATGCTTGCTGGTTGGAGCATAAGGAACATACTACAATTCTTTTTTTCCCACTTCACACCAGGAACTGCAACAGAGAAATGTTCTTATTCTGGTAAATTATGGTCCAAAGGCCACAACCCACGTGAGTTCAGCCGCAGACTTAGACTTCCAGACTTCAAATCAGAGTGGTGGGGGGTTAAACTCACCTCATTTTAGATACCTGAAGTTATTACTCACCTGCGCTAGGTCACCTAGGCTTCCTCTGTGGCCGAGAAAAGATAGGCACTTGTGGTAGGATGTTCATACCTGGGGAAGAGAAAGAAATTATTCACTGATTTCTGCCTCTCCTCAGAGTCCAGAAAAATGGGTTAATCCTTGCAGCTCTTCATGATATGATGAGGTGATGTGCGTCCCACCTGAAACTGTGCCTCAGTTGCCCATTTTCACAGCATGATGAATAGCTGCCTGCCTCTCAAGGATATTATGTAATATAAGAGAACTTTCAGAAAAAAGCTACATAATTCTTAGATGAAAATTTGGGGTTTAAGTTCTATTTCTAGTGATCTTTTGTTATAAAAAATCTGTCCCAAATTAGCAAGGAATCTCCCAGTATGGTTATGAATTGTCTCCGAGTCTGTAAACCTGCATCACAGGTCTTTTTCTTTCAAATTTTGTGTCCAGTAGCCTATTAGTTTTTGCTTTATAGAAAGGTTTTTATATTGTCTAATATGCAGAGCTGAAACAACTACTTTCTAAAAGATTCTCTTTACTAGTACTTACTGGTTTGCTGGTAAAACATGAGTTAAGAGCTAAAAGCTGTTTTTTCAATAGCACAATAGGTTTCATAACATGTTCTGTGCCCAGTAAGGCAGAGATCAAGAAGTCTATCAGATTCCTAATCCACTCAAGCATGTTTCTTTTAAATTTTCCAGCCTTACATATGCACACACATACATACACTTCCATCTGCATGTATATTTTTCTAACTGTATAAGATATAAAAATATTGTGAATATATATACACTTCATGAATGTTAAATTTATTATTTATGTAAACATTTATAATAAGAGAGCTATCAGACTGGGGATCCATTAGTCCAAGAGCTGTTCAAAATGTACAGTAATATGGGTGATTGACTGCCACTGCAGTTACATCACAGTAGGAAAAATTTATGTAGATGAATACCTTCCTTTTAGTGGAGTATTTTCCTGTTTTGAAGATGATATTGCCCCTCCCTTATTTTACTTACTTTCTACATATTATACTTCTGTGGTAGGCATCAAATGTACACAAAAAAGTTTGTAACTGGAAAATTATCCAGCTCTTCCCAAGATGACGTATAACCACGAGAATATAAATTTTAAAATTTCATCCATTACATTTACTGGCTTAGATTACATCCTGGCAAAGTCTAGAGTGTAAGAGACAAAGCTTGCTGTGAAGCCCATGCTCTGCCCTCTTTGGCCTCCCATGATTTGCCTCAGGTCCTGAAGAATGCATATTTGGAGACTGTCAGCAAAGGTGCCTCCCCATTCCTCCTGGCTTTACCGCTTACGTTAGTTTTCTGAGGCTTAAACTGAGTTAATTAATCCAAACAGTAGATTGATGGGATCTCCATAATCCTTTAGTTCTTAAGCAATAAAGAATTCCTTGTGCTGGGATATGAAAAATCTGAGCGCTTGTGTCTGAATCTTTTCTTAAATGCCCTTTTTTTATGGTTGACTTCACTTAGCAAGAACTTAAATGGTACCTTGACTGAGAGCTGATGAAATGAGTTAGTGGCATTAAGTAGTGACTCAGTAAATGTACCAACACTTTAAAAGGTACAGAAGCAAAATTTATATTGGTCTTTGGGTGCTTGGGAGTGTTCTAAATGTTCCTCTCTTACAAAGTGTTCAGTATGTTATGACTGATGTGCTCTCTTTGAAATTGCAGGTTTATGCAACTCAGCCGACAGCTGGATGATTGTTCCCAATATCAAACAAAACCACTACACAGTGCACGGTTTACAGAGTGGCACTAAGTACATCTTCATTGTTAAGGCCATTAATCAAGCAGGCAGCAGAAGCAGCGAGCCCGGCAAGCTCAAGACAAACAGTGAGTAACGTGAGATCCAGCACACATGCATTCTTCTCCTTTTTTGTCTTCCTATTTAGTTTTGATCTTTGGAAGATACAAGAGCACAGAGCAGTTTAACTTGTTTAAAGTGGTTCCCACAATGAAAGCCACTTATTTAACTTGATTCAGGATTGCCAGAGTCTTCAGTAGTGAAGAAATCGCTTTTTTTTGAGAGATGCATCTGTAGTCTGGTCACTGGAAATATCATTTGGGAACAGAGCCATCACATGTGAAATGATTGAAAATATTATTTTGGGGTTTTGTTTCAATGTCCCTTCTATTCTTTCTCCTCTACAAAGCAAAAGCTTTTCTTATGTTTCAGAAAAACCCACTTTAATTTTGTGTAGTATTCATCAATTTAATTTAAGCTAGGTTAATTTTATTTTCCAAAATGATGTCTTTCTCAGGACACTAGAAAACTTCTCAACTTCATCTCCCTCAATTTTCTATGGAGTTCAATGAGGTGGTAGAGTAGTCAGACATCCCACTTCAAAAAAAAAGCCAATGGTTACACAAATTATTAACAGATGTAGTATAGAAATTTTAAGACTGGTTTTCAGCCTTTTTCCTCTTGCATCCCAGCCAATCCCTCAGTCGTGTAGTTATCACGAGCAGCTCTGAGTACAGGAAAGGGAACCCTGGGATTTGTGCACCTTCTGAAACTTGCTTATTGTAGGAGACGGTGCTCGAAGAGGGGCAATACTGAATGTTGTAAGAAGGAGGCTGCAGGGAGTGGCACATGCATGTTTCGGATCTTCTCCTTTCTGCTATTAACCTAGCTTGCAATTCCATGTAAAAGCTTCTCATATAATCCCCACATCTGCTACCAAGAATCTGCATATTGTTGAACCTGGTAACCAACAAGCAAATATGTAACCAGAGGACCCCACCTGGAAATGGCAATCCTTTATCCTTTTGTCTGTTTGTGATCCAGTGTGGCACAAAAGCAATCTCTCGGCTGACTGTGAGAAAGAACGTGGCCAGATACAATTCAGTACAGAGAAAGACATCCTTCAGATACTGCTTCAGCAGCGCAAAAGCTGCTAACTAGTTAGAGAGGCAGGCCATTGGTATTTTAATGCTATCAAGCGGTAGGAAAAAGCAGGTAAAATGTGCCCCAAAATACTTTCCAACGGGTTTGATTTATACTTGGTCATAATACATAACTAAATACATGTTGCAAAAGTAGATAACTGACCGATTTGCATCTTATTTGAAGTACAGGTGTGAGTGCCTCACACAGACCTCATGGAAGCACTCATTTCTATTTTCTGTGTATGTCATCAAATCTTCTGCTTACATTTTTTACCCTTGATATGAAAGACAGTAAGAAGGGGAAGGAGCTTTGCTGGATGACTTGTGGAGTCATACTTTCCTAGTTGACTCCTGTTGGAGGTAAATGATCATTTGGCTTTGTGACACAATGAGCAAGCCTGTCAGAATTGTGGTGAGCTTTCTATATGTACAAGGTTCAGTTTACCAAAAAGCTTCCTGTTATTGTCTTCAAACCTCATGCTACAGCCGAAGATACTTGCCAAGAGCAACAGACTTAGTAATGTTTTTACACCACGTTATTTGGACCGAGTTACAGTTCACTTCCTTCTTTTTAATGCACAGTGTCCAGCATGACATGGGCATCCTTCAACAGTGATCCTGAATTGTTGACTGTGCTTGTTATAAATAAAGCTGTGAGTGAAAAACAGACAAGGCTAGTGCTTCTTATTTTCAAACTAATTTTGTGGAATTTGAAATCATACTTTTTTTTAGTAATGATGAAGATGTTATTACGGACCTTTATCCCTAGAGAATTAATAGAATGCAATTTATTCTAAATCTAATATGCTATGAAAAAAGCAACCCCCAGACCTTTATTAGCATGTATATTGGTTTCAATTACATGCAAGAATTAGAGTATTCAGGTTACCTCTAGTTCAGAGATAATGGGCATGATGATTATGCAGCGCTCTTTTCAGGGATTATTGACACGGGGAAGTTAGTGCACAATGAGATTGACAGTAAACTGACAATGCAAATTAGCTATTGCAAGGAGCAGAATAGGTTCATCTATCTGAAGAACACTTCAGAGGAGGAGATTAATATGGTTATGCAATCTTGTGGGCTTCTTAGAAGCTCGGTAATCCACTCTCCTTTTCAAAATCAAAGCCAAACCATTCTTCTGCCATCTTTGTCTATGCATCTCTAGGTCAGCCATTTAAACTGGACCCCAAATCTGCTCACAGAAAATTGAAAGTGTCTCATGATAACCTGACAGTCGAACGTGATGAAACATCCTCCAAAAAGAGTCACACACCAGAGCGATTCACAAGCCAAGGGAGCTATGGAGTAGCTGGCAACGTGTTTATTGACAGCGGGCGGCATTACTGGGAAGTGGTTATAAGCGGGAGTACGTGGTATGTATATAAAAATATATGTGAAAACAACAGTAATTCACACTGTTCAGATCCTGGCACAATTTATCTGGTAGAGACCAGTTGCAGAGGCATGTGGAACAGTAGAAGAGCAGGACAATCTTATACTTTCACACAGTTTGTCAGATTATTTTCTCAGTCTCCAGCACTTTCGGACTCTGGAGCTAAATCTGCCAGATTTCCATCTAGCAACCTTCACAGGACTTTTACCCCATGACTTGGGATGGTTGTTTTTTGAATCCACATACAGTATGTTTTAAGATTTTGGAGAGGTAAGAAATTTTCATCTTGTTTACACACAGAGCAAACTTTGTAAGTGTGATAATTTCTTTACTAAACATGCAAGATGTTAGCATCCTTCAGTAAGAAAAAAAAATAAACATGAGGACAGTTTGATGATCCAGTTTCACAGGGGTGGAATTCAGATTTGCTTCTGGGGTGGGGGTACGGAGCAGCAGAGCTATAGGTCTGTGCCCCAGAGTATGAAGCAAGGGGCAGGAAGTGGAGGATGATCCTGAATGATCCTCTGTGTCATACAGGGGTGGATTTTAGGGGCCCTTTAGTCAGTGGAAGAGATGCCTTCCTTTGGGATTCAAAGGCAACAATGATGATGGAATTTAACGGAGTGGAAAAATCAGTAAGGTCTTCAGGTATGCCCACTGTCTCAGACAAGAAAAATGCTATTTGCCTGTGCCAACACTAGGGAATGGAAATAGAGTAATTTATGGCACATTAATCTCTGTTGGTTAAAAGCCCAACAAATACTGCAGTGTCTCTAGAACATGAGGAACTTTTACATTTCTGTTATATATGAGAAATCAAGTATTTGCCCTCAGTGTCCATTAATGATAACATTTCCACAATCCTTTTACCCTGCACATCTTGCTATAAATTATAGTTTGGAGAGCAATGTCTTCGTCTACACTGCTTCACTTGACTCAAAACACAGTCCCAGAAATGCGCATTTGAATCTAAAAACCACACCAACATCTGGCAAAACATATTTGGGAATGGCAGAATTATTTTTTTTAATGTGTACTTTGATGTTTACTCTTGTATTCTTTCTTCTGGGCCATATATTAAAGGAGCAAGGAGAGATCAGATTAGCTGACAGATAGCAGTGTATTTTAAAATCAATTAATTCCTCTGTATTTGTCTGTTTGGAAGTGATTTAAACTCTTGAGTTGCTGATTACTCAACAATCTTCCTTTTGAATACCAGAGGCAAGTGCTCCAAAAAATTACCATAGCAGCCAAACTACAAACAATACAAGGGACAATAAAGTCTCCCTGAGCTCTCAGACCCAAAAGAGAGATGGGAAAAAACATTAATTAAGCCTGTGCAGATGTTGTGGTGAAACGTTGCTCAAGTAGAATTTAACCAGAAGAAGAGTCTGAGGCGTTCCAGTGAGTCCTCTGGGCTAACATTTGACTTTACTGAGAGCCAAGCATGGCAGGAAGCGTTTGTTTCCTTGAGTTGTTTTTTGTTTTGCAGGTATGCCATTGGTATTTCCTACAAGTCAGCACCAAAGCACGAGTGGATCGGGAAGAATTCTGCCTCCTGGGTGCTTTGCCGCTGCAATAACGCGTGGGTGGTGCGGCACAACAGCAAAGAAATCCCCATCGAGCCCGCACCTCACCTCCGGCGGGTCGGGATTTTGCTGGACTATGACAACGGTTCCCTTGCTTTTTACGATGCTTTGAACTCCCTACACCTTTACACTTTTGACATTACATTTGGGCAGCCTGTGTGCCCCACGTTCACTGTGTGGAATAAGTGTTTGACCATTATAACTGGCTTGCCTATCCCTGACCACCTAGACTCCTCCGAGCAGCTTGCGTGACTGCTAAAAGCCAAAAGGTAGGATGACGTGTCTTCCCAAGGTGGCCAGGCAGCTGCCTGTAGGAGCTTGCCCAGAGCTGGTGGACTGTGTGGCCACCCAGCCATCTCTGCTGAATCCAGCCAGAACTGAAAAGGGGAGAATATCTCTTTTCTGTGTACTTTGTATGGAATGACAAGAAGTGGCTTTAATAATATCTTAGAACTTTCTTTTGCAGTTGGTTTTGGTTGGTTGGTTTTGTATTTAGTCTCTTACAGGAAGATTTATAAATTATTTATAAAACAAAAAAAAAGAAGAAAAAAAAAAAAGGAAGGGAAAGCCTGGTTTGGACACCTGGAAAATGACTTACTTGTTTTGCACATTGATGGTCCTATTAATTAAAGTTTCATCAGCCCTTTGCATCATTTTATTTTATAGTGGATAAAAGCAGGAAATTGGAAGGATGAAAACTGCGGAGTGGACAAGTCAGTATACTGCAGGTTTTACTCGTGTCAATATCGGCGCTCTCATTACCAGTCTTATTGAGTGCGAGATCTTCTAGTTTCTTCTTTGTACATGGAAGTGTGCAGACCGAAAAGAACAAAAACAAACAAGTGAAGAAGTGGAGCTAGCCAACACAGCAAAAGAAGAAAGTTTCATTTACTTCTGTTCACAGGGCAGTGCTGTCTCTGTTCATAAAAAATGTGTGGAATATCTCCTAGAAATGTGAGTGGATAAATCATCTGGTGTTTTATTTTACTGATGGCAACATTCCCATCTACTAGTGCTTCACCTTCATCTTTGGGAAACACTGTAGAATCACCGAGGATGTGAAAGACTGATACCATCTCTGAGAATCAGCAACACTGGAGGAGAGCAGCCAATCCAAGGTCTGACTGTAGACTAATTTGATAAAGCACGACATCATTTAAGGATTGATTGTAATAGAAGATGTCATGGTTCTGATGGTAGATATGTGAATGCTTATTGCTGATTTTACAAGGTTCAACATAGCAAGCCCAGCCAACAACTCAGAAGTGAGACATGTGCCACTTTACCATTGATTTTAAATTAAATACAAATGTTTCATTGTTATACACTATGTGGTCTCTATAACAAAACAAGGAAATCTGTTTTACATGTGCTGTATAGAGAAACACTGCAGCTGGAGTTTGCTTAGAGCTATCATTGTCCTGGATTATTTGGGAAGGCACAGTTCTCTTTGTGAATGAGGAGGAAATAGCAAGTTTTCAGCAGCAATAGGAATCTGTATGTGCAGGCCCTACATTCATCCTGGTGTTGGTGGATGAGCTTCAGTGAAGGCAATAGAGGTTGTACCTACTTTATCTCAAAGCTGAATCAGGTGCATTTTTTTTTTTTCTCTTTTCCTTCTACAAAATAGAAGCCCTTTGTAATTACTACAGTGCTTATGTATAACAGATCATTTTGGGAGATGATGAGGCATATGACATCTTTAAAAGAACGGTTTTCCTACAGTGTTCAGTTGTTACTATGCAAGTGGTGAAAATCTGCTTGTGTAGAAAAAGGGTAAATTGAATATCAGCTTTATGAAAAGATTTGCTCAGTAATTTACAACTATGCTTTAGGTGTCTTTTGAAAATGATGCCTTAATGCACTTTGTTCACTAATGGGTCCAAAATAAAATAGTCCCAAGCTCAGTTTCAGATTTTTTAAATACTGGCTGTCCAGATACAAATCTGTACTACAGTTTGCCTTATGATCAAGATGAGGAATACATACATGCCTGTTTGGTTTCTTCCATTTTTTAATAGAAGATAAATGTCTATCCATGTTCCTTTGATTTCTCTTTACATGCTCTTCTAACTGCTGAATTAAACAGAGAAACGTCTGGCAGTACGTTGCTGGTACCATGGCTTTCAGCTGTGGCAGCATCCCATGGTTCATAGGCAGGAGCCACTGATCTTTCCAGAGTTGACACAAATAAGGGAAAATGTGTACATATAGTGAACTGCAGTGTTTATCATAGTGTCTTTAATAATCAAGAAATGTATACCCTCAAAAATGAGAAAGTAAATAAATCCCCAAACATTACACTTCATAATTGAGCACAATGTTACTGATACAGTCTGATCTACATTGCCCAGATGATCTGGCCTGGGATGTTTGGGAGGTAGCCACGATGGCACAAGAATTATTATAATGAGTTGACAGGAGATGACTGATGCAAAGCAGTGATAAAGAGACGCAGGAGGAAAGTAGTTTTAATCTAGGATTATTGCCAAGTTTCTGCCTAAAACAAAAGGGGTGTACTACCAAAGTACACGTAGCAAGGCTGTGTATCTTCTCTTTTGCCAGAAATATTAAATCTAGAAGCTGATTTCGGTAGTGGACAAGCTGAAAACACTGTTCAGTGTTTGGCCATACAATGTTGGCAGAGATTGAACTGGATGGAAGTAATACCATGAATTTGGAAAGATCCCAAATGATCTCACATATTTTCATTGTAAAGATAGACCGTGAGTCTAAAGACAGATCATGGTTTTGGCCAATGGAAAAAGAATGGTTGTTATCTACAGATCTTGCTGTATCATTTTTATTTTAACACAGAATACTTCATTTGGAGCCAAGTCACATTTCTCCAGTGGACTATTAATTCAGTCTGTACTCTTTATGCATATATGTTTGTGTATATATGTACAGATATGTATGAGTACACACACACCAGTATATGCACAAATATAGTGTGTAATTTGTGTATATTCATACATACATATATACATACGCAAACTGACAGTAATTAGTCAGGTGTTCCTCTTTTGCTTGTTTCTTGAACAATTTCATATTCTGTATGACTATGAGGAAACAAGTTTGCTATGAATGATCGTCTTCTGGACATTTTTTAACAAACAAAATCTGTTTATTTTACAGTACTTGATCCAATGCCTCATTAATCAATAAAAACATTGATTTGAAAATGTAGCTTCTGTGGTCTGTGGCATTTTGCATGGTCCATAGTAATCAGTTGAAATCTGGGGGAAGGGTAATCCTCATGTAAAAATAAAACATGGTACTTTAATGTAGCGTGCAGTCTTAGGTGAGGGATTTTCCCTGACATTTGAAAGTTTTGTGACTAGGAATGAGGTAGCATTGTATAATGCTGTGTTTAACAAAGTCAGATTTTTGAGGAATTTGCTGTGATGCAAGCAATGAATGTAGTAGATAAAGTCTGTGTTGATATAATGATTGTTTCAAAGGTGTATTTAAAACCCAAGTTGGGATTCAGCAGAGTTAGAGCAAACTATAGCACAATATCTTTAGAAGACAGTAGCATCAGCTCAGAGTATTAAACTTGAGGTAATGGAACAGTGGGAGAATTTTTTCTCCCTGAGAACAGATAAGTTTTTCCATGTGTTAGGCTCCCATGTATTAATACATGTTTAATGGGGGAAAAATAATTCAAGAATGGCGTGTATGTCATAAATCATTTAGTAGACTGTCTCTGGCCCATTGTAGTTTCCCACTGTTGGCTTTCAGAGAGCAAAAACTTTGCTGCATTTTCTGCCATGAGTTTATTCTTTGTCTGGTTTGGGTATCCCATTTCTCAATGGCTCAGCGAAGAGACCCCCACTGAGCAGTGGATCCCAAGGGTAGGAAGCATAAAAATCCTCAGATGTGGGTACACTGTGAAAAGATGGAAATCTGTGCAAGTACAGGTGAAAACACATGTATGTTCGTCATTATATTAGCAATAGTAAGTCACTAAAGAGCACTGTGCATCATCAGTTTTAATCCTGCATCTTAATTGCAAAGACTATATTCTTTCCATTTTGGAAAATGCAACAGGATGCTATTGACAGCACAAATTAAAGTGTCAGCTCTTTAGCCAGTTCATTTTGAGATGGACAGCATTTATAATGCTATGAAGAACTGTTGACTGTGGGAGATTTCATTAAACTATTATTTGACATCAAACACTGTATAAGTATTTTTCTTAATTATTCTGATAAAGCAAATGTCTAGTAGTTCCCAGATTCTCCTTTTAGTTACAGCAGCACAAATTCCAGATAACCTCATGCAACAAACAAGGTGAGAATTGCTAGTGGCTCTTTACCTGTATCACCAAAACTGAGGCTGTTCATTTTAATTGGAAACACTGTCTTCATTTCTGGTTTAGGAGTAAAGAAGTGTTGGACCCACACAGAAAGTACACACTATGCCGTTTCAGTACCTGGCCAGGGCACACCTGGCCTGAAGGCCATCGGTGAGGCAGCTTTGGGAAGCTAGTGATAAATTAAAAACACGCACAGGTTGCTTATGTAGTAATGTACTGGCCATGTTCTTGTAACACTATCTCTAATGTCTTTTCACATACTGATCTTTCTAGTAGTGGAAGTGTGTATTAAGATATAGGAATGTAATATGCAGTATTTTTCTGTGTTACTGGTTTGGTTGCTTGTTTAGAAATTAGTTCAGTGTTCTGAACTTCAGCCTTAATTCTGCACATGGAGGAAAGCCCACTCCCAAGTACTGATGGTGAGTGTTCTAGATTATGCTAGCTATTTGTTTTAATTGTGCTTTCTGAAGTGAAAGAAACTCTCTTTGCATTTTAACCTGTGATTTAGCACTTGATTTTCATATTAAAAAATGAAGAGACTGAAGAGCAATGATTTTAATAATGCTTCAGTGTGGATGAGACTCTTGGTTTGGACTGTGAGGCTTAAGGCATCTGTGTACATAAATCTCTGTGCCAGGATAGACTGATTTGTCATTTGTCTGAGAGTTGAACAGTACGAGTGCAAGTGTTTTATTCTGAGGTAGACTTTTGCATTAACTCCACTCGGAGTGAAATATTCTGGTTTTTTAATTTTTAAAAATTGGTTTTCTGATTCAAGTGCGGACCCTGCTAGTAAGACTGAAAGTAATTCGTCTTTCATCATGTTATTTATTTCAACAAGCACTACTGTGTCATGTGCCTCTGGCAGGTCGCTGAACACATCAGCTGCAACCATAACCTTTGCAACATCACCTCCAATGTGGACTGATGTTTAAGACGTTGATCAAGTATATAACTTTCCCACTTGGGATTCATCCTGCTTTGAGTAAGGAACTCTAGCACAAATGGTGCCACCAGTTCAAGGTGAGAGGTTCATATGTTTCACAAAGATTATATATGAAAGATAGGGTCTTAAATACCATCAATATTGGGGCAGTTCTCATTTAGAAGCATGACAATGTATTAGGAAGGCATGAAGTCTTCTGCTACAATGTGATCAACGTTGTCATGATTACTGGTACCTGAGAGAGGGTTGGAGGTAGCAAAAGAGGGAGTTCTGGAGCAGTGCTGTGAGATCATGGAGAATGACAGGACATCTGGAAATCTGCCACCACTGCCTGCCCTGGTGCCATGCTGTAGCTTTGCAAAGCAAGTTTGCACATATTCTTCCTTTTGTGACAGCTCAGCCCCAATCCACATTCCCAAATGACAGGAAAAAAATATTGCAATTATATGTTTGAAATCCTAACCTGAATAAAAGCGGCAGGGCAGGGATGAAAGCCCTGGGCCTTGATTATCCTTTATTCACTCAGATTTTTACATCTGTTGACTTCAAAGAATATAGTCCTGATTTACATAGAGGTAGGTACAAGCCCATGAATCTTCAGTTTCCAAAGGGTCAAACCCAAGTGAACCAGGAGCTCAGCATTCCTATTAAATCATGTCTTTGGAGAAAGCACATTTGCTGCTAGCAAATGCAGTTTCTCATGAGCTGTTTCCCAAGGCCAGCACAGGTGTGTTTTAAAATGTATAGTTCTTTTAAAATGTATGATTCAATAACATTCTTCTTGGGTGAATTGTTCAGGCAATGTTTCACTGTTTCCTCCAAGCAGGGTGGGAACAATTCTCTTAGCAGGTGCTGTATTACTTTTATAAAAATCATGAGAACAGCAGATACATAAATTATGATATAATGCTGCAACATAAGACTATTGTTCTTGGACTTCCATTTAAAATTAGGTAATAACTAAAGAAGCTGAAAAGTCTACTTCCTCCAATTGTTTGTCCTAACTGATATAATTATTTGAATGTATGGAGATATTTCCTCTCAAGGAATATCACTTCATTTCTTTTTCATACACAAACACATAGTAGTTAGGCGTTTACCTGAAAATCCATGATTTTATAGAATAGCTTATAGTCATGCCTTTGAAAGACAGCAAATGGAGGCTTTGTGTTTTACATAATGTTAGTCATTGAGCAAGGAAAAAGACCTATAGCTGTTTAGATTACTGAAACATTTAAAAGATGACAGCCAGCTGCCACACAAGAGGATGGGAAAGTTTTCATTAACAATTTTTTATTTCTCCCTCATTTTTTTTATTTCTCTGTTATTCTTCCATTTCCTCACCTTTCTTTTCTGCTTTCAGTCTCATTTTCAGATTTTAAGTATTAGAGTAGCAAGAAATGTGTGTTTTTAAAAGTTGGATTTATGTTTTATTTACTTGAAAAATTACCATTTTCAGGAGGCTCACAGAACACAGAATGAGAAGTCAAAATACTAATGCAGTATGGCAGCTTGAAAGTTGAGAATATTTTTGAAATAGAAATTAAAGAAGGAATGCAGATAAGCCTGTCACTCCTCCAATTGCTGAATTATTTGGTTTCATCCTTCTGGGCTTAATAGTATTGCTCTCTATTTAAAACAGTGTTATGAGATCTGATTAAGGAGCACAAGTAGAGGAATAGTAGTTATTTTAGGATAACCCTGAAACAAGTTCCCTTTAATAGCGATATATATATATTCAACTTCATTAATGTCAGCTCATTGTTTTGAGTTTTTTTTCATTTGTAAATATTGTGTGTCCTCTCTAGCAGTAGTTCCCAGCCTAGAAGTATGTGTCTCTTTTGAGAAGCATAGGGTCTAATTCCTTATGGAATTTGGAATAAGTCCTCCCTATGGCAGGTGTGATGGTGTTGCTAGCACAGTGAGAACATCTCCCACTGGCAGGGGCAATTTGATCTATATTTCTGTCATCTTGTCTGTGCAAGTAGTAGTGATGGCCAAACAGGATGAAATAGGTTCAACCAGATTTGTGGGTGTGGGCAGAGGTGGAAGACCTCTCTGGTGAATCTCAACTAGTGATTACAACTAGTGGTATACTCAACCCAGAACTGGAAATTAACAAATGGAGATTTGTTGCATAATACAGAACATATCCTTTTAGTCCACCAGTTTAACATCCACATGCTCACTGAACATCTGTTAAAGTTAGGGGTTTTTTTAACTGACAGGTTTTTATCAAACTACTTCAAAAACAAACATTGCTGATACTATGTCAGTAGCTTATGGCAGAGGGTAGAGGTGAGGCACAATGTAGGATCTAGAGAATAAATACAGTTGCAAATTGAGTTCAGAACAGCATAATGCTGCTCATAAACATAGCTTCCACCAATCCTAATTGAAATTATTCATGTAGATGAAGAGAGAAAAAAACAACTGAATTCAGCATTGGCATGTGCGTGAGTAATTGTCAGTAGAAAGTAGCATAGGTGCTGAAACAATTGAAAACCAATATTCTTTACTGTTAAATGAATAGTTGATACTCGTTTTTTTCTAACAGTTGAGTCATAGCATTCTTACATTGCATATATTTAGACAAACAAGAGGTGTTATTAAGGAAGTGCCCCATTCTTACAAAGGCAAGACCAGTTGAGGAAATTAGGATAAATCTTGGAATGATACACACAAAAAGAACAACAGGAAAAGGAAGTTATATATTCACAATTCATAATTCAAACAATTGTACCCAAACCATCCTTTCTTATTAGAATCTTGATGATGCCTTCCTGCATCCCTCCATGGAGAAGATGAAATAGGAACACTTTGTCTTTCTGTTCTTATGAAGTCAGTGCTTTGTATTAGTGTTCCTTGGAAATCTCTCAGGATGAATAAATTTAGTGGGAACAAGTACAGAGTTCTCACCAGCCTTGGAGCCTGAATAAGCTATTAGCCAGTTTCAAGGCTGAATTACCATCAAGTTATGAATGCTTTCATGTATTTTTAACTGTGCAAGAAGAAACATGTAACACTGAAAAAAAAAAAAAAAAAAAGTGATCGGTTTTATGTAGATGTGGAACAGCCATCATTCTGTCCAGCTACAAAGCTGCTATTTAGTACAGGGACAGGAAAATATTTTAATGGATTTGATATAAAGCACCTGCGCTTTTGCTGGTTCTCATGCACACAGAAGTGCTGTAGCCCTAGGTCCTGACAACCTTTTAGCTGTCTGTGGAATTCAAAAGCTCTGCAAATCATGCTGTGGGGTGGGTTGTTGTGTGTGAGTACAACTTTCCCTAAAAGTGCTCCTACTGTCTCAATTTTTCCTGCTTCCCCAAAAGTAGAAGGAGAGGCAAGCCAGCTCCCAAAGGTCTTCAGCTCCAATCCTTCTCTGACTTTTCTCATGGCAGGAACAGTGAGGCTACAGGCTGGCCCTTGCCACCACATTTTGTGTGTCAACAGAATTATGCTATGAAGCTTTAGGCAGCAACCTGACACCACAGAAAGAGAGTTTAAACTAGCTCCACTAGCAAGGTTCAGACATTTTTCCAGTAGTTTCCCCAGTTTCTGCTGGGGAAATGCAAGGGAAATCTGCTACAGGACAGGGTGTGAAGATTACACATCTTCTAAAGGCATGTCCAAAAGGCTGAAAAGGAAGATGTTAAGTGGCATTCATCCTCATAAAAAGGTCTGTATAAGAAGGCTGGGATACATTTTTCCATGTTTCCATGAAGGCATGGAAAGCTGCCTCCTTATGCCTCAGGTTTGGCAGTGCTTGTGGGCAGATGGGCCTCACAGTTCATTTTGAGGAGCAGAAAATCATTGTCCCATGTTTTTCTCCCCACTCTCCCTATAAGTTTGACAAATGGGAAAAAAAAATCGTAAAATTTCACTGCATGAAAGCTCATACCACTGATCTTCATTGTCAAAATGAAAACAATGCAAAAAGAGGCAACGAAACTTGTGTGTGCAAAATTGCTATTTGTAACAACTGACATATCTGATGTATTGTTAATCAGATATTATAGTAGTAACAGAAACAAAGTGGAAGAGCTATCATGACTGGAACTCTGATAATGAAAGATAGAAGTAGAAGTTGAAGAAAGAAATAAAGTAACTGGGGAATGCACCTCTGGCAAAACCATAAAGTGTTGCTTCCACGGTTCAATGAGTCTAGTAGAAGCTCATCTGGAAGACTGCAAAATTCTGGTGTACCGTAGTCAAGAAAGGTGATACTGAGTGAGTAACACAGGGGCAGAAAAAGGATGATCAGAAGGGAAAGCGAAGGGAGATCCTAGATTAGAAGGGGAGACATATATGTGGTTTATTAAGTCTAGCAATTGATGGCTGAGTGGAGATAAGATTGTTGTGTCTGTAAACGTATGACTAGGGTGGGTAGCACCAAGAAAGGAGAGTAACAGTTTTAAGTAAAAGTCAATATTGGTTAGAGAATAAATGCAGTCAATCTGTTTATGGACAGTTAAGTCTATAGAAATCAAGAAGGTTATTTCAGGGACCAGCAAGAGGAAAAAAGGAACCTTGCTGTTTCTGAGATGAAGCTTTGTGGGTGAGATTAATCACACTTCAATCTAAATGTCCAAATATTAGTTGACTAGGTTTAAGCATATATTCTAAGCATCCTCTATAATGAATAGGAAGCAAATAGCATCTCCAAATAATCATCCCAGGTATTCTAGCAACCTAACTTGGAACAGGAAGAATCCCATTCATGACTGATCTTTCACCATTGGTCATATGAGGAATCACAGGCAGCTAGGGTGTGCTTGATACCTGACTTTAGGTACCTAAAGGCAGATCAAGCCACTCTCACTCTATATATTTAGCAAATAAGGTATCAACATTTTTTATAGTGGTAAGTAAAGAGTAAATCCATTTCTTTGGATATAATACAGAAATTTATAGACAACTTCTGACTTAAAATCCTTGCTGTGCTGAAATAAGCACGCAATTTTTCACTGGCCTTGGTTAAGCACAGATTTCACCTCTTAAATATGATCAAGGTGAAATATTCTAAATCCAAGTCATATTAAATGTGGACATCTGACCCAAAGAAAGACTATTGTAGCCACTGAGCCCTTGCTTTTTCAAAGCAAGTTTTCTGTAGTAATGCTTCAGTAAAATGGCATCCAGGCAAAGTCAACGAATGAAAATGCATCTATTTGACCCCAGAACAAACCACACTGGAGATTATACGTGCTTCTATGCATTCTATTGCAGTGATCGTGTGCAGAAGTGTTTTAGATGCCAAACAGGGTTGTTTATCCAACACTGCAAAATGCTATGCATTAATAGTTAGCATTGTCCTAACATTATTCTTAAAGGTTTTTTTTAATAGATGTCACAGTCAGATCTCCTCTGGCATTTCCTGAATTCAACATATAACCATAAGATTGTATCAAAGCTAGAACAGCTAGATAACAGTTGACATGGCTGCATCATTAATTTCTCACAATAGTAAGCATATGTCTGTATGATAGACTGAGCACAAGTATTAAACTCACAGTGCCTCTGCCAAGCAGGTCTTGATTATGGAATCAAGAGCTCCTCAGCATAATTCTCTTCTAATGGAAAAGTAGCCATCAATTATTAGTTAAAAGGATGCATAAGAGATATCTGAGAAGTGCTGTCTCTTTAAGTCAGATGCTGAGGTCAAAAGTATTTATTTTACCATGTAATTTACTTGCATCTTCTGCAAAGCAAATAGGGCTGGTTCTCTGAAGAATGAGAGTCCTTTTGATATTCATGGCAGATTGTTTTGGATGGCTACTGTCCAGAAAATCTTAATGGAGAGAGAAATATATTTTGTGGATGGATGTAAATATTCCTTTTTTCAGGGTTTTATCTTAGACTCACCTCTACACTGTATAGGTTACTTTCAGAGGTTTCTTTTTATCTTTTTCTAATAACATGAGTATTTATCTAATGATGCTGTGGTGAGGTATGATTCATCCTTCAGGTTAATAGAGTGCACAGTTGAAAAAACCCTTCACATGCAAAGTATTGTTAACTGCTTGTTCTTCTTAAAAGGGAAGGAAATTACTCAAGCTGGAGAAATGTTATAGTGAAGATTGTTGGCACTATTCAGGCTGATAGAACAAGAATTGCTCAAATAAAAAGGTGAGAGTTTCTGCAGGAAGCACTTTCTGATGGGAAAAGGATTAGCACTCCAGGAAGGATAACTAAGGAATACTGACAGAAAATCGTCCAAACTAGGCAAATATTTGGGGAAAAAAAAAGGCTTGGCAACGAGGGATTTAATGGAGTTCAAGTCGCAGTGAAAAGTGGAATATGGAAGGACTGAGATAGTTTGGTGTTCTTTGGAGGGACCAGTCTGAGGATATCTGTTTGCAGAGAGTATGAGAATAGCTTGTGAAACTACACTGCTCATCCTGTTTAAGGGTCTCGGAGTCAGAAGCAGCAACAGAAAATAAAGGAACTGAAATACAAGTCAAGAAAGGAGGTACTGGGAACATTTCCTTCTCTATGAGTTAAAAAGAAAACGATATCTGAAATATCCAACAGCAGGAAACAACACAGCTTGAAAAACTTTTGTAAAATGAGAGTCTTTTTCCTTAATTCTGTGATTTATAACATCAGTGATTATTGAAATGGAGACAGCTTTTAAACTGTAACTTATTTTCACTGGTTGTGGAAACTTCATTACTTCTGTTAATTTTCACTGTTTGAACACGATGTTCCTTCTTTTCTGCTGCCTAAAACTTGGTCAGCCTACAATCCTGATTCACATGCAAGCAGGGCCTTATGTCCTTAGGTATTTCCCAATTAATATAAGCATGGCATTAATCTCTTTATAAACCCTGGCCCCTTCCAATAGGATGGTGGGAATGCGGAGTCACTTTTTTCTAGCTCTAGTTGACCCTACCAAGGTTTTTGGTAAATGATGTAACTAGGAGGCTACTGTGTCCCTTTGAGGCCTCTAGGTTTGGCAGCTTGTTGGGTTGATGTGGCAGAAGTAGGGCTGGTTTGTCTTTTACACAGAAGCAGGCAGTGATTACTCAGTTAAAAGCAATGATGGATGGTTTTGTGCTGAAATGCTGGAATGGAATGTGTCTGAAGGGTGGTAAGGACGTTTGGTGCTGGATGATGAGGAAGTTTTGCCAAGGCATTGGTGAGGTCTCACTATCAAGGATGTTAATGAAATGTAACTACAGTCACTGTAACCCAAAAGGATTTTGATAAAATCTTTGTAAGGTTATTGTGCTCTGAATGGTGTTAAAATATGGAATTTATGTAAATGTAAATGAACTGATGTTTAGTTATTGGAGTAAGATACTGCAGATGTATTGTGGAATATATATAAATGAATGTGTAATCTAGATGATTTGGGTTATAAAAGATGGTGCTTTGGCCATCTGTCAGTGATTTTCTTTTACCAGGCTAGGAAATTGTGGATATGAAAAGAAATAACAATTTATTAGCAAGTTTTGGATTGTATGAATGTGTCTTGATTTTTGTAATAAAGAATGTTAACTCTACCTCTTAATTTCTGCTAAAGTAAACCTGTGACTTTCAGTAATGATTTTAGTTTGGGGAGAATTGAGTTTAACCAAAGTAAGAGTGACAGTTAAACCTTATCTAATCTCAATTTAAGATAATGGTCAACAGACTAGTAATTTGTTCATGAATCACTGCCTTGCTAAGGAATTTCCATTGAAGGGAAATCACAGGGCATATGCAGCTGGAGGCAGATTTCCAGAAATTTATCCTAGTGATAGCCTTGAGGGAAACAGTGAAAGCTGTAGTGAAGAAAAACATCAGGTCAACACATGGGTGGATTTGCCTGACTTCTTATGACCAAGGATAGCAGCCTTCATGGCAAGGGGAAAAGAAGGGCTCCCAGACTCACAACTTCACATTAGATCAAGGTGACTCCCTGAAACCAAGTCACTCATCCCTGCTCACACAAGATTTCTCATCCACGTAATTTCATAGGAACTGATACAGTTCTGGAGCAAAATTTTTGTGTGATGTAGAACTATTGAAGTCAAGGGTAATAACAGCAAAACTAAATTTGGAGAGATGCACAGGTAACGGAGAGAACAAAGAGGGATTTTACTGGGATTAATGAGCTGTGGGCAAGATGAATAAAACAAAGTTCAGAGGATTTTTTTCCCTCTCTCTCTGAATCAACATAGTTTGGGGATTATCTCTGAGTCACAAATTCCAGTCAGCAGCATGAAAAAATGTTTAATTTAAACTTTTGGCTGAAGGACAGCTTTCCATCACATTCCTGCAGCCTTGCCTCAGAGATACCATATCTAAATTTTCTCAGAACGGCTCATCGAGCTCATGCTAGGAGAATCACACCTATTTAGTCACCTTTTATACCAAAAAATGCAAAAAATATAAAGTACATGAGCCAACTAAGATACAAGATTTATAAACTCTACACTTTTCTTCTGGAAAAGGCATGACATGGTTAATTGTTCCTTGAATTAGCATGCTTTGTAATCACTTTAGTTAATGGAAACTCTCTGTGAATTCAGTGTGCCTGCAACTATCGCAGTCCCGTACTAGTGTCCTATCAGCTCTCCCAAGCAGGGCTAGGCCAGGCCTAAGTGTTGAACCCCATTATGGGGTTGTGGCATATGAACACTGGCAAAGAGGTCTAACTGGAGCACACATGGGTCTACTGAATAAGCTCAACTGAATCTAATTCTGACACCAAGAGCCCTAAACATCTAAATATGGCAGTTAGGCAACATTTTGCTTGCTGTGCTTGAAAACCGATACCACATACCCTATTTTTTTTTTCTCTTGTTTTAGGTTTGAAGTCCCTAGTTGATTGAGTCTTTCCCCATAAATCATGTTATTTGAGATTTGTCATCATTTGCATTGCTTCCTTGTGGATTCTTTTCAATTGATCTACATTGCTTTTACCACAAAGGCAGTGCCCAAAACTGGAGACAAAATTCAGTGCAAGACTTTAGCAGCTGTTCAGAGCAGAAGTATAAGAACAATCATCTTTCAAGTCTTCAAACCCCAATACAGTGTTTGCCTTTCTCATGACACTGTGGCAGTGTTGGGTAACATACCTGTCAGAGTCATTGCAATCGCTGTAGGCTCTTCAGGAGAGCTACCTCCAGTCTGTCTTCACCTTGTCAGGATCATGTTTGTTTTTAGTTCTGTGCTGCAATGAATTTACAGTCTGGCTTTGCATCACCTGCAAATGTAATAAATATATCTTCTGTTCCACCTCTTTGTGGTGTCTGGGACATAACCAAGAAGTGTTCAGCCTGTGACAGACCCTCACTTCCTCTGAGGAATACCCATCAGTGCCACTCTTGTGACAATGAATACTTTCATGATAGCTACTCTATAAACAGAGTTTTTCTAACGACTCTTATACTTACCTGTGGTAATTTCAGACTGATAACATTTCCCTTGTTTGTTTCCAAGATTGTCACAGGAGGCAGTGCCAGAAGCTTCACTGAGTACTATGTGACAAGTACTGCCTCTTGTCTCACCCCTGATCTGGTTACCCTACTGTAGAAGGAAATAAGATTTGTCAGATATATTTGTTCTTGACAAATAAATGCATGTTAACTTCTACTCATTTTGAAGCTATTTTCTACGTGCTTACCAATTTATTTTACATGATCAGGCCCATAAAGAGCTGACAATGATGACTATTATTCTGAAAAAAAATTATGTGATTTTTTCCAAACACTACTACACGCTTTCTCCAGCTTTATATGTAATATAAACCAAACAAACAATAATTTCAGAGCAGATGAAAGAGGAAACAGATATTCTATGAGATGGTTGGTCCAAAACTAAAGCACCTAAATGCCAACCTGTAAGTAACCGGTGCCTAAGCATAGGCATCTAGTGCCATTTGAGAAAACTCAGAGGGCATGGGAGATATCTATGGGGGCTGGCAGATGTGCCACAGGATATATAGGAGACACGGCTCTTCTAGAGCACCAGGCAAGATACTCTAGACACATAAAATGGCCCATAGTTAACAACTGGGTCATTCCTTGGTTGACCTAAATTAATTGGCCTTAATTTTGTCATTTTACTCTCTAGTGGAATCTCATCTCATTCAGTTTTATGTTACTGCTGAACTTTGATCCCCTGGTTTTGGTAGGCCCTTTTGAGTGTATCATCTTGAGGCTCAGGCTTAAAGGGAAAAAAAAAAAAAAAAACAACCTATTTTTTTTATTTTCTGCCCTTCCAGAATACAGTTATTTTTATGTATAATGAGAAGGAAGAGGAAAATATTTTCTCTTTACTATAGCCTCCTCATAGTAGACTTATCAGTAGCTCTATTTAACTGCCCTTGCACCAGTAATTACAGTGAGTCAGAAATCATTCCCAGCACTGCTACTTGCATGTGAATTACTGGTGTTCTCTCAAGTTTTGAAAAATGTCAGGAAACAAAGAAAGGGGATCCACATACTGGTCTGAGTTAGAAAAGTCCTTAGTGGATACAATAAATCACTAGCTTAATCCAGGAAGAAAAGAGAACATATGAAAAAAAAAATCTCATATGGTGGGAATCAGTATAGCATTGTGGTGCAAATGGAGAATCTTAGCATCAGAAAAGAATATGCATAAGGAAAAAGAAAAAGTCAGTTGAAGTTTTTTTTACATGCACAGAAGTAGCTAACATGCACCCTTTATTATACTTACAGAAGTATACAGCAGAAGGCACGAATTCCTCCATCTATGTCATGTGATTTATTCATTTAAGGCCAGATCTCTCTTACTGCAACAGCTGGAGTTGCACAGAAGTTTGGTGCTGTCTCCATGCTGCTCTCCTCTGAGCATGATGCGGAGGGGTAGATGGATTTGTGTTTGCTGGGGGACCAGGTGCTCTGCCTGAGAAAAGCAAAGTGTCCTTTCTGCACCCCTAACATAGGCCACATATGCGCTCAGAATGCAGCTGCCAGATCCCTGTCTGTCTGGGGACAGGATTTACAGCCTGGAGAACCCTGGGGGGAGACTCATCTTCTGCAGCAGCCCCCTTGGCTCTGCAGCAGTTCCACTGCCAGGGTGTCAGGCCCAGCCCCAGGGTTCCTGCTGACCCTTGTGCACTCTGATGGATCTCACAGTTCGGGGCCATACACATGTGGGGATCAAAATTAATGATGGCAGAATATTTCCTTCAGCATTAGGAGACCATCTGTGTGGCAAGGACCCATTATACATATAATTATGTTCTCTTTTAGGTATGTCCACTTTGGCAAATGCCCAGTTTTTAAGCTGACGGTATACAAGACAGTTGTGGTCTGGAAGCTGTAGAGCTGTGTTAACATTGGACTTTCCCAAGTTAACATATAATGTTAGGAGGCAAAGTGTAAGAAGTTAATTGCTTTATTGCAACATAACTCCCATGCTAGCAGAGCCATATACTTTCCAACTGAGGCAGGCTTACAGATGTGTTCCCAGAATGTGGGTCTTCTCTATCCATATGTGCATCCATACTTCAAGCAATTAACATCTCATCCATTGATGTAAGGGAAATGCAAGCTAAGTCTCCATAAAATGGATTTGAAACAAAAACATTTTTTAGGTGTCCTGGCAACAAAACTTAATAACCTTTTCCCAAATATGTTTCTTTTAAAAAAGCCACAAAATTGTAGCCCCACATTTTTTCCAGAATTATTTTGGTGAATATAATCCATCCTCCCATCTGTTTTGGAGATGTCTTTTGTGCTTAAAAAAAAAAAAAAAAAAAAAAAAAAAAAGCTAAAGAAAAATGCATTTTAAAAGTTAAAAAAATGATTTAATGTTTGTTTCAGGATCAATTTTAATTTAATGTTAAAAACCGACAAGGCATGTGAATGCTGTGATTCCTGATCAATGAACAGCTATAATATGACAAGCAGTCTTAAATGTGTTCCGGTTACTAAAAATATAATAATTTTCATTATGAAGCTGTTTAAATTATAGAAGGCTTCTCTTCTTTTTTTCCGTGTCAGTTCAGCACTTTGTACCCTGCAAAGTGCTCGTTAGCAAGCCTCATGTTTAGCTTCCAGGGGAAGAGTCAAGCAGGATGAGTTATGTCTAGTAGGAGGAGAAGGTGCTTGCAGGAGGGTCTTAAGCCATTTAAGGAACATTTTTATCCCAGTCTACTTGTAAATCAGGGCATAGATTCTGTAAATAAATGTGTATATATTCACACTATATATTACATACCCTAAATAGTTTGTCTAAATAAAGGAATGATTCATGCAGACAGATATTTACATAGCTGGATTGCTAGTTTGAAGCCCAGAGAGTAAGACTGGTTGCTTCTCTGTTTTCTATGGAGGGTGGCCTTGGAGGCCAGCCCCTGGGCTGGGGGCTCACCCATCACACACAAGCCCTCAGTGAACGTGGCAATAAGAGGAAGCAAGAACATGCCCTTTGGAAGACACTAGGCATGTGTGTGAGTGTGCCAGGGCTTGTAATAGAATTTAAAAATAAATCTTAGCTTAATTCCACTTTTAATTGATCTATTTTCAACTGCACATGAAAACACACAATTCAAGATTTGAACAAACAAACCAAAAATCCCTTTTTGAGAAATAAGTATACATGAAACAATGGAGGTGGAAAATTTCTTAGAAGAACAATGTTTTTAAAACTTGGCATTATACATATGATTGCTTGGGAAAAAAAGAAACCTTTGGGGGAAAAATTATCTTTTTCCCCTCCTATTTGAATCATCAGATAATTCAATAAACAGAAGTGCACCTCTCTTTGTCATATTCTAAGCTTTAATCTCAGCTATAAAAAGCCAGTCCATTGTTAAAGACTTAAAAACCTCTACGGTGAAAGAGAAATATAATAACCTTTGCTGTATATACACCAGGTGTTTTTCCCTAACAAGCGCTGTTGATAGACTGATGTTTAATCTTTGATGGTAATACCTAGGATGTATTGAATTGCAATAAAAACCCTTTCCAGACACATTATCTTTCAGGGTTATAAAATCTATAGACAAACCATATGATTCTGTACAATGGCATTAAATACTGACTAGTAGTGCCAGCGAAATGTGGGTAATGTTGTAAGTTTGATCTTTTATGTGGGAAAAATCCAGAGTGTTTAATAGCTTTATTAAGCGTCAAGATTTTGTTCCTGCTTATCAGGTCAGCAATAAATTTTTACATTACTACTGTTATAAAACTCAGTAACAGAAACCTGAAGCTGTGTTATATGACTCTCCTCTAAGAAGGGTCAGTGATTCACTTCTCTCAGTGCTGCACAATGATGGTAAGAAGCACCAGATTTACACAAAAAAACTAGGAAGAATTGTGATCCAGACACAATTGCAATTTAATGTTCCCCTACTGAAAAATTAATTTGATTATCATGATCGAAGCGGATTCTCACTGAAAGCAGAATTTGAGAGGCAAAAATTATTAAAATACACGGAGAATTCTGCATGAGCTGAAAATGAAAGAGTGGGAGGGAGAAAAAGCTAGAGGCAGAAGCTAGAGTGATTTGCACCCATTCTCATTACATTCTTCATCAGACATCTAACTTGTTCATAATTTAAAAAATTCTGTCTCAATCTAGCATAATTTTTAATCTTTATCCTGCAGGATAGGTCATGGCCTTAAATGACAGACAGATGGACACATTCACACACACAAAGACAGTGGTTCAGTCTTATGCCCTGAAAAAAGCAGGAAAATCACCACCTGTCTCAATATGAATGCTCTAAGTAACAGAACCCCAGCAAAAAGAAAATAATTCTCATGTCTCTTAGGGCCTTTGCCTAGGATATCTTTGTCTTTCCGTAAGACCCAGCTCAGTGTTACCACTGAAAAGTAGAATTCAAGTTTCAAACCAGCTCTGGCCACAAACCGGAACCCAGGAGAAAGTTGAGATAAAGGGTTAATGTGGCTCCAGCAGCTTTGCACCAGGCAGAAGTCTTCCTCTGTGTTCCAGAGCTTGAAACAAGCCTCATTTCCACCTCTAGGCAATAGTAATATATGTTACAGAATTCACAGGAAGGCATTAAGCATGTTATAGCCAGGGAAGTTTTAAAATTAATTGGGATTAATCTTGACTACCAATTAAATGCTAATCATTTAGCTTAAGCTAGCACTTAGCTTCCTGCTATAGCCAAGGGAGAAGGACAGACATCTCCAAAGAGTGATTATTCCACCCGCTACTGAATACCTAGGGTGGGATGAATCGCCTTTCATAAGTGTCTGGAAATCTCCGCAGAATACAGAAGGAATCTAGATGATTATCTAAAATCACAACTTTATTTTGAGTCAGCTTAAACTAGATAAAATTAATTTCACTGCTGGTGAATAAAATAAGGCATTTTTCACTGCTAGCATCAATAGTCAGATGCATCCACTTCAACCCAGTCTGGTAAATCGAGGAAAATATGGAAATAGAGTATGGTATTTCAGCTGGTTCATTATTTTCTTCCTGATAGTATTATCTGAAAAGTGGATTCATGCCCAGCGTGTAATAAACCGATCTTAACACACTCGGGTGAGATATTGTATTTATTCAGGCCTGGGTGTTCAGTGGTCTTTTCCACAAATCAAGCACACCAAATGCAGGTTTTTGTGCTTCTTTTATACACAAAAATCTGAGGCTAGTACTTTTCCAAACACACCTCTTAAATACTGATTGATTAGTGATTAACATACAATTATAGTATGGTCTACATAATGCTTCTACTACTATGCATGCTCAGGGGAAGGGTCTTAACCTGGGCAGGGGTCTTTTTGACCCATGTGTGTGTTTTTAGTATTATAATGAAGGTAGTTCACTTTCAGGACACTCAAAAGTTAGTTTCATTGCCAAGTTAATCAATTAGTCATTTTGCCAGGTTGTCAAATAATTCATCCTCAACACAATTCCAGACATTCTTTTTAGGGTCCAGGGTCTTCTACTTATTTTCTATGGTTTGGAGATCAAGATCTATTCTTGATGAATCTCTTATCGCTAATCAAGATCATCTTGACCACGCTTCAAAACTTTGTAATTGTTCCCATATGTGTGGTAACTATGGCTACGAGCATAATCACAGCCATGGCTACTAGCAAATGTGAAGTATACTATACTGAAGTAGCATTATTTAAATCTGGCATGGATAGTCTGAGTCAGTGAGTTTTCCTCCTGGTGTTTCCTCCTAGGAAACTGAGTCAGCGAGTTTTCCTTCTGGTGATTCCTCCTAGGAGAAAATCAATCTTATAATATAGGTTGCTATGCCAGAGCATTATCAGCCCTCTGTGGGCCTGACATCATGTAAAATCCCATCACAATCCCAAATATTTATATTTTGAAAATATATATATAAAAAAACAAAAACAAAAACAAAAAACAAAAAAACCATTTGGGCTAGAAAGACTATTGCCTACCATATGTCACTGACTTTTGTTAAGGAGGAATAATTAAAATCACAGTAATGGTTACTCCAGTGGTGACTGTAACTCATGCTCTGCAGTTCTGGAGCTTCAGAGAGACAAAAAAATAGGAACTTTAGGATGTGATTTGTATTCATTGTCTTAAGTAATATTATAGTACCCTGAGGACCAGTTCACCCCAATTGCAAAACATGATGGCAGATTTTACATGCTTTTCATTCTCTTCCTCTCAGAAGTTTTCCCAGGCTGGAGATAGGGAAATGGGTGATGTGGCTTTTCTAACTTCCTTATTCTTTTTGAAATGATGGCTGTTTTCAGGGAGCTTGACAAGCTAGCTCCTTTGAAGAAGGTGTTGATAATTTCCATTAGCAGTAGACAGTAGTTTTTCCACTGGCTTTCAGCAACCAGGGAGAGTACAAATCTGCTTTATAGGAGGCAGCTCACATAATCCTAGGGGCTTCTAGAGTTTCATTGTGTTTGATGGAGTTTCATTATGCTGGAGTAGTGAGGTGGTTAATACCTACCAGACCAACTGAAGGTTTTCTGCCCCTGTGAGTTCCTGTCTCATTTAGTTTATTTCTTCTGTGAAGTAAGATGAGAGTTCTTTGCAACGAGCTGGTCTCAGGTTTAAATCAAAGACTTCCAGTCTCTGAATGTCAGCTCTAACTGGCCTTTACTGATTACCGATCACACTATATTTAAGCAGAAATGAAAATACGGATAATAGATACAGGCAGACAAGGATATACAAATAGATAGACAGACACTTTCACACACACAAAGGCAGCCAGCCTTCACACAGATGAATCATGCACAGAGCTTCCTCATCTTCTACATGGTATCCCTAGTGACTGCACTCTTCACCAAAATCAGCTTTTCTGAAGAGAAAAATTACTTAGCTAGTCCCTTAACTAAGCAGCCAGACACTGAATGTGCACAGAAAGATATCAGTGTTCCAGGAAAGCTACAGTCACGTTCAGGAAAGAATGTAACCCCAAGGAATCCCTATTTTGTGATGGTTTATATCGCAAGGCAGTACCAAGAGTGGCATGACCGCTCCATCCCTGCTTGGGGTCTTGCAGCCGGTGTGAGGCTAAAGAGCTGGAGAGATGCTAAAGAGTTGGCCTACGAATCCATGTTTCCCAGGGCGATGCAGAGCTGACTGTGAGACGGGCACTGCTGGGAGGAAGAAGAGCCTTTCTAGCAGGGTGAACCTTATGCCTGTTCACGTGGGCACCTTGGACTAGAAGTATTAATCCTCTGAAACAGAAAAGGGCTGGTCTCTGCTCAGCTTCCCTGGGTGTCCCACAGAAAGCAGTATAAAAACATTCAGCCTCAGCATGAATGGTCAGAGTCTGGATCAATCTTTTTTATACTCACAACTGAAAACAAACCAAAAACAAATTAGGCTGGTACATTGTTGGGAAATCAGCACAAATGACAGGACTGCTAAAGAACATGCTAGGATTTTGCCATATGCAAATGGTTGTCTTTGATTTAAGGAGACAATTATCCTTCTAGATAATTTTAACTGACTATCATTTATCTTTATTATCATATCAGCTGTAATTACAGAGTAAATTATTGACATCATGAGGAATTAAAACTACCCATTTAGCTCCAAAGCTTTGTTAAGATTTCCTTGAACTTTTATACCTTTTTGCTATTTTGAAAGGACATTTTCAGCAAGTTCGAGACCTTGATTGAAACGACTGTAAAGCAACCATGCATTCTTCCAGTGAGACATGCCACAGGGCACACAGAAGTAAGAATTCCACCTTGTGCTCAGGACCAAGAGGCATTTTTCTCTACAGGGTATCAAATCTAAATCTAGCTACTGTCAGCAATGGCTACCCTTCATTGTTACCCCAACAGCTCTTCACAGCTTTAGTTGGGAATTCTAATAACTATGTTGTAAATCTGTCATCATTTTCCCTTCTATTTCTGAGTTACTTTGCATCTGACAACATGCCTAAGAGTATATCACAGACCTTTTTTCAGTACCGGATGAAATACAGGTGAAAATAATTCTTTTTGTTAGTTCCCACTCTACTCACATCTCTCTAGTGCAAAATTAATATCATGTGGCATAAAGGTTTAATACAAACATTTTCTGAATGACCACATTTCTAAAAAATTAGCATCTTTTGACTTAAATAGGCATATATCATAGGGTAGTGAAGTTTGAAAGGGATCTCTGGAGATCATCTCATCCAACTATTCTGGTCAAAGCAGGGTCAGATGGTGCAAGTTACCCAGGACCATGTCCAGCCAGGTTTTGAATCTTTCCATGGACCAGGCCTCCACAGCCTCCCTGGGCAAACTGTGACAGTGTCTAATCACACTCAGAGGAGAAAAGTTTTTTCTTATGTTTAAACAGTTTGTGCCCATTGCCTCTTGTCCTGTCATTGGGTACAACCAAGCAAGGGTAGAGGGCTGTCTTCTTCTTTACTTCCCTCATGAGGTATTTATAGACATGGACAAGATTCCATTGAGCTTTCCCATCTCCAAGCTGAATAGTACCAGCTCTCTCAGCCTCTCCTTGTATGTTAGATGGTCCAGTCTCTTAATCATATTTGTAGCCCTTTGCTGGACTTACTCAGTGTCTCCATGTCTCTTTTGTACTAAGGATGCCAGAACTGGACCCAGAACTCCAGAGGTGTCTCACCAAGGCTGGGTATAGGTGAAGGATCATCTCCTTGGACCTGTTGGTGAAACTTTGCCTAAAGCAGCCCAGGGTGTTGTTGGCTACCTTTGCAACACTGGCTCACGTTCAGCTTCATGTCCACCAGACCACCCAGGTCCTCTTCTACCAAGCTGCTTCCCAACAAATTGGCCTGATGTTATTCCTCCCCAGCAATAATAAATGCAGGACTTTGCATTTGTCTTTGCTGAACTTCATGCAGTAAAACTCTGCCCATTTCTCCAGTCTGTGAAGGTCACTCTGAATGACAGCACACCCATCTAGAGTATCAGCCATTTGTCCCAGTTTTGTAACAAACACCTGCAAACTTGCTAAGAATGCACTCTGTATGAACATCCAGGCCATTAATGAGGATATTAAACTTTAGTGGCAATTGTACTGATCCCCTGTGACCAACCTCCAGCTGGGCTTTTTGCTGCTGGTCACAACCATCTGAGGCTGGCAATTCAGTCAGTTTTTAACCCACCTCACTGTTCATTTATCTAGTTCATACATTTTTTGCTGTTCTCTTGGCACTTCCTTATCTGCATGCATATGCTTGAGCAGGGCCTCCTTGGCCCTGATTTGTTGATTAAGAAATCTCTCTTCTGCACATCACCCTGCATCTTTTGTTTACCAACCCAGTCTACCATTTCTGCTCTTGACTCTGGGTCATCATTTCCATCCCTCACTCTTCCTACTTTAAAGGCCTTCTCCATGTGTTGCCAGCCTGTTGACAAAAATGCTTTGGCTCTGCTGGTCTGCTGGTTCCTATCTCTTCTAGACAGTCCCCATCAACACAAGATGCATAGCCAGGCACTGAGCAGCAGGACCCATCCACTCCTCCTGAACCCTTCCCCCTTATTAACAGAATTAAGGAGAAAATCATGAGCATGTGGAGCCCCAAGCCTTTCATCCTTGCTGTGAGACCCATGTAGCCATGATTGAGACTTTCCAGGTCTTATTGCTCATACCAACGCAGAAGAATAACATGAGACAAAGGGGCAGACACCTACATCTCTTCCTTCAAGCCCCTGGCAAGAAGCAACTTCCCCCCAAAGCAAGTCAGGTTGGCAGAGGGGGCCTCCATTCACACAGGAGAGAGTCTCCCACTGTTGCTGCTAGCTGCTTCTTCCCGGTGCTGCCATAGGGCTCAGACTCAGTTGTTGTGGTGCTGGGCTGGGGAGAGGTTTCAACTCATTGACTGCTATTAGGGCATTGAACCCATTTAGAAGGTGCAGACCTACAGGCAGAGCTGCAGTCATTCCCCCGATTCCCAAAGTCATGAGCTTCCAGCCTTTGCCTTTGTGTCTCTATTTTCTAAACTGATAGGCACAGATCCTGCCTGCCCCTCAGGTTCTTCTTGTAGCCACAGAGAAGCTCAGGTCACTCTCCTCTTCATCATCCCCAAGACCACACAGCCTGCTGACCTCCTCTCCCAGCTCCTTTCCCTGCAGCTGAGGATCTCCTCTGCCCTGGCCCAAAGAGGAAGGCACCACACACCCCTTAGTGCCCTGGGCCTGCATCTTCCTGGGGGAGGTCGCTCTGGGTCAAGGTCTCTGCTGTGCCAGGGGGAGTTGCTCCAGTGGGTGCTGGGGACCGTGCCTTGTGGCATGTTACCGCCATTGCCAAGCATGTGTACAGATTTTCAGTTCCCCTCTTATGCACCCTCCTGCACCAATTGCTGCACCTGTTGGCTGCCTTTGCTACCTGCACATGTTCTTCATAGTTTCCCAGGTCTGCATTCAGGTCATCTGACAGATCCCTCTCCATAAAAATTCCCAAGCATATTTTATGCATGCTTACAGAAAAATGGACTTAAGCTAACCTGTTGCAGCATTGCTCAGTCTTGTCCTTCCTCTTCTATCTATACATTTTGTATAAAGAACAGGTTAATAATGTAGTTATATTGAAGATACTTTTGCATATAAATAAATGATTAAATAAATGAAAGCACATGCACACACGTGCCTGTGCAGGTGAAGAAATATCCCATAAGGCAGGCATTCAGCACAGGACCCATGGAAATATGACTGGTATTGCCACAATGGCTGAAAGCCCAGAAGCCAAAGTTTCCAGAGTCTTTTATGTGCTTGAAGAGCCCTAGAGCCTGTATGGGGACACATTAGGCTTTCAGACCAGGGCCTGACAGTGCCAGCTGTGTGGTGGCAAAGACAGACCAGAGTTTCATGCTTGCCAGTCCTGGCATTTGCTTAGGGAGTTATCACTGTAGTAGGTGTTCTGGGAAAACAGGATTTAGTGCCTGAATTAATTCCTTTCATTTGGACAACTAGAGTTGTGGTTATGTGACTTCTACAGCAAAAGGAAGTCTCTGGAATTACTGGTGTCTCCTGGTGGAGCCACTGGCCAGCTTGGTACATCAGGAGAGTGCTGTATCCACTGGATCCTGTAGAGCAGGGCAATCTGCACGGCCTTCCTACTGAAATCGGGCTGGCAAGCAGCCAGGAAAACCAAACTGTGGGACTTGCTTGTAGGTTAGGGATGAAAAAAAGAAAATAAGCCAAGAGAATTTCCACACACAAAAGAGTGGAAAATAAATATTTTTTCAATCAAAATATTTTATGATGTAAATAACTTCCAGTGCAATGAAAGCTACCGTTTTCCCAGACAGAGCAGAACAAGAGCTTAAAGAGGAAAAAAATGCAACTAGAAGTGACTTGCTCTATGAATAAGGTTTTGTGAGTGGGACTAGGCTAGAAGTTTGCCAGGACCAGTAGTTGTTTGGTTTTTGTTATGTGCTATAATTGTGTACAAGTGGTGCAATGATGACAGTAAGTATTATCAAACCAGTCAGCACTGAAATAGTCCTAAAAGCATTCTAGAAATTTCAGGTTACATTAAAATTCAGTGAACTTTTTTTTTATTATTTTAAGACTTTTTTTGGAAGACACTACTGCTTTCCAAATATAAGAAAAATATTTCATATTTCTGAGTTGGTTTTTGCCTTGAAAAAATTTAATTAACAAGAGGACAAAGGAAATAGATGCACAGTCACACTGATGTGCTGCAAAAATCTTACCTATGAAGGTTATCTGTGAAAAATATGTACTGCAAGTTAACACACAGATTGGGCAATTGTCTGTCATGTTTTCCAAAACAGTATGAGTGTTAATTTCTGAATACTATATCCAAGGACTCTTTGTGCTGATTTTTTTTTCTATTTTGGGATTCTAAGGTTTCCAGTGATGTCTGTATCCTCTCAGAGAGACTGAAATTGTATTTCTGAAGCAGATTTCTTACAGCACTTCTGTATCCTAAAAAGTCACTGACAGGAAATAGTATCTCTGAGAGATACTGCTGAACTGAAGTTAAAGTCCAGTCCAATTACTCATTTCCTTGTCTGTGAATGACTGTTCCCTATACACTCCTTTTTAAATTGTATAGCTCAGCCTAGCTTTCAAATTACCTCAGAGCCTTTAAAAAAATCTTAGTGACAGAGCAGAACAGTGCAGTCACAGAAATATGTCTCAACAGAAGAAAAAGTTTATTGACCTCTTGAATATTCAGGAATGCAATACAAAAATGCATGACTTAAATTATGTGAATCTTTACATATAATTAAACATACTTTAAGTCTCCCTATTGGGAGTCTATATCAGAGTTCAAACCAGAACTAGTATGTTGATATATTTATTGTCTGCCAGTAACATAATGTATGCTTTGGTCAGGTAAGGGGACCAACAGCTAGGGAACTAAGTGTTAGAATGAGGAAAGATCATTTATCCATGCTGTGATGGGTCTAATTTAAGAGTTTGAACTGTCAGGGAAGGAAACCATGTTTAAAATTCTCATTTTTATTATTTCAGTGAGTCATTCTGGATTCACACCAGACTCCAGTTTTTCATGTTCTAAGCCTGATATGAAGCTTCCATTATGACTGAAACAAAGCTTTTAGCACCTCCTATAGTTCATTAAAACTTGCACTTATTTTTATGGTCTTTCCTTCCATACATTCTTAGCGTATGTTGTCTCAAACTGACCTTTTGTTTAGCATGTAACCAAGTGGATTTGTATTTTAAGGCCAGATGTTGAGGGGAAACAAGGATCTTGAGTGACATTCTGCAGATTTTCTTCAGGTTTGTTCAGCTGAGCAGCTTCCTTTGGCATCACTTCCACAGTTGTCATCCAAGAAGCTCCATGGCTTGAGGTGAGATTTGGGTCTTACCTTATAACCACCCTTTCAATGTTATGTGCTGATGAAGCTTTTTGCAGTCATAAGCTCTGTGAGTGTCAGTGAACCTCACGGCTCTGTCCTGAGCCTTTCAGATCTTTCATTAAATTTAAGTCTCCTTGAAGCATTGATTTTGTCATATGGCTTTCATTATCATAAGCACGCTGATGATATTCAGATTCGTGGTTCATGTTAACCTTTCCTACTGAGGTCAGTAACAGTATCTCTGAGCATCTAACAGCTCACAGTCTCCCTGTGGATGTCTCATAATTTTTTGACATTAAACACAGGCAGTAGGAGGCTCTCTTAATTGGGTCTGACAGTTTCTATTCTTCTTTTGGTTTGCATTTCATGGAATCTGCTCAGTACCTTTAGCTGGGAACTTGGGTCTTATTTCTGAAAACAATTTGTCATTTATTACTTTTATTTTTTCCTTCAATAAAAATCATGTCGTTACTTAACATCTCATAAATTTGCCTGTACTTAATCATTACATCAATAAAAACTTCTGTCTGTATGCTTGTGGTTTTGTGTTTAGAGTTTGCCTTTATTCAAAAACATATTTGTCATGTCAACATATGCATTCTCTCCTGCTCTTAGCATCTTTCTTTTTACTGGTGGCATCTCTCCTTATACTGGATGTGCCAAGGCCAGCAAGTAGCACGTGCTTAGACAATGTATATGAGCTTGGGCACGGTGCCCTCCTAGTGCACAAGGCACTTATCTTCTGGGCTGAAGCATGTTTGGCCAGCTTGGAGTATGGGCAAAAGAGCCAGTCAGAGACAAACGTTTTTGTAATTTAACCAAATTGTCTCTGTGGGCATGAAAGCAGAGCGTATGGTCTGCTCCCTGTTTCTCAGTAGGGGCTTTTGCTCTCAAGCAGGGTATTAAAACAGTACAGTCATTCTCTGATGGTCCTTGAAGTGATTAACAATACCGTTGTGTCCAACCAGCAGCTCCTCTCCTCATTGACAGCAATGGGGCAAGTAAAAAGTTTCTGTTCAAACAGATTAGTAGAAGGAGTACACATGTGGTTTTCCTGTATCAAAGGTTAAAAAAAAAAAAAAAAGGGGTTTATTTGGTGGCTATTGAGAAATGACAGAGATGGTTTTCATGTTATGTTTATGCTGTTTTAAATAGGTGCCAGTTGTCCTGCCAGAGTTAAAATGTTGTCCTTATCTGGGCAAAGACCAGCTTGTACTTTTTTTTCACTTTAAAACCAGGAGCAACAGAAATATATCCTTCAGCCTGTAATGAAAAAAAAAAAAAGCAACAAATTACAAAGGCTTCAAAGGCTTGAATGTCTGTAGATGGAGTGTATTGCTGTATATAACCTGGTACCCCAGAATAATGGTGAATATCAGGTAATAGGTATGTGGATTTTTTTAGTATTGCACGACTTGGCTGTCCTTCACAATGCTGAGAGAAACGTAAGCAGGAAATTTGTCTCATGATAATGGATACAGTAAGTTCTTTACAGTCAATATTGTGCTGCTCTGCACCTCTTCAGCTCTCTAAGAAGAGAGATCTCGGCTCTCAACTGAGTGTTGTCCCTCTCTGAGAAGCTTCCAGATGGAATATGGAAAAACATAAATTCTAGATATGTTCTGAGAGCAGCATGCTTACACAGGCACAAATGCTAAGCTCCAAGGTGAGAGGGTCGCAGAGTAGTGTCTGGGGAATTATGTCAGAAATGCATGACAAAAGTCAGTTCTTGAACTGTTCTCCAGAAGATTAGCTTGTGTCGGATTTGAGTGCACCAAGACGGCCACACTGTACTGTCAAGCTTAATGCTGCCTACTGGCATCAGTAGCTTCCATGCAGGTGAACTGCTGCCTCTTCAGTTCGTGCAAGAGGGTGGTACCCAGCAGCACTACCTTCCAGGAGGCAGGCTGTCAGTGAGAGATAACCCCAGAAAGGTTTGGTTGTGCAGATTAGCTCCTTCCTGCTGAGAGACTGGACACTTCTGTGTGCTCAGCTGCTGCCAGGCACCCTCACCTGAAGCTTAAGGCAAGTCATTCCTTTCTCAAATGAACTCAGGGGTAATTGCATTGCTGGGGATTTTCACCTTCACATACATCCACTTTCCTGACAATCTGGGAAGAAGGGTTCTCTCCTTGATTTGAAATTGGGATTTGAACCTCTGTGCATCACAAGAGTGCCCCAGCTCCTATGTTATTCAGAGGCAAATATCTCCCATTACAGCTAGGCATCTGTTATAAGCAGCCGTTATCCCATGCAGTATGATAAAAGTGTCTTGCCACCAGGTAGTGATGTCTCACTTTTTATGCCTTCCTCTGCTCAGTGAAAAGGAAATAATTTTGACATTTAGAATCAAGAAAAAGCATTTTAAAAAAAGTATGCTACTTTATTGCACTAAGAAGGGTTTCAGGTTTTATATATTTATACTTATACAATTGGGAATCAAAAGAAGCTAAGCCAGTATTCCCTATTCAGCGACATACTTCATGGATGATGATAGAAGAGAAAATTTGGGGAAAACATGATGCATATTTCTATTCTATTGTAATACAGTCTTATGTAGCTGGAAATAATTTGGGGTTTTCCACTGCAAGAATGGCAAATGGCATCATGAATCTTCATATGAAAAAGACTGTTTCAGCATGACCTGCAAATGGAATGAAAGTCATTACAAGCTGAAGGAATGGAATCAGACATACTTGTAACAACAGTATTATGCTGCAAGGAAAAATAAGTTTTAACAAGCCCAGTACTTTCTGAGGGAGCGGAAGAAAGATTTGGGAGAATTGTGTGGGAAGTTTGATTGACAGTTAGTTGAAAGAACAGGTAAAAATAATGGGTTGATTTTTTTAGTTTCAAAACTTTTCTTAAAGTATTAGTAGCTGCAATCTGGAAAGAACAGAGGAAAACTTCAAACACTGTGAAATTAGCACTCACAGAAAAAACTTACTCTGAATTTAAATGCCTCTACCTCATGCAGCTAGATAATTTGTAGACATTTTCAATGGCTTGTATAGTTACATTTTTTCCTGCTTTTTGGACAAAATTTCCCTTTCCTCACAGAACTCTTAAAAGAATTTATGTATGTTTGGCAAGTAGAAACATCGTATCAAGACATAATAAAAACAGTCATAGTGAATGAATCTATGAATACAGATTTTGAGATAAAAATGTAGAAACAACTCTTTACATTTATTTGCTCATCTTCTGCATATTTCACTGATGAAGATGTTACTAACACCTCAGTGCTGGACACATCTATTAGCTTGAATCCTAGGAGGAATTTCCTTGCTTAGACTCTGTTGCATAGAAATCATGTTTACAAATAATTTCTAGGGCAGTTTCCTCTGTCAGAACATTTAAATGTCTTTCACTGAACTCCTATAAATAATTTTTACAATTCTTGCTTTCTAAGGTCATTGCCTGTTGGGAATACCCAAAAAGAGCAGGATCAAACAGCTCCTGAGGACTATCTGGAAATAAATGTGACTCCAAATGCTCCCTGGAACAGAGTTGTTTGAAGATGTTTGTTGAGAAGGTTCTTAAAATACAGTTGTAAAATTTCCTAATCCAGGTCCTATTTCTCATAATGGCCACTAAAGCTTTTAAGAAGATAAGCAAAACACTAGTGTATAAGTGAGAGCACATAGAAGTATAGACACAAATATGCTATTCCATTCTTCTGTGAAAGAGTTGCCTCTGTTAAACATGAGCTTATACATCCTTTGCTTTCCATATTAACTACGTACAGCTACCCTGTCTGCTCCAAACAGCTCGTGGTTTTGAACAACAATCCAATAGAAAATGTAAAAACACATATTCCTCTCAATGCTCAGTGCTAACAAACATGGTTCTTACGGGGTTGTAAAGGATAATCCAGCACAAGATCCTTGTAACAAACTGCCGAAGACAGAACAGTATTCTTCATTGCATTTTTAGTACCTTCATTATATGGTAATGCATCACTGGCAGATATATAACTCTGAGTACCACAATAAACATAGAAAGCAAACTGAAATATATTCTGGTCACATGAATATTGATGTAATCTAAATTGTCATTGCCACTATTCCTATTACAACAAATTTTTGCTAAAGAGAACCATGTATGGCCCAGACTGTGGTTCATATCTCAAACTTCTCACATTTCTTTGCTTCTGATAATATTTTTCTTAGGCTTTTTTTCCTCCAACAAAGTTTTATAGAGTAATTCTTGCCACTTTATTAAAGCTAAATTCCATTTTACTAAAGCTAAATTAGAAAAAGAAATCTGAAGTATATGGTCTAAAGCATTACACATATAAAAAATGTCAAGTTAGAGAAATAATCAGCTAACCCTGAAGAGATTTTATTTCTATAAAAATAGGCACATAAGAGTATTTAAATTCAAGTTAAACCAGAGGTAGTTAGGGCTAGTTTGGCCATTCTCATAAGACTGACAAATCTGACATATGGGAACTATAAATTTTGTAAAGAAATTAAGGACTGAGACCTAATTTTTTTATTTGACTTGACCATATAAATGAGAACTACATTTTCCTCATCTTGAATGCTATTCAAAGTTGTTACTCAAAGCTACCTTTCTTTACTCATGTAAAATATCTTGTGTTGGATATATTCCTTTAGCATTTTTGGTCTAGACAGTGGCAGATCCTAAAAACACCCAGAATTCCAAAATAATATAAGGTGTAACTGAAGGGGGGGGAAGCATGGTATGTCTGCATTCCAGGACCATTCAGAAAATCTTTATATCAGAACCACAGGTGATGTAGGGCCAATACCAGTAAAGACCTAAAGCATATACAAGTTGTGTAAGGTGTTGTGTATATGTTAGATTCTTGGCTTTCAGACCATGGTCTGAACTGTAGAGTGAGGACTTAAAGTCTCTTCTCAGTGCATGGGTCAAGTAAGATACTCCAGAGGAGTTTTTCAGATAAATCCATGCACCGAGTGAAAAGGTGCTTTGACTTGTCACTAAGCAAGCTGAATATTCTCCTCCAGTCTAGCAGAAACAGGGATTTCATTTACACAACAGGTCTTTGTGAAGCGGATCACCTTGACTAGGTGCCCATACAAGCAGCACCATAAAGGGCACAGCCCACTGAGCAGCAGAGCCTTGAAGCAGAGGATTGTCAGAGGACATTCCTTGGCTGGCATAGCACCCTGCTCCTGCAAAGAACCTAAACAGGAGTGGGTGTGTTTCTTGCATTGCATGTGCACTAGACACACACCTACACAGGTTTAGTTTGCTGTGTACAGGTGTTTATGATGCCCAGATATCCAACTAGAACTGTTCAACCCTTTTTGAAATCTGCACTGCCTTGTCTGCCATATGTGTTTTAAAGGTTTTAGAATATGTTTAATTAACCCTTACGAAGACCAGTGTTCTGCCATTTTCACATATGCCTTGGAGATGCAATGCTATCTTGACATTGCCCAGCCTCCCCTTAAGGACACTATATCCCATCCAAAATATAGCAACTATCAAATGTCATCGTATCCTTCTTTTTTTTTTTTTTAAGTTATATTAATTTCTGCTCACAATACCTGCTGTACTTCTGTGTTCCAACTTCTTTTAAACATTGGCTTGTGATTAGAAAGCTCTACGGTTTAAGGGGACCTCTTTGTTTGTTTGTTTTTTCCTGATAATTTCCAGATGTTTCCTATGGCAATTTGTTCTGTGATGCAGGAATTCCATCTGTTCCTTCCTATACGTTGGCTCTGTTTTATTTCGCATCTGCATCACATTGTGATTCAGAGGGTTTGAATTAGTACCTCTTATTTGCTGTACCGCCTATTTATCATAATTTCTGCATTTTCAGATGGTCTCTTCCACTTGTCTGAGTTAATTATTGTAATAAATAATAAATAGTTCATCAAGATGCATTAGGCACTTTTCTATACATTTCAGTGTACCCCTAAACTCATATTTGAAACACTTTGCACAAAGCTATTCCTGTCCTTAACAGTGTTCCAAAGACAATGGGTACTTGAAAGTTGACAATAACTAAAGACACGTAGGGTAGCACTGATACATAGGTATGACAAATATAAAGAGTCTTGGAAGGTATATAAACATCCATTTGTTTATTGCAAAATAGTACAGACAAGTTAGTACTCAACTTACTGCTAGAAAGCTAGTCTTTCAGCTAGAAAGCTGAAAATTGTGAGTAGCATTAGGAAGTACTAGGTCATTAGAAGGACGTTTTATTTATTTTCAGTAAATAGCTGTGTTTACAGGGAGGACCTCTGCTTGGCTTTGACCCAATAAATTTTAAAAATAACTCAGTGCAGAAGAGAATTTAGACTCCAGTGGTCAGCCAGCAGTTGCAAGATGTGGTAAAACTGACACATTGATAAAGTTTATTATCATAAGAAGCACCATCTGGGAAGAGTTCCTTAGTAATGGATCACTCTGTATGGAACCAAATATATGAGAGGACTTCTGCCTCTGTGCATTATCCTATTTAGAAGAAAAGCATCCCCACTGACAGCCAAGAGCTTTTTAGTTGAAATATCAGTAGGAAACCTTTACAGAGTTTACCAAAATCCAGAGTCAACAAGAATGGTTTTTATCCGTCTCTGTGCATCTGTCTTTAAACATAATATTTTTTTTTAATCCTTGCAATTATTATAAAATTATTTGTGTTACCCTTTTCTCATGTTAAATATGACTTTAGGATGGCTGGCTATACCTGAGAAAATCTGTTCTCCAAAGGAGAGTTTCTAAACAGGTTGTTGGTCCATTCTTGTCATGTCCAGAACCCCCAGAAAAACGGGGCAGCAACAAGCTCTGAGACACAGGGGGACAGTTTGGTTATGCAGGGTAGCAGCCTAGAGAAAGCATTTCTGATGAGTGAAATATGTCTGGTATGCAAGGAGAATGCCTATATAATGTAAAGTTTCTGAAATTATAAAATTAGCTTTTGAAGTTCCCACACTAATCCTGGGAGTTATAAAGAATGTAAAACTTACCTTTTAAAATTAATTTGGCTGGTTAAACTCAGTCAGAACTATAATCAGTGAAGGATGAGCAAGCACTGACTGAAATGATGTATTTAAGGATGTGAGGTGATTGAATGAGGGTAAGAAACAAAGATGAAATGTAAGAAACAAAGATGAAATTCAAACATTTAGAATGCTTTTGGGTAAATATCTTTTAATTATTTTAATGCATTTATTTGATTCAATGCCTTTGTTCTCATCAGCAAGATAGCAGTTTTGCTATATTAAGCTTTTACATACAGTCTAACAGATTTCATGATAAAAAGGGTGAATCAGTAGTAGCGGCTGGAGAAAAATCCCACATCGTGCTCTAGCACGAGTCTTTGTGCAGCTGTTCTGAACTAACAAAACTAAAAAAACAACCAAACCCTAAAAACCTGCCAGAAATTATATTAAACTAATTGACTCCCTGATAGAGTTCAGTCTATCCATTCAAGAAACTGTGCAGGTGAACTCAGGAAAAGATAGTAATGGGAATGCCTGCAGCCAATATTGCTGTTAGAGACTTCACATTGTGGAACCACAGGTGGTGCATGTTACTGGGGGCAGAACATCTAATTGACATACCCTGGGTCATTATGTTCCTTACCAAAAGCTTTAAGTCTTCTCCTCATACTCTGGCATTCTCGCTGCTTTAGAAAATAGTAATTAAGAATTAAGCTCTTAAATTTTGTGTGTTACCAGTTACCCAGTTCATCAAATCAGATCCACTTCCTCATTGACCTAGTTATTTCCATAAGTGCCAGTGCTTCAATACTGACATTTTAGTGTATCTCTGAACTGCATGGTTGTGGAATGATGTAAGGAATTTTCCATGTGTATTTTTTAAAACTTCAGGTTTTTACCATCTCCCCATTGAATAATAATCTCATATCCAAAAAGTCATCTAGAATTTTATTTCATTTCTGTGCAGTCTGTTGGTACTAAATATATTGTTCTTTATTCCAAGGATTTCTCAAATGCATTCCATTTTGCACACTGTTAATACAGTAATGACCCAATGTTTGGATTTTATATATAAATGTGATTTGTATGGCCTATGTTAAAATAACATGCTCTTACTAGCACACTGCTGGTATGGTTATCAGAATCCAGTCTGCTTTCAATAATTTTAATTTGCATTTAAAACAGTCTAGTGAGTTGCTATTACCGCTGACTATAGTGTATAATCTCTGTTTTGGACACTCATAAATAGATGAGCCATGTACAGAAAAAAATTCCACAAAATTACCAAAACCAGAAATTGGTGGATGTGTTGCTTATCCAGAAACATAAAGTGTAAATCCCCAAATATTCACATAAGTTTTGAGAAGCCTGCTTACATGTTCAGCTTCATCATTATGTCTTGTTTTCTCTCACCCAAATAAGGCATAAAGCCTCCTTTATTCCTTCTAACATTTTACTGCGGAGAGATTTCATCAGCGGAAACCCAATACAGCCATTCCTGTCAATTTACAACAGAAATCCTTTTCTTCCTTCCTTCCCTCTGTTTGTTGTTTTTTCATGTAAACTGTTTAGAAAGGCTACTGAGATTAGACTGTTCCTTGTATCAGTAGGCATTGCTTTCCCAGAGTGACAGGCTAATTTCCTCCTTTTCTCCTTGTAGCCTTGCACCCTGCTAGCACTGTCGTGGGAACCAGAGAGTTTGCCATTAGCATCTTGAAAAGGTTTACCTAGGTCTTCATTTGTATGCATTGGCAAGTGAAAAACGAAGGGATAGAACTGAAATGCATGGGGTATGGAGGTGGGGCTTAACTGCTTCAAGTGTTGGTAATCAAACCTTCGGGGACCAAAATGTAGCTTTTGGGCCTTTAACACAGTTACAGATATTTTTCAAAATGCACAGAATTACATAATGGCAATGTTTTCAAAAGTTTTCAAAAGTATAGGTTTAAAACCAGTTTAGAGGATATTTTTATAAGAAGAATGAAATTGCCCTTTCTGGGTGAAAAGCTGAAGTAGTACACAGCAGTCTGACAAACTGGCGCACTGTGGCTCTTCCTCACGGCATTGCACAACTTAGTTTGATTTCTGTTTCCACATCAGAATGTCAGACTGAGAGTTTTCAGAACTGAACCAATACAGGAACATCTAATAGAGAAAAAGGGAATATGACTGAGTACAAGTACACTGCTGCTGGTTTTGTCCACATCTGCCTTTAGATGCCCATTAGATGTTATCAGGTCCTTGCTCAGCTGTGAAACCTGTTTCAGAGAGGAATGCTGCAACTGAGCTGAAAGGCATCTCACCAGCTTCCCCTCAGCGTAAGATGTTCTGCTCCCCTGGAGGACAGTCACGGAGGGGGCTTGCCCTGTCCTTCTGGCATGTGGTACAGCCTGCAAGGGTACTTTCTCTCATTACTGCATGATCACTGTGGGAAAGTAAATAATAAGGAAATTTTGATTTCAGCTGCTATCTCACCCCATTGAAGTCCTTTGTCATAACTGAATGGATCAAAAGGAGATTTTCAGTCTGAAGTTTTAGCTGAATCATGAATCTGCTCTGAATCAAAATCAGGTATTCTCCTTTTCCTAAAAGCTAAAGCTAAGATGCCTATTCATAGCCAAATCCTACTGCTAATTCCCTTTACATTTTATTCCCTCAAGCTCATATTTTAGCAAATCTCAAACTTATTCTCATATGGATTATGCCCTCAGCATGAAACCATTTCAATTTCAGAGCAAAATGTACTGCTGATCTTATTAAACACCATTGAAAGTCCTTACCCCATGCTCTGATGTCATACGCCTTTCTAATGACAGCATTAAAAATGTATATATCTGATATCAACCATGCATGCTTCTTACCTGGTATGACCACAGCATGGTTAGAAACCACTTGAAGAACTGCTTTTTTGAGAACATCCTTAGTCAAACTGTGTGAGATCTTCCTGACAGAAAAATACTTCACAACTGAGTGAGGATGAGTCTGTAAAATACAGATGAAATTCAGTATTTTTACAGTAAAATACATAGAAATCTGATGTGGAGTACAGAGTAAAATTAATTAGCACAGCAATTTAATTTAGTACAGCAGTAGATGCTTATTTCTTTTATTTGCTTTCTGGTACCTAGAAACTGTATATTTTAGGTCAGTAAAGTCACACTATTCAGTCTAAACTGTCCAGCTACTCAAGTACCAGAGAGTTAGAATAATTTTTTTTAAATCTGTGTCTTAGGGAGAGAGGCAGAGACAGTATTTGCTGCATCAAGCAGATTTTTTTCTTTGTTTCATGGGTTTTCTTACACAACTAAACAAAGACAACCCTTTCAGTTTTCTGCTATGGTTCTTACTTCTAAGGAAAGCAGTCACAAAATTACATTGCGTGTCTGTGTTTAAAAAAGAAAAAAAAATAGCAACATTCTCCAGCCTCAGTTTTCAGAAGGAGGAAGAACAGTTCCTGTCTTGAAATTGCTTTAAAGGGTAGAACCACCCTTGCTTTAAAAATATATTATTATAGCTTGGCAACAGCAATAACCAGAGGTAGGACTCTGACTCTGGACCTCTGTGTGGCTTCTGGAGTGAGACTTGCTCATGCAGGACAGTTTACATCTCCCTGCAGAGATTTTCTGAAAATGACAATGAGACACTGTAACATGACTGGCCCATTTAATCACTAGGTAGCCTGTATAAGAATATAAAGGCAAAAGGATTCAGCACCAAAACGTGGTTCTGTTACAACTGCCCAGAAATTCAATACATTGCCAATACAAGTCCACCAAGCATTTTACTCGTTCATTACAGGTGGGCTACAAAAGCAGAGCAGCCTGGCATATTACTACACAAAACTCCTTTTAAGTTCAGTGAGTTGAAGCCTCTTTGGACCTACATTTTTACTCATGAAAATTTAAAGATATACCTTTGAATTCAGTATATCTTACCCGAACCAATACAAAAGGAAATAATACACAGTATAGGTGGCATTTTTCTCATCTCGTCTTTGTTGTTTTCTTGTAAGATTTTCATACAGGTTCCCCTCTAATCAATGCAGAGTGGGTGAGGATTTTCTGAAGAAAGATTCATTCTACACTGAAATAAATGTCTAAGACAAGGAACCCTGGAAGCATCTCTCTCTGCAGACTATGGGAGGAGTTGACACAACCAGCTTAAACACAGGACTCAGCCAGAAATTCAGTTTCAGATTCAGACTATTGTGTTCCTGTCACAATTAATGAATACTGACAGCTCTATGTGGTTGCCCCAGTTTAGCACCTAGTGCCTTTTAAGATGCCCTAGGTAAGATATATTTCTGCCTGCTGGCTACCTGCCCATCATAGCGTGGGCCACTCATTAAGGCCTGACCCATATTTATCATACCTGAGAAGATTTTCCTGACATCTCGAGTCCTCTGAAATGGCCCATTTTTAGGCCACCCTTATTCAGGCAACTGAATTGAGCCTCCAGTAACCACAGTAAACAAAAGGTGAGATTCAGTTACCTAAACTTGGGCAGCTAGTGCCCAATGAGATGCCACAGGGCACCCAAGGCCTTCGTTGCTCAGGGCTGGCTGCAACAGTGTTGAATAATTAAAAATGTCTGAACAGAGAATGCATTTACCATCCCAAAAGGCGAGTTCAGGCAACTGAATTTTCCCTCTCCCTGGCTCTAAAGAGCTATTCAGCTGATGAAAAGTATTTCTAGACACTGGGCTCAATTTGCTGTAACATCTTACTTGCACCCAGAGGGTAGGGTAGACGCCCAAGTACAGGGGTCTGAATATTAGTCTCAATCTTTAAATTAATTAATTTTAGATGGGATGTATCTCACTGCAGTTGCTTTATGCAGATGAAGTTATATATAAACCTCTGCTGATCTGGCAGTGATTGCCATGATTAAAATTTGCAAAGTATACATGTTTTTACTGTCAGTTATAAAAGAATACCTCACAAAATATGCACATTATTTAATGCCATTTTACTCTCTAGCACTGTGATAGTTATGGTTTGTCAGCATTTCCCTTTACCTTTTATGAATCCATCTTTTCTCAGTGAGTTTTACACCATTAGAGTAATTTCTTTTCAAATTAAATTACACCCTGCTTTGCTTGTCATCGGCCTAAATACAATTTTTACCAAACATTGTAAATCAGGGAAAACATTTTAACCTCAGGCAGGTTAATTCTTCTAGACACATTTTTGGCATGCTATATATAACAATTTGGGCTAGAAACAGAAATTTGGCATCACAATTTTAGTTCTCCCTGAAGACTGGTTCAGACTGAACGATCTAGAAGTTGTGATCAGGACTGAGCCCAAACTTGCTTTTTCCACTTAGGTTTAAACTATTTGGTGGGATAAATTCTTTTTTTTCAAAAGCCAAAGCTATTAGTTTGAAAGTCTAAAAATTCAAACTATTATCACTTATTAGAAACAGTTCTGGCAACTTGAGACCTTTTTTCATTTAATGGACTAATTTCTGGTTCCCCTTCTACTTTCTTACTTGATGGTGCCATAGATGTATATTATATACACATGCCTGTGTAGTACATATTATTTGTTGGTTACCATGTTAGCAATCCTATGAAAGAGATTATTATAGATGTTGGAATGGGAAAACAAGAAAATTAAATTATGTGAACTGCTTGTAGGTATAGAAAAAAGGTCTAGGATGTAAATACCAGTCACATACCTTAGTCATAATAATGACTTTGCTTCTACAGTTCTAGAAACAAGCATCTCAGAACTCTTGCTCTTGGAGGAATTGCATTGGGATCCTGACTATCTTCCCTCATTAGGATGTATTACAGATGTGACATGTTAACTTAATTGTTGCAGGAAGCATAGAAAGATGACATGGAGAAATCTGTTGTCTTTTTTCATCCTCATATGTTAGAAAAAAAGGTAAAGTTTTCACTGGACAAAAATAATTACCTCTGGAAATTGTACCTTGAATGTCACTTTTTTTTCTTTCCTTTTTTAATTCTTACTGTGTGGCTTAGGGCAAAGGACCAGCATGATACAACTTTACACACGACTAATAAAATAAAACTTATCCAAGAAAGGACTCAATACCCATAGCTATATAATACCGTGTCTTTGCTTAGATAGCTAACAGACATTCCCAAGGGGTCCTGAGACATTTTCTGTTTCTGCAGTTAATTCAACCAAGAAAAATCTTGGTGCTTACTGAAATCCTAAAGGAAGTCTATAACAAGAATTGCTGATCTTCTTGGAAAGGATGTGACTGTAAGTGCTGGGAAGCATCTCCCTGTGTGTGGTTTCCAGTGGCTGGGGTCACAGTTCCCCACTGCCAGATGCTCTCTCTCCATGCTGCCTCTTCAGAGCCCGGATTCTCCCAGCATTCCCCTCCACTGTCTTCTGTATCCAGCTCACTGCCAGGAACTGCTGGCAACTTGCGTTTTAGAGGCACTAGCCTGCTACAGAACAGATAACTCTTTCTGAACTGAACTTTCTTTGTCCTGAAAGAATGATACTTTTAGCAGTAAAAATACACTTTCAATATACTCGGGTAGTCATGTTCCATAAGTGGGATAAATGGCTGCTGGCCCATTTGCCCAATTATTGCTTTGATTCACCAATGGTTGGAAGGAGCAGAAACTTCACAGAAGAACCATGTAGTAATGTAATAGTTTCACAGCTGAACCTAACCTCCTCCCCAATATATGTATTTACTGTCTGTGATATGCAACTGCATCACCTCTTGCTGAAGATCTTAAATAGTTTGTAAATAGGAGTTTAGTTATATCAATTTAATGCATGTGAGACTGACACATAATTTTTCAATTTATTTTTCATTTTTTCAATATATACCATATTCTTGTATGTGTCTTTTTTGTCTTCTAGAAAGCTGTTTTCATAATATGGTGGAAAACCTATCTAACTGAAATCACTGCAGTTTTGTAGAAATTGCACTCTACAGCTAGTGAATCTGATCAGAATAACACCTTTTCTATCAAATTTGAAATTCCTCTGAAAAGTCCATAGCAAGTATTACCTCTTATATTCTAGGCCACCTTAAAATAGCTATAATTTTCCTTCTGACTCCTGGGGAATTTTGATGAGCACTAGAAAACTCTTGGCTGAATCCTACTTTCCTTTTTCTGAGATTGAGTCTGGGTCTTATTGAAATTACCAGGAATGTTTGCATGAGTAAGGCAGGAAACATTTTATGCTATCCCCACAAACTGTGCGACAGGGAAATTTGTCAGCCAGAGGCTTTCCAGGAATGATTGCATTGATTTATCTTCAGTGTGGTATGTCTCAACAAGATTTCTTCAAACACTTCATTGCTAAAGCTATTTCCCTTTAAGATACTCCTGACATCTGCAGCTTTTATAGCTTGAAGCGCTAGAAGGTTGCTCCTCAGATGGTCGTTACTTCATAAACAGTTGTGGTTTTGACAGTCATGGGCTATGCACTGCAAAATCCCAAATCTCTGCATCAGAGATTGGAATTCTTCTTTTGGAGAATAATTCTTCTGACTTTCTCCAACACTTTCTTGTTTTGTTTTGCTTAGTTTCTTGTTATACTTTTTGGAGCCAAAAAGGGGCTCTTTATCGCCTCCCATGAGCTTCCTACATGCCACACTTTTGAGTACGGTCTCTCCTGTGCCTGTCCTCCCAAAAACTTCTCTGCCATGGCAGTTGGCTATGTTACAAGTGGAGGATAAAGAATAACAGTATCTTCTGAGTCCCTTGACTACAGGGTAAATCCTGTAGGGCAGTAAGTCACTGCTTGTTCAGGAGAGCTGCAGCAGGACAGATAGGAAAGGCATGTGGGCTCTGGGGAGAGCCTCCATGGGAGGCAAGGGCCTCTGCAAAAGTGGAGCTCTAAGCACCAGGAGGGAAGCGCCTGGGATATGTCCCATGCAGACCGACCAGAAAACAAGGAGAGATCCTAATTCCACAGTGAGTTCAACCTTTTTTCCATCACAGATCTTATAGCCTGAAAGAGTTCTTGTTTTAATCTGAAGTCTCCTCCAGTAAGACCACAGTGGTATTCATCCTGAGCTGTGAAGGCTCAGGCTTGGCAGCTTTGTCTGGAAAAGCTTTGCTGCTGCCATAATGCCTGGGAGAATGACGGACGAAATGTAGGCTGCTAAAAATTAAAAGGATTAATAATGTAAACAACCTGATTAAATTCTGTAACCTCTTCAACTTCATGGCTCTAGGGTGGCTTATGTCCTGCTAAAAATGAATGGATTCTGCAAGCTGGGATGAGGAAATTAGAGCTGGCTAACAGAAAACAAAGACGTGTGTTGTAAAGGAAAGCACAAATAACTAAAGATAAATTGCTATTTTATTTTATCTATCTGGTCTACCTTTGTGGTGATCTGCCTCATTATATCATAGGGTAGAATATGATAAGTGCCTACAGAGAAGGCTTTGTAAAATGCAGGTAATTTTTTTGACCTGGTTATCCAATCCTGTTTATAGCAGGTTTGAAGGATACCATGCCCAAAGCACTTTCCAGGGTAATTGTATCCATTCAAATCTAAAATACATTAAGATATAATAAGACAAAATTCTCGTTCTGTCCTCTTTCAAAATTGCTGATATGCAAAGTGTATTCAAATTAAGAAAAGTATGAAGGATGAAACTTCTTGCCAGCCATTCCTTTATAGCACAGACATATTTTCATGAAGATTAATGGGTAGGACTCCATATAATAAAGTAGGAGATTGAGAGTAAATATAAACTATTAAACGTGCTATAGGTTGTCTTTTTATGTGTGTGAACTTAGAAGAGGAACAGGATCTTTTGTGTCTCTCTGGGAAGCTTTATGTTCTTTGGAATGTCCCAAAGTACCTACATGGTGGCAGTCACATAAAACATGTGCCGACTTTGTCTGCAGCTGGACACACACAGATGCAGCTGAAGAGCTGTCTTTGGAATTACCATTAACATGCTTGATAAGCCCTGTGCGGGACAATATAACAAAAACACATGGTCACAACAAGGGATCCTTGAGTTTCAGAGGTGTTCTGCACTGCAAGAGGACACATGAGCCAATGAGCGTGCAAACGGTCAGCTGGCCCTGATGTCTCAGGTAAGAGGTGCAGGTGATGGGATGTCATACTCTGAGCATACTAAAATGAGGTATGTGTACCCATGGCGGAATAAGACAGAGGAAACTTCCCTTTTTCTCAGGAAAGTGTGGAGAAAAACATCACTGAAAGAAAGCTGTGCAAGTCTTGAGCTGGTTATGTCATTAGCAGAAGAGGTCAGGCAGAGTAGAAATGTATCTACAGATTTACACCTACCTAGTGAACACACTTCTAGAGAGACACACCAGTGTTGGAGAAGTGCACAATTTGCTGTGAAAAAGGATGATGAGGCTACCACTCTAGAGGTCTTGGGTCAGAGAGGAATGTGATGTAATGAACTGGAATGTCTCATGAAATCATCAGTTTGTTTCTTCTCTCTCATACTGTGAATACAGCTAGTGTCCCACACAAGGAATTCTAGCCAAGCAGGAGAACAACTGAGAGGGGTTGAAATACTCCAGTAAGAATCAAAACAGTAGAGGGACTTTGATGAGTTCAGTCCCCTGTCATTTCTGACAGTCACATTATGTAACCCCACAGGTTTCTAACTGATCAAGCTCTATTTTACAGCTAATTAGATTTTTTTTTTTCCTTAATGCCTCCAAGTAGAAAGCTATTCCAGATCTTCATTGTAATAATGTCTAAAAGTCTTCTAATTATCAGAATAAGCTTCTTTATGGACAGGTTATATTAGTTCCTTAACCTAAATAACACTTTATCCACCATGGGATTTCCTTTGTTAATTTATTTATAAAGACCAGCCATAGCCCTTTTCAGACATTAATGGGAACCTAAACAAACCAAGTTGGTTGCTTTCTTATTATTTACACATGCTATCCTTACAAGTGGGAGTGGGGGAGGGAAAGACAGGAATCTGGGGACACAATCTGCATTAAGCTTGATACGTGTCAGAGGGTTAAGCCTCTGCTCATCACTCAGAATAGAAGCACCACTGGGATCCTCCCTTTCTAAACTGGTAGAAGAGTTAAATAGTTCAGACAAAACTCTTATTTCCAATTGACTGAACTGCACTAGATGCCTAAATGTTGTCTTTGATATAAATTAAAAATGAGCCAGCCAATGTTACTGTCATTATAAACTCATGGGAATGAGCTTTTATACATGTACTGTACTTTCTCTCATTGATTTCTTTTCTCATTCTGGTTTGTTTGATCTTCATTTACTTGTAATAATAGAGGAAAGAGAAACCTGAACTGGTTTTCCTATTCAGTGTTTAAAGTGTTTTTGTATAATTTCAAGCACATAAGAGACAATATCATATTATTAATGGGTGCTTTTATAAATTCTTTGAAAACTAACCTAAGTGGCACTGTTTAGACATCTTTTACACAGAGACAACATCTGATATAACATAATACAGTGAATGGAAGTGGAAATGAAATAAAATCAAATTAGAAGTACAATACAAAATCACAATAGCTAGAATAGGTGAAATTTGGAACCAGCTATTTAGAATAATGAGAGTTTTTAGAGCAGCATCTATTATAAAATCAAGACTGCATGCTTTTTTAAAATGTATGATTTTCTAAAATGTATGTATTATCTTAGAGAAGAAATTAGTGAAGTATTTAGGTTGCACTAGGTGTTCATAGTAATCCTGTCTGTCAATAAAACCAATTTGTTTAAAATTACTGGCTGTATTGTAGGATTATTCAAACTGCTCTAGGCTAGAGCTGTAAAAAATGAGGTAACTCCACTGCACAGAGGTGAAGCTGGTAGCTACTTACTCTAATAAGAAGTTGAAGTGGCAGCAAAAAAAGCTTATACACAAATATGAAATAATTATGGTTCCTTTTAATGACTGTTTCCTGCTAAGGTTAGCAAGTTCTCTGGAATAATGAATACAATAGGTGAGGTATTCACTGTTATGGGTGGCTAGGGGAACCAATAAAACTTGCCATGCCAGCTCCTGTTTGTGCTTAAAGGAGCAATTCCTGGAGTTGAAAATCCTTGTGAAACCTCTCCAAAGGTGTCAAGGACACTGGGAGAAGCTGACTGGAAGCTTTCTACTACACAAATTTCAGACAAAATGCCAATAATGTGACAAGTTTATACTGAGTACAGACATGCAGCAGTACACCAGACCTGCTCTTCCATGTTCAGCATGAACAAAATATTACCACATTGTAAGGAAGATCCATTCCAAGAAAATACATGGTGATACTAACCAGATGCTGCCCTTCAGTCACCAAAACATACAGTAGAAATTCTCTTTGGAGGAAGCCTCTGGAGGCATCTAGCTCAAAAAGCTGGGCTACTGCTAGTCATCGCCCTGACACTGTTTTGCCACATCTTGAAATCCTCTGGAGAGGGAGATCCCACGATGTCTCTGGGCATCTGTTCTAGCACTGCACTGCCCTCCTACGCTTATCATACATTGTGACTTCCAGAGTTACCTAACCTCCAGACTGAACTCCAACTCTGTGGGCATTGCCCTCTGCTTTACCTTAAATTCAGAGGGCTTGGATCCATCATCTTTGTAGCAATATTTCCCTAGCAGGATTGCCCCTTTGACAAGTTTTGACTCGGTTTTTCTCTTTACCTAAAGTCATACAACTTTCTCTACTTTTTTACTGCCTCCCACCTTATTAGTTACATTTCTTGACACCACTATATTCCAAATTCTATGGCCATTTTAGTAATCCTCATGGGGAAAAGCATCACATTTCCCCTTACCTTGTGATGTTTCTATGATGTAATTCTCAGTTCTGCTTATGAAGCATTTGAGGGACCAACTCAAAGTTCACTGAAATCTTATGGGAAAGGTCTCAAAAATGCTGATTTGATTTCAGCTTCAGATGAGCTGAAATTGACCATTTTAGGAGTAAAATGCAGTAAGACTGCACAGTATTAAGGTTCCCCACATATAGCATGAGGCTTAGCAAACTAGTGTAAGGGTAATGACTTCACCGCTCTGTCCAAGTACATGTAAATCCAGGCCTTTCCTCTTTCTCAAACAAGTATAGAACAGGCTGGAGGGGGGCAAAATATGAGGAATTTTGTTTTTAACATAAGGGTGATAGAGTTTTTGACAATAAGTATTAACTGGTTTTATGTTTCTCTTCTGCAAGCTGGAGAGAGAGGAGCATAAGACAAAATTTTTACTAAGTGCTACCCTATGTACAAGGTACATTCTTTTGAACTATCAATGCCTTTTTAGAGCATCTGCTCTTCAAAGGAAAAAAATGATAACTGGTTTGAATAGGAAACCCTAAGCCCTAAGCATAACAGATAAAGAATGTGAATGTCCTTTGATGTAACCAGAAGTCTTTGATGTATTTATAAAATCTTGCAACTCATCTTGTATTTTCAGCCAGTTAATATATAGATTAAAATAATTAGTTATAACTAACAAGCTTTACAATGTTTTAAAGCTGTTCTCCTGGATCTTCCCTTTTCTTCCTTGACTGCTGACATGCCTGCACCTTTTGGAAGCCATATCACTGGTTTCTATAGTCAAAGACAGATGTACTAATACAGAAACACTTAATGATCCAAATAAAGCTTGCTTAATACAAATGGAAATTAAAAGCAGAGTATGTATTGGATGAGGGAAACCAGGCTGTTGCTATGTGGCTGGTTTCATTTATAAAGTTGACAGTTCCCTTAGTTAGCAGAGCAAGAGCCAAACTGTACTTTCATTTCATGACACGATAGTATAATCCACACTAGCTCCACTGAGGTCCGTGAATTTATTGTCAATTTATCTCTTGGGGAGCGGTATTTGGCCTACACTAGAATAGGATTTAATTTGCCACCTTATAAAAGAAATGTGTTGGAGACATTTAAGAAAAATCTAAACTGAAGTATTCATTCTGTGAAGATACCAGTGTTATTAAAATCATCTTATTCCTTTCCACTGACTGTCTTCTATGAAGAAAAAAACCCCTTTCCTCTGGGGTTTGAGAATTTTGTCTCACCAGCACTCTTCACTGCTCCTGTCCTGCAATCTGAGAATAATGCCTTGTCTGAAGCCCTTCTTTAATAGCTCCAGACTTGTCTGGTGCTTCAATTTCACAGAAAAGTTGTTGCCCTCAGAAAATATCCAGAGTTGTTTTGGCTTTTTGGCCACTCATTACTTTATTTTTCACAATAAAATCAGTTGTTTTCAAATCAGCAGAGTGTAATTACATATGCTAAGGGAGCATTCACATCTCCTCTGCTATAATTAATGTGTCCCAGGGCTATGGTATCTATCTGCCCTTTCAAACTGCCTGCTCAATTTCCCCTGCAGCAGCCCAGCACCTGCTGCTCATTTCACCATGGGGACTCATTGTGAATTTTTCTAATATTCATGCATCTGTCCCGCACACTTTCTTATGTGGACATCTCTATTACTTTCCTTCAGTCAACCTATCTTTGTTTCTATGACCTTTCTTTTATGAATAACTAGGGACTTTGTGCTGTGTGAAACTTTATTACACTAGTGCCACCTGGTCTTCAGAGTTGTCCACATACCTGAATGACAGATATGATATACCAAACACCAAAAATACAACTCCTGCTCATGTATTTTATACTTTCAAATAAGGCTTTTCTGGTAAAATTTTGTAATTTAGGGGTAAAAGTCAACAAAATGCTCTTTCTGCTTCATATTTCTTCTGTCTTACTGTCCCTTCATCACTTCTTTTCTTGCAGGTCAGTGTGATTGCTCCAACAGAATTATTGTAAATCATTACTGCAGTTATTAAGTAATGCTTCTGTTCTCTGCTTGTTTTATTACTTTGTTAGAACCCCACAGGTAATATAACCATGGCTCTACTCATGCGATGTACTGGAGATTCAGTCTGGGATTGACATGTGAATTGAGGTGTCTGTGTTTGAACTACAGGGGAAAATCAGTTGCTAAACAGCCTGATGGCAGGTGCCTCACGTCAGCTGAGACATGTCAGGACATCCAGCATATCCATAAAGGACTGTTAGTCATGACAGAGAAGTCATAGGAGATCTGGAGAAACAGGTCCAAGCAGAAGGCCCTATAGCATCTAAAAATGATGCTTGAACATCTACCACCAGGCAACTGCAAACATGTTGCTAATATTATCTTTTTTCAGATGTCCTAATCTTGAACTGAATGCTGCCTTATGTTATATAAGAGGAGTCAATCCAGCATGCTTTATTCAGGCAAGAACTAGTCCATTGGCAGATGGGCTTTTGCCTGAACAAGGCCAGTTGGGCTGGGTTTCTAAGCATTTATGTGATTACTTCTAATACACGATCTACATGAAATATTTGTTTTTGTTTAGATAATGCTTTATTAAAACCACTTTTTTTTTTTTCTTAAAAAAACCCGTGTGAAAGCTGCCAAATATGAAGGTTTTATTTTCCATTCTCATACAGTAACTTACAATTTTCCTTAAGTCTAACACATAGGTTTCTCATTATTTCTTTTTGAATTGCTCCCAGATACATAATGGGCCCTATTTGCACTCTTGTTGAATAGGTGTCATGAGCAATGGTTTTTGTTCAGTACTCTGTTGCATCAGGCCTTCACACATTTTCTGTGGAAATTCTGCAACATCATGGGCCAGATCTGTGCTGTGATCAGAGAATTAGCACAACTCGTAACTGGTGTGAGAAGGGCAGTTTCCAAGATTTGAGTAGCGCATGATGATCCAGCTGATGCTTTTCAGCCTGCACCTGGACCATGTTTTTATCACAGCTGGCCTCTTGCCTTTAGTTCACATTAGAAAAGGGGTTGTTGTTCATTGATTCTGGAGAATGATCTGAAAAAGTCTTCCAAACTGTCATATGTTGCACCGTATTAAGAAGATCTCTCCCAGTTTGCACCAGTGAATAGTAAATGAGAAGCAGAATCTGGAACAGCCTCATTCAAACTATTCAGATCCCCCATCCTACTCCTTCAGCAAGAATAGGAGTGTTGCAGATTGTTGTAGGACCTCCTGCTCTGGAGCCTCTGATTGATTTCATAGCACTCCGGGCTGAGCAGCTACACGGATGGATAAGATCCTAATACTTCAGATTGTCTCTGGGAGAGTTTTGTTTACTTCTGACCTTACAAAGATGAATTAATCATAGCCTTTGACTTCTGATTTTTACCAGGAATCCTCCTCTCTCTTTGATTTAAATTTAAAAAAAAAAAAAAAAAAAAAAAAGTAATTCCAGAGGTTTGGTTTTAATAAAGATGACTTATCTTCTCATAGATTTTCTTTATGGAGGTGACTCTCCTGGTTTTGCAAACTCCTCCTCAAATCTCTTGCTGGTGCCCCATGCACATACATCAGGTGGATGAGTAGAAGACGACAGGAAGGAAAACTACAGTGCTTCACTGATGCTGCATTATATTTCATCTCCTCCAGATACATAATGCCCTGAAAGAATGAGTAATTAAGTGAGTTGAACAGAAAAGCTACCCTGTGGAACTGAGTGAATTAATGAGAAATAGACAAACATCAACACAAAGAAAAGGACTACAAGAGAGTGAGGCAGGGAATCAAGACAATACAGTTCAGTAAAGCCCACCTTCAGTCTTTAAAATTATTCTTTCCCTCTTTAAACAAAAATAAAAAGCTAGAAAGGAAAATGCTGGATGCCTCCTGTAAGAGTTTTAAAAATGAAAGGAATCAAACAGCAGGAAATATGAAAAATCAAATGAGGAGTAAAGGCTTGGAAAACACTTCCTGGGTCACTGAGATTGACCAGTTTGATCATTTCAGACAACCTTCCTGGTAAATTGAGCAACCGCTCCTAAAGCAGTTGAGCTTTTTGTCCCTTCACTCCTAAAGGGAGCCCACTGCAGCATTGCTGATTTCCTGCCTAAATTTGTCCAGATTAGTGCAAAACAATGCATTCTTTTGTTACCATTATTAATCGACTTCAATATCCTCTTATATTCATCCCATATGAGCTACTAATGCAAAGAAAACTTTTTTAAAAAATAAGTAGTTTTGAATTTCTCCTTTATGTGAATATATTATTATGATCATCAAATGTAAGTAGTAAGCATTATATTGCATGTAATGCACACACCAAAGATTATTACATTATAACAAGGTTTTAGAAGAATGACTAATAAAACTCTTGATAAAGAAATCACCCCATAACCCACAAAAGTAAGAGATACAGGTTAACAATGCATATTTGTGGAAATTGAAGAGCATAGATGCTGCAGGCTAAGGTGAGTGATAAAGTTTTCGGTGTCCATATTAGCTTAAATTTCCCCTATGGCCTTGGGATGTCACTTTGCCAACCTTTGCTGTGCTGTCCCCAGATTAACTAAAATGGGGGTAGCTGCATGTCACAGAGTCACCATGAGGGTAAAGGGTTTCAGATCCTGTGATAACAATAGTCATATTTTAGATAGACTGGCAACAGGTGTTTATCGTGAAAGCATTGCACCCTTAGTTCTTATATGGGACAGACATATGTTTCATATACAGTATATAAAGTGTGTGTCATATTTCACATAGCAACACTGAAGACTGTGGTATATTAAAGCTTCTTTGATATAATGAGTTACTCTATGATCTCATATAAATTCAGTCTGTGAAACATTTGCAAGAACTATAGTGTTTGTACAAGTACTTGTACCATATGAACTGCAGTATATACTCCCCAGCAAAGAGCAGGTAGCATCCTATTCACATCATGGCACATAAACATATTAATAAACTGAAAATTCTAGTAGTGGGAACCTAGAATTAATTTAATGCCAGTTGTGAGAGCCTGAGCAGTTAAATAATCCTGAATATTTATATAATTCACAAATTAGAATGGACGACTTGCTCACTCTTTAAAAATGCATTTAGTCAAATGAAAATGTGAGTGGAAGAGGGGAAAACCCTTAATTTCCCTTCATTAAGGGGAAGTAAAGGAATTTAATGACCGCAATTAATCACAGAAAATTTAAAATGAAAAATGAGGTAATACAGTGACAAATTTTTCCATGTTCATGCAAAGTAGCACTTGATTTGGCCAGAAGTTTCACAGATTGCATCAGTTTATGTGGACATTAAGGTGTATCTCATCTCACCTAGCTTTTGGTGTTCATAGTCAACAGAGAAAAACAGATCTGGGCATGACTCGCAGCATTTTAGAGGCAAGATTTAGCATGGATAGAGTCCTGTCTAATTCTGAGCACTGACTGTAACATGAGGTTAGACACCCAGCTCAGAGGTCGATGTACGCTGTGGTATGTTGCCAACGTTTACAGCAGGATTCAGCTGCCTGAACACAGGCATGCAGTGTTGCTCTAGGCGCTGTTGGGTGTCTCACCTATTTCTTGTTATTCTAGCAAGACGTGAGTTTCCCAGCTGGCTGATGTCATGTCTGCTGTTTCCATGCTTGTATCTTGGATAAACTATGTCATCTGACACAGAACTGTGTGCCTGCATTTAGGTAACTTAGTGGCCTTCAAAGGTCCATGGCATTGTCATCCAAAGGGCATATAAAATACAAATAAAAAGCATAGGAGGAAGTTTAGGAGGGAGGAAAGAAGAAGGAGGAAAACGGACTTGAACAACTCCAAAAGTTCAATATGCACTAATCGTTTGCAAAAGGATATCCTGTCTATTAAAAAAATGCAGTGATTTAACGTGTCCTACATTTGGAAGTCCAAAACTATATGCTGATTAATTTGCACTACAGTTTGAGCTCTTTAAATGAAAAAGCAGGTGTTTATCTTAAAAGTGGGAACATTCTTAAAACCTAGCTATAAACTCTGATGACTCACAGAAAGAATAAACAATTCTTAATATGTTACAGAAAAAGAAAGGTGAAGCAAGAATAGTGTAAACTGAAACACATGGCAATGTCACTCTTGGCCTAAAGGAGTAATTATTACAGAAAACATTGTTATCACTGCATTTTCCTACACTGGATATGACAGGTCATCTCTTAGCAAAAGAGTGTGGTGCAGTTACATTTGAAATTGTATGGGAAAAATATCTCTGTGTGCATGTGTATACTGTGACCAGGATTTTTAGAGATGTTGATTTTTGCAGAGCAAGAAAGGCTGCTTATTAGGCTACTTAATGAAAACACTAGCACATGCACTTTGTGAAACAAGATAAAGGCTATCTTCATATCACTTTCTTATTAGAGAGTAAGGTACATGGTGGGTGAAGCAAAGAATTGAAAGGATTTTTATTATTAAGGCCTTTCAATCGTTGCTTCTCCATTTAGCCACATGGGCACAGAGTATTAAAAACATTGATCTTCTGTGGTAATGAAATCTGTCCCAATGGCTTTGCAGTTTTCCTTCAGGCACTTGAACAACCTTCAGAAGACACCTAGCGCTCTCCAGGAATTAAACAGGAACGTATGCTTCAATGTAAAGTACTCTGAATCATGTGTAAGGTAGGCCATCTAAAATCATCTTCTCAGAAGTGGCCTGAACCATTATATACCTTCTTTCCATCTTGACCTACTCTGGGTTCATGGTCACCAATGGTCTTTTCCTTCATTGATTTATTCAGTCTCTTTGGTCATATTTGTTTCAGGTTTCTACAACATCCTGCAGCAATGAGTTTTACTTTTCTTATTAACTGCTGAGTGAGGTAACTGTTTTGCTCTTAAGATTTTTGGCCTTGGCAAAATGGAGGTGTGTTCAGACTAGACTTTTCATGTAACATTAACTCTGTACATTACAGTGCTTTTCTACCCTTACAGATAAGTATCTTATTTGAGAAGGTATCCACATGAACTGTCTTCAAGACTTAAAAATTAAGAGAAATAATTTTTTGGTTCCTTCTTCAGAACTCTTAAATTGAACAGTTAAATACACAGTGATTTTTTATAAAATCTCCAAGAATTATAAAATATTGGAACCTCACAAGGTTGAAGTAACCAATTTTTCACATCTACAGCCAAACTGCATGAAACGTAAGCCCACTGAGTTGCAGACAGTCTTCTTATTACAAGGGTATACAGTGCCTACCACATGGGAGACATAACTCCTGGCTCTTCCTCTGTGGCTTTCTTATTCTCCCTGAGCAAATATGTTCTTGTCAGCACTGCATCTATGGTTTGGCTGAATGTAATAGGATGGCTTCTGTATTCTTTCATTGGTTGGCCATTTGTGCTGGAATTAGCATTTGTCTAGTCTTCTGAGACACACTGTCAACATCTGGAAAACTTTAGTTCATTGGGGACATTGAGTTTGTACTTTTTCCAGTACTTGTACCATTGCCTATATAGCTTAATGTGAAATATTTTTGTGGCATTTTTAATATGAATATATTGAATGTGCTGCTAGACTGATAATGATTCTATTTTATTATTTTAGATATACATATGTGGAACATTTTAAAGAACATGTTTTCCAAGAGTTTATCTCACCTACTGTTTCAATTATGGCTATGAAATAATTCTCAGAATAGATAGTTGTAAACATTGCGGGTGTTTGGCAGGAAGTTTTTTGTGGCTGACTGCAAGAATCAGGAACGATGCAATACTTTACTCAAAAAACATGTTCAGACCTAAGACTCCTACTTGACAGAGGGAGTTTTCTGGACTGAATCTCTCTGATGCATCTCATGAGCATTTTCTACTAAAGTCTTAGGTGGAATTTTGCGTCACTGAGTATTTTATGCCACATGAATCTTTCCCTCTTCCATTCTTACTGTTCTGTTGTCCACACTATTGGGTTTTAGGTTTTTACAGTTTGATTTAATAATTTATGTACAAACACTCTTTAATTTTTTAATGGATAGTGGGCCCAGCTTCTTAGATATTTTTAAAGTGAATTTAAATGTTAAGTATTTACATACCTTTAGCACTGCTTATCCCTCATGCTTAGAGCATTGCAAAATCTATTGGCAGGTTTTATATTTGTATAGTATATCATAATGAATGAGTCATTTATCATCCCTATGCTATAGTTGTCTCACCTATCAAACTAGGGACAATAATCCCAACCAATCTCACAGGGATAAGGTTATTTATGTAATATGTTGTACAGCTCTCTATATGTATAAAATATGCATGATTGTCAGTCATTACTATTAAAGACCCATTGTTTCGAAGTAGATCACTTTTCAGATCATATCTTTTCAGAATGTGAGTTCATTGGTATTAAAAACTTATTTGTCTCTGAATTCAACTGTATATAGCACTAAATTGTTATTGAAGAGTGTCAAATTGTCTTAAACTATGAGAAACTTTTGTTTTGAAAGTGAACAAGTGAATTTAATTAATGACCTGGCATAGAAAAATAAAGAAGACTGAAAAAACTTTGGTGCATTACTCCTGTTCAGATTGCTTTTAAACCTCATGTTTTCTTCAGTCATCAGAGAAATGCAGCTAAGTCTTTCATAAAAGTCTCTGTATACTCAGAGTAAATATTGTTATCATATGCTAAAATCCTTTCTCTTTAAGAAAAAATATGTTGTTTTTGTTTTTTTTTTTTTTTTAAACCAAATAGCTGAATAATAAAAGAACGAGTGCAAGTGTCCATAGACCCTTTTTTATTTTTTCTTTTCCCCAGGTCATTTTAGCTCCAAGCCTCAAACACAGAGTTTTAGTTGTTTGAAACTGTCTGTGATTCATAACACTTGTTTTTAATAAAGAGAAATTCTGCTTTGATTAAGAGTTTTGAATACAGTGTGAGTGTAGGCATGATGCACTCCCATGGCTCCTCAGGAAGCTGTCCCACCACACTGGATGGGTGGAGGATCCCTGTTATGATCACATACAGAAATGCATAGCCATCACAGGGGAGGAACTTATTCATGACCTGCTGGGTGGAAATCTCTCTGCATATCCCTCCATCCAAAGAAATAAAAATAACTTTTGGATGTGCTGCTGAAGTGCTAAGGCTTGGACAACTGGCCCAAGCCAGAGTTGACCTACAGATGAATCCTGTATATTTTATAACTGAAATCCATTGTGCTAGTAGGTATTGTACTAAGTTATAACAACGCACTTATGCTGATGTAAAAAGTGCTGAAGCATTGAAGTACTGAAACCTGAACAACAGGCCCCAAGCCAAAGCTGTTTAGTGTGTAATCATTAACAAAGTATGTAAACTCACTAGTGAAAGATGCAGCTTAGACAAAATATAATCAGGAGTGAGGAGAGAATGTATCCAACTTCCCTTGTTTAGCCTTGTTCAAGGCTGAGAACCCACGTATCTGGCCTTGTTAGAAACTCCCTTGGTCTCCCCCCCTGAGCCCTGGCCAGGCTTTGGGTGGAATCCAACAGGAGAATTAAAACAGAAATATTCCATTCAAAACAAAGGTGCCAGCTATTCTGGCTTGTCGATCTCTGGTATATAAAGCTGGGCCCACTTGCAGCGACTTTGGAAGCCTCACCTATGGGTGGACGCACCGCGTAGGATTTCCCACTTGCCGGGACAGGCTCTCCAACTCCTCGCTGTGACCGGGGCTGCCCAGCCACTGCGGGTCTGGATGATGATAATATATGCAAGTGGTGATGTATTTTTCTTAATCTCCATTCTCTCTCTCGTGTAGTAATGATTTAATGCATTACCCTGTTTTTTGCTGTTTGCTGCTTTAAGTGCACTATTCTGCTTTTTCTTACTGCATGTTGTCTGTATTACACTGTTATCACTAGTAAAATACGCCTGCTCTTTTCACTCTGGTGTCTGAGTTTAATTGGTATCCTTAATCAGCAGAACAGCTGCTTATAAAAAATGCCTTCCACAAAGCTATACACAGATAATAAGCTCAGAGAGTCTTTACAAGCACTCCTTCCTTTTCTAATGCTATCACTCGCTTGTCAGTGAAGAGTGATCCTCAAGGTCACTGTCTTCTCAAACTTGTACAGCTTTGGGCCTTTCCAGGTTGTGGGACATGTTAGTCTCAAGTCCTGTACAAGAGGTAACAGGCCACAGCTTATGACAGGTTTAAGGGTGTTGAGAAAGGAAGAGGAAAGAATCCTTCTCCCTACTGTTTCATGGAAAAAAATGTTTTCTCTGCTGAATGATATAGTAGGTGACAAAAAAAGAGGAAAACCAAATACCTTAAAGAAGCTAAATTCTAAAGAAGCAAAAAGAAATGAATGCTTCAATGATGTGAAAAAGAAGCTTTTGGAGTCTGAATTTTATATCAGGACTTCAGTAAAAGAGGAGATCTTGGGCCAATAGATGCCAATCTCAGGTGAAGAAGTAATGTAACGCTGCAGCTCTGGGTGGGCACCTAATTATCCTTCTACAATTAGATCACCCTTTAGGAGGCTAGAGAGAAGATAATACTGAGTGTGTCTCTCTTGTCTGCTGAAGGCGTCTGTGCAGGTAACAAATGAGCAAATGTGGTCACGGAATAGTTGAGAAATACCTTGAGTGATATGTGAGAACCCATCTGTCTGAGTAGGCACGGTGGGTTTGTTTGCATTGTGCAGGGTGCCTACAGGTCATTGGGATGGGCTTTTTACGTGTTATCTGTTGGGCAGTCCCATGAAGAGGAAGTAGAGAAAATCCTAAGCAAAGCTGTTCAGAGAGCCCTTATAGCTTGTTGGAAGCTGTTTGAAATGTGCAGTCTGAAATTAAATAGAGTGTCAGAAAGTGGAGAAAAGAATTAAATCCAGATAGATATAAATGCATATACTTGTAAGGAAGCATATCAAGTAGTTACTGTATTCCCACACTAATCAGATAAAGGGATGTACAGTAAAAAAGGGAAGAAATAAGGGAGGCAGAAAGAAACAAATCTGGAAGGTAAACAAGGGTGAGAGAGAAAAATGGAAGATAATAAGATTCATGTATGCACTGACAAGCACTGTTTAAAGTCAGGCTAGTAGTTTTTTGGTCAAGCAAGCAGATAAATAAGTTACTTTGGTTTTGCTGGTAGGTTTTTCTCCAAAATGCTGATCATTTACATGTTGCCTAAAGTTTAAACAGAGCCACAGAGTGTAGTTGGCTAAATAGAGAGCCAGGCTTTTGGTACTTAAGTAAAATCCCTGGCTTTCTTGTAAACAGGTTAGTATCACTTTTCTGATTTTTTTTCTAAATAAATAAAAAATTTCACTCCTTGAGTTCAAGCATCTAAAGCAGAATGCATGACTTCATCAGGCATTCAACTAGTTAATAGTTAACTGTTTTAAAAAATCATTACAAAGAGCTCTCTGTCTTAGCTGAATGAGTAGCTACCTTTGGTGACTTAAAACCTGCTTAGAAAGTCTGCAGAGTGTATATGTGTGTAAGAGGGAGAGGAAACAAGAAATACCCAGGGAAAAATATTCTGAATAAATATCCAACACCCATGGTCAGGCCAAAATGCTGACATAAAAGTAAACATTAAAAATATTTCCTAATGGAAAATGTTTAGTTTGAGTTCGGACTTAAAAGTTTAAACTCTGTTTATAGCTGAGACTGTAATCCAGGTAACTGCAGAGCCTTCAAAATCACTGGCACCATAAAGCAGAACTAAAATTCAGTGAGATACATGGTACAATTTAACTTGGTGCTCTTAAAAATGGTGGGTTTAAAAACCCCAACCTTCATCCAAACCCAGGCAAATTACTTTTAATATTCTGCACTGATTTTTTTCCTGAGACGCTGAAAGGCAGTAAGACTGCATGACATTATAAACCAACATAAACTGGTTTTATGCATTCCCTCCATTCCTAATCCCACTCTAAAAGATCAGAGTGAATTATCCCAGGCTTCAGAAACATTAAATCCCCAGGACATCGGTGACTCCTAGAAAAGAGTAAGAGTTGATCATAAAAATCAATGCCAGTAGTCTGTTTTTTCTCTATTAACAACTACTCGCAGCAGAGTGTTGATTAGCATACACCCACATATTAGTTGAGAATCAAGTGGACAAACTGATGTTAAGATTTTAAAATGCTTTGTGGTTTCCTTCTCCTTTTCCTGTATCCTAAGGGATCCTTGTCTCACACTGGACCCTGATGGAAATGAAAATCATTTTATTTCAGGCAAATCCCTATTAGCTTTAATTATTACCACTGCAATCTCTCATAGTGTCAGTGCAGCTGATGCTGAGAGCATCTCAGATGTCTTCCCCTGGCCGTGGCACTAATGGGGTGATCATGGGACTCTGCTTCTCTCTCTGTGTCAAAGCAAGTGTCTAGGAGCTGCAGGGCTGAAATTTAGGGGCTATCGGAAAGGAGCTTGTCATAAGTAACCCAGCTCCCACAGGTCTTGGAGCACACCCTGTCAAATTCATATGTATTTTCTTTCAGTGTCAGCTGTGCCATGAGTTCTGCTGGTTAAAAGACATGTTATTGCAGGGTTTTGCTGAAGAAACATAATAACTAGGCATGAGTTGCTTCACTGATTTTTCTGGCTCACAACTAATTTAAAATAGACAAGTATATTTTGTATGCTCTTTTCTCTTACTTTCCTGCTTTCTTTCTTGACTCTTCATGGCAATGTCTCTTATTTACACCAGAGAGATGGCTTTACTGAATGAAGGAGAAAAAGGGACATAGGAGGGATGTGCTACGGCCATGTGACTTGGTAGCCACTCATAGTCTCTTGTCCCACCTACACTGCAACAATACTATCCACTTCCATGCTCATGTTCATGACAGCAGTCACCAGTGCTGTTTTCAGACTTCGCTCCCCAAAGCAGCTTGGCTCAGTCTCCAACAGCTGAGAACTCATGCTTCTAGATCATGTCAATACCTCAGTCTTGAGATAACTGGAAAAAGGTCCTGCGCAAAGTCAAGACCCATTGTAGAGAAGAGGATCTCACTCCTCTTTGCCATCCCCAGTGATCAGGGTATTTGCTCCTGTCTTTTAGTTTCCTTGCTTCGTTTTGAGAAGGAGAATGTGTGGGTGATGGGGAGATTGTTTCACATGGTCTGAAGGAAGGAAAGTTCCATGCCTCAGATTTGGAAGAAAGAGATTTTAGAAAACAAAACAATCTGCCTTTAGTCACCATTTGCCTTCCATCCCTTCCATGCTTTGTCCCCCTAGAACACAGTCCTTTTGTCTCCAGGTACAGGGAACAAACTATTATTAGATGCTGCAGACCACTGCCCGGGTCCTTTGTGTTTATCTTTAGTTGTCCTGTTATCTCTCCTGGTTGCAGAAACATGATTCTGTCTCTTTCCTGGCTGCTTGTAAAGAATTTCCCAGGCTGCTGTGCTCAGAAGCGACTTCTACCATCCTGACCTTCTTTCTGTAATCAAGGTTGAGTTTGGTTGCTCGAACTGGCTCCATGGATCGTTAACAAATGGAACTGCAGAATATCTAATGTGACACTCTATTGAGCCTTCATAAGTATTCAGTCTGAAATAGTGAAGGATATTATTTCTCTGCTGGTAAAGCTGCCCGTGTTATAGTTGTATGGGGAATTGCACGGTCACGACATCCATCAGAATTCTTGGGTATTTTTCTTCACAGTTTGCAAAAATAATGTACAACTTGATACAATATCTAGTAAAGTTTCTTTTTAAAACAACTTTAAATAGTACTAATGTCTAAATGTGCTCTAGCTTATTTAAAAAATTGAAAACAATCCCATAGTTGATGGTTTTTTGCCTTTTCCCTCACCTTTTATTTTAGGTTACCTATGTACAAAACATAAAGATAATCCAATCCACAGAATATTTAAATATCAATGTCAGCCCCTGAAAATAAGATTCCAAGTCTCAAAAACATAAGGCAAACACTTTTGTTCACTGAGTTAAAAGAAAGAAAAAAAGAACTGCAATTATAGGTCATGTGCAGTTACCTGGAAGGTCAGACAAAAAGCTGTTGAGAGAAACTTGTAGGCAGTGTGGGTTGTTGTGGAATCTCACTTACTGGAGCCCCACAGCACAAATGTGTGAGTCAGTTTATGATAACCTTGGAGTGTTTGATAAGAAACGTAACATGCTTTTGCTCTAAGCTACTTCTCCAGCTCTCCACCAGTTTACCATGGAGTCAAACCCCCTACATGAAAGCTTTGACAATTTCGCTATAAAATGCACCCTTTCAGAGGTCCCCTGCAGCCTACCTGTTTGTTCCCTCAGGATTTGAAAGCTGCCTAGCACAGAGGCCTCTGTCCTCTTTCCATGTATTCTTTCCTGATGCTCTCTGAAATAGCTTTCCTGACCAGCAAAAGGATTAAAGCTGAAGAAAACCAGAGACCACTAGCTTCGTCTCTGATGTTAACCAGAGGAATTCTCCAATCAGCGGCACTTATCTTCAGCCAGGAAACATGAAGTTCCAATATGTGCTGAGGTCTTATATATTGGGGGCTCTGAATTAGATCCCATTAACATGTGAAGCATTTTCTACTAGTTTCAGTGGAGTTAATCCAACCTTAATCTAAGAGTTAAAGGACTCAAGTCTTTAGCATGCTCCTTTGAAAATGACCTATTTTGTCTGGCGTGATACCTCATGAGATGGGATACCAAGCCATGGAAGACATGAGAGAGAATGGTAAATCAGGGTTGTATGTGCATGGGATCTGTAGGCCATTCTGTAATGCTTCCGAATGATTGTCAAACAGAGCTATGTAAGGACAGAGCTTCCCTTTTCATGGGAAGAAAAAAAAAAACCACCTTTCAATTAAATAATAAAAAAAACCAAACAACTTTAATTCAGAACAGCACCTGTGAGAATCTGAACAACATTCACTCTAATTTTTCTTCTTTATCAGACATAATTTCCATGATCCTTCATTTTCTTTCTTCTCAGTAGAAAAGGAATCCCTTGTTATGATGTGCTTTGAAGAAAGATGACCTCAACCAACTGAAGAGTAGAGGAACATGCAGTGCCCAAATGTAATTCACTAGAGACACCACTTCTACTTCAGTTTTTTGCAAACATTCTTTGGTATACTATTTTTAATATTAAATTAAAATTAATTAATAAATAAACAATTAAATATTTAAAATGTTGTTAATCTTTATTTCTTGTAGAATAATAGCTTTTTTAGGGAAACTTCCACCTGCTATTGTAGCATTTTTTTCATCTCACACTCCTACAGATTGTTCCTTCAGGTTGTCAGAATTACATTGCCACAGTGCAGCTGCATAATTCCTATATGATCCTTTGAGAGTAATAGGATTGGATTGCTTGGGGCAGTTGTTCACCCTAAGGAAGTGACTGTTAGGTGGAATGAAGCAAAAGTGTCTATTTCTGGTGTCTCATGTTGGAAAATAAAGTGAGTGCAAAGTTGACAAGACACCTGAGTGTGTCTGATTTGTCAAGAGACTCTGCTACCATCAGGTAACTTCCCTATCAGTCAGTCTTGCCTGCTCTGCACTTACAGGGTTCCCATCTCATTAATTTTAATAGAGTTGCTTGCTTGACTATGGGGGTCAACACTGATTAAAATTGCTTCAGACTGTTGCTGATAAACTGGAGCCCAGATACAATCCTAATGAGGGGTCAAGAAAGGTTATGAATCAGATCCTACTAGTTTTGGACAATTGGGCCAACAGTTTTCAGAAGAAGAGGGAGTGCAATTTATAAGTTCTTACAAGTGACCTAATAAACAAGTTACAAGGAGGCTGCAAAAATAATGAGTCCTATATATAAAGATGATAGTCAGAAGTACTAGTTAAAAGGCCTCAAATACCAGTACTGGCCTTTATATTATCAGGCATTCTTCCAACAAGAATTTCTTCTTCCTCTCTTTTTATGATACAAGCTGTAGCACTGGGTAATTACATCTCAGGTAAACATCCCAGGCTCATTTTGCAGTCAATAGAGAGAAAGATGTTCTTCTAAGTGCAATTCATCATTTTGTAAAATCTCAAATAAGCCTGATGAATCACACTCTAGAGGTTTACTCTGTTGACTGCAAATGAAGCTCAAGATGATTCAATAATCTCAGGTGCAGGTATCTTCACTGTTATAATTCGGAGTCAGGAGAGATGAATCTCACTGAAAAGTACTGTACTTGTGAAGATGCTCTGCTTTTATTAATGGAAAGACACAGACTCAAGGAGTGTGTTCTTGTATTAAAGACATTAATTTCTAGCCAAACCTGACGGTCTGTATAAACACCACATGAGGTAAACCCGGGTCCTAATGTGCTTCCCCAGTCACAGGCCTCTGCCGGAAATAGACAAAGCTGTTGGAGAAAAAAAACAGCATTTCTGAACACCAGCTTTTTGCACAAGCTCCATAGAAAAGAGCTGGTTGAATCTGGAGAGATCAGCGACAAGCCTGTGAGGTTTGTTTCAGCCAAAATGCTTGCCTGCCCAAGAGCAAAAAATAGAAAAAATAGAGGACAAAAATATTTTTCATTTATATTATTACCCAAATGGCTCTTTTTCAGAGACCTGCATCTTCAGGCTGAATCTTAGCAAGCTGAGATCTACATGGGTAACTAACAAATAATAATGCAAATAAGAATTTATTTTAATGAGATAGTGTTAATTATTAGCAGAATCACAAAACCAGTATAAAAAGTAAACTATGTATCACCTTCTTTTTAAGGCTAGGAGATGCAGAAGTGATAGAAGAATTTCCAAAGGGCACAAGGTACAGTTTTGCTTGGATCGTTTTCATGATACTAATTCTTTCACAGAATCACAGAATCAACTTGGTTGGAAAGGACCTTGAAGACCATCTAGTCCAACCGTTAACCTAACACTGACGATTCCCAGCTACACCATATCCCTCAGTGCTATGTCGACCCAACTCTTAAACACCTCCAGGGATGGGGACTCTACCACTTTCTTCTTCTCCTTCTTCTCCTTCTTCTCCTCCTTCTCTTTCTCCTTCTCCTTCTCCTCCTCCTCCTCCTCCTTCTTCTTCTTCTTCTTCTTCTTCTTCTTCTTCTTCTTCTTCTTCTTCTTCTTCTTCTTCTTCTTCTTCTTCTTCTTCTTCTTCTCCTTCTTCTCCTTCTCCTTCTTCTCCTTCTTCCTTTTTCTTCTTCTTTTTCTCCTTCTTCTCCTTCTTCTCCTTCTTCCTTTTTCTTTCCACTCCTCTTTCTTCTTTGACTGGAGAGTCTTGTTATGTAATTTCATGGGACAAACTTTCCTGTAAGATTTCCTGACATTAGTTGTCTCTGAATTTCATGTGCAAATGTTTTTTTCTTGTGGAGTTTTGGTATTACTGCCTCTGATCTCAGTCCACTCCTAACTGTTGAAATCAGCAGAGCTGAGTGAGATAATTTTCAGCTTTAAAAAAATCACATTTTGAGGATTCTTACTGAATGTAAATATTTAATTCCCAAAACAAGGGCTTGGCTTCTTTAGGTGGCTGAACAGCTTGTCAAACCTCCATGGTCTCTGCTGAGATGTTTTCTTAGCGACCATGCTCAGCTTCCACTTGCTCAGGCTGGTGCAGGTAACATTATGTGTGAACATGAGAAAATAAATGCAAAGATGACTAGTGACAGGTCAAAACAATTTTTATATGTGCATGTTCTTTATAACTGGACTAAAGCTGTAAGCAAAGAGATATAAGACATGGGTGATACCAAACATCTAACTACTGGCCTACATTTGTAGAAAATGGAGATGAGGTCAAATATTGAAATGAGCCAGGAGACTATTTGGCAGAAGAGCTTTATGATAACCGGTGATATAGCTCATACTGCTGGTGCTGGCCAGAAACTGAAGAGATCTTTCATGGAAAATTTTGGGTTTTTCTAAACTTCCTGCAAAATAAACAATCCCAGCCTAATTAGTAATAGCAATACCATACGTGCAGAGGGTGCCTGGTCTGAACAATGCAGCTTTTTATGGCTGACTAGTTAGAAGTCCAGACCAAACTACCTCAGAAATCATACCTTGTATTTGTTTTCAAATATTCATCAAATCCAAAGACTTACAGATGAAAGATGTTGACCTCAAATACTGCATTTTCATTTTTTTTTTTTTAATGTGAATGTTTCCAAATAGTTCAGCACACAGAATTTCTCACCTCCAAAGAGCAACCGGAAGCAACTGTTGAAAAATTTCCATGAGAGATGTATCTGTGTAAACAAGGTCCAACACTGATTTTTTTATTCAGTTGACACATTTCACCCTAGGTCAATTGAATAAAAAATCAGTGTTGGACATTGTTTACTATGCTTACTCTATATTCCATTGATGAGCTATGCAAGACTGTCTTCTCATTCCAAAGCTGTCCTACCTGTATTAAATATCTCTTTCTGGAAGTGACAAACTGCCCCTGGAAGTCTCTCTCACTTTTAAATTAGGTGAGATGATTTAAAATCTAAAATACCACATATTAATAGATTGCAAGCTCAGAATGATCCATTTGATCTAATTAAATCCAATAGTGTGCAATAATTTATCTAGCCTTGACTTCACTCTCCTTATTTCAGTCACATTAATCTCTGTCTTTCAGTAGACACCAAGTGCCATAGAGAGCTTTGTTCCAAGAAGAAATTTTGGGACCATAAATTGATAAAATTCCCAAGATATTTTGATTCTGATATCAAGAACAAGAGCAACTGATCAAAGACAGGAGAGTAGGAGAAATGGGAAAGCTACCTTCCAAAAATATACTAAAAGTACAATATCTATGCTTACGTTCCTTCAGTTTGTCAGTGCCTGATGTCCAGCTGGTAAAAGTGACATTTAACATGATGATTTGCAAGACAGGAGAAAAAATTAGTTTCTATAGCACTGCTCTAAGCTATGGCCATGCTGGTGGTACCAGGGAGCAGGATGAGGTATAGCTGAATAGGGACAATCTCCTATATATACAGGTTCTCATGCTTTGCTGTGATAAATCATGTAATTTCCACACATCTGGGTTTTTTGTCCATATTTTGCCCATTGCCAAAGAATAAATATTTGAGAAACAAATCTCCATTTCCTAGCCTAAAGTGACCTTGGCAGCTTATTAGAAGCCCCAGCACCAGACTTTCTCGGTTTGTCTTCCACATCCTTTCTTTTGGGTTTTTACCCAAAAAACCCTTTTACAGGTTTGTAAGTTCTACCTATCACATACACACACAGAAATGAGATGATAAGGCCTTATTTATGCCCTGTTCTAGACACCTTTACAGCATGCCCAGGTCTCATTAGACTCCATTCTCCTCTCTGCCAAATTGAACTCCAGGCCACAAGGTTTTGCTTCAAAGCCATTTCCTTGACTTGCTGGGCTCCAATATGAGATTGCTCGTGGTTCTAATACTGAGTCTCCTGCTGCAGTTTTTGGCTGCCGTTCAGCAGACAGCATTTATTCTTTTTTTTTTTTTTTTTTTTTTTTCTTTCACATCAGAATTTCTGTTTGAAAGAACTGACTTCTAGTACATTAAAGGATAGAGGAAATCCTGATCAGAGTTTTAACAACTCCTGGTCTGGGTTGGTTTTTGTTGTTTGGGGTTTTTTTTCCTCTTTTAATATGATACTGAAAAAGAACGTCCTAGACTTCCCTGCATGGTTCTGTGAAACATTTACTGGCACTGAAAACATTTTATGGATTCCAGCCACGACTGCAATACCTTTGATCTGGAACTGGGACTACTCCAATAAACACATTCTCTGTGTGTGATGCACTGTGTTTCTTTTTCACCTGGTCTGTTTCATTTGAATGCTCTCCTCTCTGTACTTAGCTTTTAACTCTTTAATATTAATATTTTAAATGTTATGCTCTAACCAGTCCATATTGATTTTTCCCTGCTTCTTAATACAGTCATATAAAGAAAGAAGTAGTATAAAAAATTTATTGGGAAGACATGAACAAAACCATTTTGAGATGAGAAGAAAAAGTAGCCTAAATCTCTGGAGACTTGCTTTAGAAACATGTAAGGTACATGTACTTTTTAGTAATGAGTGTTACATTCTGAAGCAGTGCATTGCTGTAGCAAGAAGTCTCATTGTAGGACCGAAGTGGATCAGTAACAAGCATGATAAAAGAGAATAAGGACATCAGGATTTGCTTCCAATAGTTTCAGGGCAGGCACAGCAGTAAAACTGCATTCTAAATATCAGAATAAATGTTTCACACTCAGAGACCATATCCTATGTATGCAACACTGACCTATCAGTTACACTAGTCATTTGTCTACCGCATTCAGATTATGGGTTTTAAAATGAGACCATAATCACAAAATAAGGTTATCAAGCAACAAGTCAGGAACAAGACAAACTTGTAGAAGAGTAGGTATACTTTTGAAAAGAAAAATTGCATAAACAATTCAGAAGCACAATAGCCACTGATTTATTTCTTCTTGCCATGATCCATTTTCACTTCAACAACAGATTTCTTTCTAAGGGCTTCCAGTAAATGGCGACATGTTTACATATGTAATCAATACCACAGATAAAATAGGACATTTAGAAAAATGTTGAAGTGAAGGAGGATTTGTTTCCGGTAACTTGATTTTGTACTCCTAAATGAGGTAGGTGTATTTTTAAATTCCAGTTACTTTCTAAACCCTTTCATCTTTTTGCAGACATCAATGCCTTTTTTCCACACTATACTAGGAATTCAGTCAACAGGACACTCAGATCTGATTTATCTGACCAGATGTAGATGTTTACATCTGAGTTGGTCATCTGGCTGTATTACCTACAAGGGACTTAACAGGTGAAATTCATCTGGAAATAGGTACCTCCCTTCATAAGGTATGTTGCTATGCATGCTACAATAGCCAAATCCTAAGAGTGCCTCTTTCTTTTCTGTGAGTGAAAAGAGGTATGGATGAGCAACCCAGGTATAAATGTTTTTATGGTAGACATCGCAAGTCAGGTAGGATGAATCCCAGTCTGAGAGTCATTTCCAGACAACACATCCACATTAACCATATCACACCAAAATGCCACAATCAGTCTTCATTTGCTGCTAAAAGAAAGACGGATGTATTTCATCCCCATCATTCTAAAGCAACAGTGGTGATGCCATGACAGATTGCATACCCCAGCCAACAAACCTCATTCAAACAAAACACATACAGTTTTTCAGGATGGAGGATAAAAGCAGTGTTATTTTCAAATAGAAAAGTCTTCTTGACTCTCGAGTTTTCCTACCTACTGTGTCACAGGGCCACGGGCAAGAAAAATCAATACATTATAGTTAACTACTATCAAGCCTTCTGTCTTTGAAGCTGTGGTCCTTATTTTCTCCCTTTCTGACAAGAACTGCAAATTTGACCAAAAAAGCTCAAATATAACAGGCCACCATTTTGTTCACTTTTTGTTTGTCATTTATATTAAAGATATGTTAGTATCAAATAAAACCTAGTAGATAAGGGATATTTTTGCCTTCTGTGACATCGCTACTATTCCCAGCTCCCCCTTGGTTAAAAGGTGTTCAGCTGCACTCATTGTCATGTCTGCATCCTTTCTGTTATTCTGTTAGTATTCCCCAACATGCTACCTTTTAAAGTTTTTCCCTCTTTTACCACATTTGACAGCACTGTCTCTATTTCAGCCTCAGTGCATTAGTGAGGTTGTCTTGTGCAACACAGTGAATTTCTGTCTGGTTTTGTGGTATTTGCTGGGTAAAACCTATGATGATTTGTCATTCAGGTTGTGCTGCAAATTGGAAGCCTTATTATCACTGACAGCTGTTGACAAGGGCAGCTGTGAGGGGGGAAGAGCTGTCCCGTGTCCCTCCAAGGTTGGCTTGTGCTGGTGGCAGCAACCAGGGGCTGGTAGGGCACCCACGGCCACACACCACTCCAGGCCACTCCAGGGTTGTGGCAGTACCATCACACAAGGCTCCTGTGCCCACCGCACCTGTGCCCTTTAACTTCACGTATTGTAATGCATTGAACTAGAATTCCCTTTCGAACAAGTCAGGGAGAAGTGGGAAGTACTCTGGGCTGGTTTTTTTCCAGAAAGGCTCTCTTCTTTCAAACTCAGTCAGTCCCAAATTTTTAAGAGTATGATTCACTTGTGTGTTGGTTTAAGCCCTGATGGGACCGGAGACCACGTTGCCGTTGTCCCTCCCCCACCCTCGGGCACAAGTAGGGCACAAACCCCGGGTTAAAATAAGAGGAAATTTAATACAACAGTGTAATAAGCAATCTGAACAACAACAGTAGCAATGATAACAACAATAAACAGTAATAACAGTAAACAAGACAAAAGATATACAGAGAAATACCGCAATAGTTACAGACAGCTCACTCGCGTGCTCCCCGTCACCAAAGCCACAAAGGAAAAAGTTCCTGCGCTGCTGCGCAGGACCCGGCCTCAGCATGGTATGAATAACCCACCTGGAGATCCCTTCCCCCTCTCTGCTGGGGAAACTTAACCCTATCCTAGATGAACCAGGACAACTTGCTAGGTCCTTGTTAGAGGGTAAGTATTTTGTCCTTTTTCAAAGCAGAAATGAATAATCCAAGTACAAATTCTTAATTTTCCAGTACAGTAAAGTGGCTATATAGATAATGCTGCTCCAAACAACTGCTCTAATTCTTTTCAACCAATATTTTTTTCCTTCTGCACTAACTCATAGGAATGAAGCTCATATCTCTGAAAAATATGCTTACTGACATATGTACTAGTGGGAAAATATAGGTCCTTGAAATAGTAACTTTAGAATACACAGTGAAGCAACCGGGAAACTTCTGTTACCCTTGCATATCTCCTCTGGAATACATTTACTTCTTCATGCACGATTGCTTTTATATGCACTGCTTATGATCTTGATTTTGTTTTAATTAATTTATTCCCTGTTCAAAAAACATGTAGTCATTACCACCTGGCTGAGTCTTAATTTGAATATGTAGAATAGAAAAAAGCTGAACAGAACAAAGTAGGATAGAATAAAGCCAAACAGAACAAAATAGAATAGAACAGAATGAACATATCAATATAATTAATATAGGATATTTTAGCATTTATTACTTTTTGAAGTGCACTTCAGTCATACACATTTTAGGTTTTCTCTGCAATCATAATGGCTAAAATATTTATTTATTTTAAAAAAAAGTCTTGCATGATTTCAAGGCATTTATAAGTAGTGTGAATTATCATGAGATCTGTCAGAAATTGTGAAAGTTGGCAATGCTGTTTAGAGTACCAAGATTTGACCAGTTTTTTGCAAATGATAAGAAATAAGACTCCCCCGGCCTTCTTTGTTTATTTGGAACAAGAAGAAGTAAAAAACCCCAAGATTTTCTTTTTAATGGTTGTTAAAGACTGATCTTGTCTAAAAATGTTTAAAGATATTTCTTTGGAAGCAGTACTCTTTATTCCCAAATCCTTTCTCTGGATGGCTGAGTATTGCAGTGCTGGGTAAGAGAGTTTTTGCAAACACTGAAGAAATGAGGTTTGGGCCTTCTTTTGAATGGTGTCTATAAACTGGAGTCTTTGCTCAGCTGATTTTGTCTGATCAGACTTTATCTGCCTGGTCTCCCTCTGCAATCAGTGGAGAGAAATAACCACCTCCAGGCAGATCCTATCATGTCAGCTGAAATGCCCTCTCTGGGTGCCTACGTGTGTCCACAGAGGGTGCCTTGGTGAATACTGAGAATAGATAGACAGCTTTTACAGAGGAAGAAAAATTAGATGAGAGGGATCCCTCCTGATTGATCACGAGGGGAAAGAGCCCTGCCCCCATCCTGAGCCAGTGAGACCTGTTACAATAATTCATCCAGGCTTTAAACAGTCAAAGTGCTGGTGATCCTGCATTCCTCTGTACACGATGTGGAGAGCTTCAAAGGGAGCTTGTTCTTCACTCAGACTTCAGCAAAAATACCAGGTCAAAGGTTGAGGGTATGTAAACTAATAATCCCCAGATGACAGAAGAGGAGCCCTTACCAAAATTCTTTCCATCATTTTTTTTCTCATTTCTTTGCTTCATGGAGACTATGTCAAAAAAATGGTCGAAGGAAGAGAATTTTTAATGCAAGCAGCAAGGCTATTAATATTTCGGGTAAGGAGGGAGAGAATACATACACATTTTCACACACGCATTTTAAAAAAAGGAATATGCATGAGCCCAGAGGAGGCTTATGGTTCAACTCACTTAAGACTGTATTAGCATTTGCAGCAATGTTCATCCTTGGTGTTTCCCGTCTACCTTCTTTTAGTTGTCTTAGAGTCACCTGAATTGTGCAATAAAGAGGAAAAACAGGAATTCAGCTGCTATCCCCACCTTTTTCGGTAAATAGGTTATTAAAAAAAATACACAGGACAAAGCAGATCCTGGATGCAAATCTGAGTACCCAGTCTGTACACAGGTCTGCTTTACTAATGCAAAGCTTAGTTTCATATGGGAGACTCTGTAGCCAGGGAATATGAGTGGAAGGTATGCAATGACCTGAGGTGCTGAAATAGTCTTTAGGAGAGCAATTTCCACCCAGAGACATCTGTTGTCTCTCAGCCAGCAATCCTGACTTGTGCAAGATCACAAGTTTATCTCCAGGAGGCTTTCTCCAGCTCAAGCTCCCACAGTTCAAGTACCTCCATCTCTGAGAAAACATGAAAAAAAGCAGCTCATTCTTTCAGCCATGATGCCTCACTACTTTGTCTGTGAAGAAATTTCTTTATTGGAGTTTCTATATATGTATATAGATAATGAAGCCATTTACAGCTACACTAAGAGAAAGAAAGCAGCCAGGGACCAAGCTGCATGAACAGCAGTGCTTTCCCAATGTACAGCCACACTTCTCAGCATGTGTAAGGTGCCACACAGAATAGCAGGAGAGGAGGGCAGACACATCCAGCAGCTACTGATGTCAGGGATGTGTGGAACAGAACCTAAAAAACTTCTACTACACTAATGACTGGCAACAAATGTTGAAAGAACAATGAATTTTCCACACAGTTGGTCTTTGACTCCCACCACAGTTCTCTTGGACCGTTATGGGCTTTGTCTGAGAGAGATATAATCAGATCTGATATGACAGTCACTCTGCATATCAGACTCACCAAATCAGCTCACAGGCTTTCTTGCAGCTAGAAATATGGATGAAAAAAAGGAAGTAACTGTATCAGTTTAAAGGGTAGATGCACAGTCTGAGCTGGTCATCCATGCTCTACTTATAACTGCAGAGGTGAAGGAAGAAAAAAAAATTTGTTAGCAGCTCCTCTCATGCCATATGGGAATTATTAATTTGCAAGCCTTCATACTTTGGCTGAATTTGTGCTAAAGTCAAAGTGGAAAATAGCTGCTTTGAAGCTCTTCTCAACCTCATGTGCTATGACAACCAGATCTCTATAACTCAGTCTGTCTGAAGCCCAGATGAATTACTGTAGCAGGCTTCACCAATTCAGGACAGGTTATTTATGACCATACTGCTTACTCCAAGTTGGAGCCATCTTCGCTTGCCTAAAAGATGGGCTGGTTTAACCTTTCAGGCTCTGTTTAAATAAATAAATGCTGGAGCCTTTAGAGGTCAGTTCAGCCACCTCTCTTGGACACCTGTATCAAGACCTGCTGAACTGCCCTCTTGAGTTGCAGCTTCTCTCTCCCTCTTGCATTGACCACAGGCAGCTCCCAGGGAGCCAGCCCAGAAGAGGCACCTTCTTCAAGGACTTCACTGAACTTCTCAGGGAAAATTGGCACAAAGAGGTGTGGAAGAGGAAGACAAGAACAGTGGGCATAAAGTTAAAGAGTAAAAGTGTTACGGCATGTAGTGCTTCAGAGGTGGAAAAATAAACTGCATCCATTCGTTTAGTCACATACAACAGCCTCCTACACAGTGCTGCTGATTTTGCTGCTGGGGGCTTTTTTCAATCCTCCATCCAAAGGAAAATACTTCAGGTTTTCAGAGAAATAGCTTTGTCTGCAAAATTTTTTGTCTTTGTGAGCAATGACCAGAAAAAATTGAACATAAAGCCACAGAATGGTGGCCCCTGTCCACATATTCTACCTCCAACATAGCCAGCATGGTTTTCCTTAAGAATAGCAAATTTGTCATATAGCAAATACACGACATGCTCCGTATGGTTTATCATAGCCAAAAATACATGACAGAGAAAAGAAGGAAAATGCTTAGTGTTACAAAATCAACAGACCTCATGCTCAGAAAAATGCAAGCAATTTATTACTAGTCCAACTGCATGATTGTAAGAAAGCAGGGGTGTCTAATTGTTGAGAAAAAAACAAATCAATCTTTTACTGGAATCTGGAGGATCAAGGCGAAACATGGCACTGAGCCCAGCTTTAATAATCTTCAATGACATATGAACTTTAATTTTCTTCAGTAGAAAGGTATTTCTTCTTCAAGTACTTTTTTTTTTTTTTTTCTTTTGGACAGATATTTGACTACTGTAGAGCACAAAATACAAACAAATGGCCTTCAGTTCGCTTTTTTTATAAAGTATGTGGTGTCCAGTTCTGGATTCAGAAGAAAATTTTGAGAACAACTGGAAATCTCTGAATATTTTTTTAAAAAGTTTTTAAGGATTTTCTAACTCTTCTGTGATAAAATAGATGAATTCATTAAAAATATATTTAAGTTAGTTTAACTGACTTCTACAGAAATAATTAAATTCCCAGCTCTCAAGCTGTAAAACTGCATTGCCCTTTAATATAAGCATACCCAATATTTGATAGAGCTGTGATCTTTAATCTTTTTTTCCAGTGTATCTGTCCCATATTTCCCCTGTATATTTTTTTCCCACTAGCTTATCTGTGAGGAGAATGCCTGCTGTTGTTAAATTCAAGTACAACTGAAAAAAACAGGCCTTTAAATTTTCCCACAACACTTCTGCTTCTGCATTTCCTAGATGATGGATGAGGGTTGGTTTGAGTCCAGGAGTTTTCCTGTGCACTATGCCATAAAAAGTTGGGGGTGAAACAAAACAGGAGAAACCTTAGCTAGGTTTTGTTGGCTTTGTCCTACATTGCCTTCTTGTATTCCATTGTATATACAAAAGTTTCATCATTAAATTCCATTCTTTCTTGCATGCAGTCAGTGAACCATACTGGTCAGACAAAACTGAAATATCTCTATGAATATATACAAAGTTAAAACCTGTCTTTTAAGCATCTATAGACAGAACCAATTCTGCTGAGAAAACCTAATACACCCTTTATCACATACATGATGCTGGGAAAGGTTAGAAAGAGCCCAAGGAATAAATGTTGGCCTTGCCATTAGCTCTACCTTCCATTATTCCCAGATTCATTCTATATAGGTGCACTCTCATGCAGTTAACTAATAACAAGATGTTTTGTCAGAAAGCAAAGCTGCTTCCAGCTCTGGGGCCTCCAGCACAAGACAGACATGGACTTGTTAAGAGTGGGTCCAGAGGAGGGCCACAAAAATAGTCAGAGGGCTGGTACACCTCTCCTCTGAAGTAAGGCTGAGCTGGGGTTGTTCAGACTGCAGAAGAGAAGGCTCTGGGGAGATGTTATTGCAGCCTTTTGATACTTGAAGAGGGTTTATAAGAAAGATGGGGACAAACATTTTAGCAGGGCCTGCTGCAATAGGACAAGGGGCAATGGTTTTAAACTAAAAGAGGGTAGATTTAGATTAGATATAAGGAAGAAATTCTTCATTCTTCCTGGAAGAATTCTTCATTCTTCACTGGAACAGATTGCCCAGAGAAGCTGTGGATGCCCTATCATTGGAAGGTCAGGTTGGATGGGGCTTTGAGCAACCTGATTTAGTGAAAGATGTCCCTGCCTTTTTCAAGATGACTGTTAAAGGTCCCTTCCAACCCAAACCATTCTATGACTCCATGAAAACATCCCTTACCTTTTTACATTTGTGCCAGTATCCTGGTTCCAGTTTATTTCCATTTTATCAACCTTCCTTTTTCCCCCCTTTTCTTTTTCCCTCCCTGCTTGAAGAAAAATAATTCGGGCTACTGGACAATGGAAATTTTAAAAATGTGATTCTCCAATTCCTTTTTGGATGAAAAATGATTTAAAACTTCACAAATGGTCAGAAGATTGGGAAAGACTTTCCTTCTCAGTTCTGTTGCTAACAGTTATATTTGACATATTGGCGAAATCTTGATCCGATGATATCTGTACAAAAAATTTCGATTTATTTTACCGAGAGCTTTCTTACATGATATCTTACATCCACTGAGTAGCCAAAAATACAATTCTCTGTCAAAAGATAAGCAAGACTACTCATTAGTCTCAATAGTATTGCTCTAGGTATCACTATTCTAACTTTATCTGGAGGTCCTACAACAGGAAAAATCTCTTCTCTGTTAGATATGTAACAGCCAGTGTGTTACAGCCAGGGATATTTCTTCTGAACTGCAGAACAAACCCAGTGTCCTTGATGCTGCTAAACTGCAGAGCTACATGGGTTTGTATGCAGCTGAATGAATTTCATTATACATTTTATAGACCTTGTTATACTTCTAAAGCCAATGAAGATATGAATACCAGAGTCAGTGCTTAAAGGTATCATTTCTGGTACTCTACCTACCAGTGCCAAGCATACTATTAATTATACAGGTGCCTCAAGTGACTTGCAGTTATGTTAAGTGATCAGAGTAAAAACTTGCTGAATTTCAACCGTTTGGAAATGCCTGGTTGCTGCCCTGCTGTTTTGGTTGGATTCTAGCATTAAATCATAAGGTATGTGAGTGAGTGTTTGAAGATTCCCAATGGGTAAAAGTTGTAATATGCCAAAGGGAGCATGAATGACTCACGGCTATTTTAGGAAGAACTTGCTGCGACAAACTTAAAACCCTTATGATGGATTTATAACTGCATTTATTTTCAGTACTACCTCCTGCTATAAAAAGGTGCAGAAATTATTTAATATCTCTCTCACTGTATGAAAGACCCAAAAAACAGGCTAATTTTAAACTCCAGGAAAACAAAAGGCAGCACAAAGAAAGGGAATAATGTTTTCCAGTCAGAGTCTTTTTACGAATGACTTAAAACAATAGATTTCAGCTGATAGTACCTTTGTAAAGTCCAAAGACATTAGCTGATTGTATTGATCTTTATTCTATTGTAGCAGACCACTTCCAGCTCCACATAAAATGACCACAGTTTGACAGCCTCTGTGATGATACGTTTTGAAACCAAATCTTTGGAAGCTAAGTTATACAACTGCTCATTACTGCCTTTAAATTAAACTGGTGAAATGACATCATACTCTCACATAGGCAGTTATCAACGTTAGCTCCAGGGAACTTTGGCTTTGAAGATAAATAAATGATAGTTGTTTGCATGCATAATATCCTAATATTTGCACAAGCAATATATATTTGTCCAGGGCTGTGTTTATACAGGTTCCTGTCTGAAGTGGCTAGCTAAAAACAAACTCCCTTCCTAAAGCTACATGATCATGCTAGCATGGAAGGATGATGGGTGGGTGGACTATGTCACACAAAGCACTCCATAGGCTTTTTGGATCCGGGCTGATTTCAGGGACTCAGCTGAGTCAAAACAGGGGACTCCTCAGCTTCACTCGACTTCTCTATGCAGATGCACCCCAGGGCTGCACAGAGAGCTGTTTGGAGGCATCCTGGCTCTGGGGTTTTGTGTCTGCAGGCAGACAGACAGGCAGAGGAGGAAGGGGCACGAGCCAGTGTGTGCTCCTGCGCCCCACTCCCAGCTGGAGCTGGGGTGCAGCCAGTTTAGAGACGGCCTTTATGTCTTCACTGGAGGCTGAAATTATCTGCAATGGCTTACAGGCTTAGCCTGGGTTCTGTAAACACTTAAACATTTGCAAATGGTGGGGGCCGAGGCCGTGGTGGTGGGGGCAGAGCAGGGCCCTGCAGGTGGGAGGAACGCCCAAGCCCCCCATTCCACCCTCCCAGCCCAGCAGGCACTGAACTGCCGCTGAGTGAAGAACTGAGCACAGGCAGGTTATCAGGAGGTGAGCCCAGGGGATGAGCCCAGGGCGGGCTGGGGGGGCCAGGGCACAGCTCGTGTGATGGGCAGCTGTCCTCCTCTCCCTCCCACCGTGCATGCCGGCTGCTGGCCTGCACTCCTCAGGAACAAATACGTGTCATCTTGAACTCGTTAAAATTGTCCTCGTCTCTTATGGCTTTTTTCTTTTTTGTTTTGTTTTTTTTTTCTTTGCACAAACAAACTGTGTTTACTCTACCTTCATCTACAAAACAAGGGTGATATCCAATGATCTGGTAACCCCTCAAGATATTTATTTTAATATACTGGCCTTTCACTTCTGAAGATTAGAGCGTTCTCTGGGGGCCAAGAAAACCTTAACAGTGAAATTCAAAGGGACGTGGAAATGTTTTGGTTTGGATTCATTAAATATCTTACATGTGTGAAAGACTTCTTTACTAGTTTTGCTAGTAAAGCCAATGCAGCACATTGTATTCTGGAACTGGGTTTGATCCAAGACATTTCTCCTGTTAAAAATGTCCACCCCAGTCATAGAAAGATGGATGATCTCTCTGTTCCAAGACCCAATACCATTCAGGAAGGGCTCTGAGCTGCATGAGGGAGGGAAAATGCTGGGGGACAGCAGCCATCATCAGGATGTGTCTGACCTGCTCCACCAGCAATTTTGCAAAGACCCCTCCCAGCTCACCAAAAAGGGAGTGGCACTGGCTTCAGGGCAGCCATGGGTCCTGCAGGAGGTATTTTTGCCCCAAGCCCCCCCTGCAGCTGGGGAGCAAGTGTGCAGACTCTGGGGGGAATGCAGGAGAGACTCATCAGAAATGCTGGGACTCTTTCAGTGTGAGAAATCACAGCCTTCAAAAATTAAAGCTGTAACTGTTCCTTCTCAGCTCTTTGGCAGGAGCAGGTGCCCAATTAGTCAAAGGAAAGAGCGGCTGCTGGCCCCTGCATACAGCAAAGATACCCAGACCAGGGATGAAGAAATCTGAGGAACAGACACAGTTCTAAGAAGCAGTTCATAAAGAAATGTAAATGCATCCATAAAAACCCTGTCAGATCTTCTTCTTTGTTGAAGAAATTAAGATGCCGCTTGTCTCCTGTTAAAGCTTTAAATTGTTTCTGTCACTTAAAGGAGCTGCTGAGATGTTTCTTTTTAAAATGCGATATTAAGAAATCAGAGTCAAAGGCACGTTGGTGGCTTTTCTATCTGACTGTTAAATGGCTGTCTTAGAAAGTATGGAGCTCTCTTTTTAGGAAGGAAATGGTTTTATGGATTAAAATTCAAAGGATAAGGTAAGCAATTGCACATAACTCTTTACTGCAAAAGACGATTTTTCCCTTCAGTGCAGTTTGGTGTTTTCACAACAAGCTGATGAAAGAGGCCCTTGCTGCTTTTTCCTGTGCAAGGCTACACAGGGTCTCAGGTGAAGTAATAAATTATGGAAGAGCAGCACTAGTGTATATGGAGGAGAGAGGGGAGGGGGAGATAAAGCCAGCAAAATTAGCTTCTGATAGTCGACTGTCCCAGCTGGAATTAGATTATGTCACTTGTGAATATTTCATGGTTACCAGCTGAAAGACATCTAGTCAAGCAATTAAAGCCAATCAGTGGAAGATCTGAGTATTTTGCTTCTCAGCCAGCTAAAATAAGCCATGAGTATTTTCATTTAAGGGGAAACCCAATATATTTCTTCCTATTGGCAACAGGCTGAAAACGCAGGTACAATTTTGTCAGCGAGTGTGTATTGCTGAGTGGTAATTTCCCCCCATCCCCTAGCTGAGGGAATGGCTTAGGGACTCCTGTGAGAGGCAGCATGCCAGGGGAGGGTCGGTGTGCATCTGTGGTGTCCTGGTCCATTCAGGGGGCATCAAGGAAAACCCCCTCTTCCTACCTGATGAAAGCATGTTGGAGGATGTTTGACTAGCTTAAGCGACCTTCCCCTGAACCCCACTGGTGTTAAAGGTAATAGTTTGAAGTAGGCAGCAGAGGCAGGGCTTGGAGTTGCAACCCAGCCCCCTTTTTTTTTCCCCCTTTTTCTTCTGATGCGATACTAGGGCCATGGAGCACACTGCTTGCAGTACAGAGCAAAAACAAAGTTCTTGTTTCCTGAGCACCAGCGCATCAGGAGAAATTAAACCTAATGCTCATTTTCTAGAATAACATTAACTTCTATGAAGAAATGAATTGTTCAGCTGGCCTCTTAATCTAGATGACAGTTTTATTACAATTAAATATCACCTCTAGGAGGCTCTTTGTTTGCATTTGACAGATTTTATTGTGTTTATATAGGCTAATGAAGCAGAATGAAATTATTCAGCTTATATTAAATTTAAATGACTGATTTATTGTATTTAAAACCCAAAATTTATCATGCATGTTCTTTAATGCCACATGAACTACATTAGTTCACTGCTGGTTTATATTCTACTTTGGTGATTTGTCCAACTGAAAAACGTTTTCTGAGTGCACTAAAAAAGGTGAATTAGTGTCCAAATACTTAAAACAGGAAATACTATCTTTAAGCATTTTAGAGCAGTATGCTAGGTCTAGCCTGTGCTTCAGGTCAGTGGCTCTAATTTCATGGGTTACTACCAGTGATTTCACTGAAGGACTTTAATTTGAGCCTTTGCCAACTGAGCTCAACTTTCCACTCCCTCATTTTTGTTGTTGAGCTTTCTTGTTACTTAATTTTATCGATCTAGCAAACTCTGTTATTCCCCATTGAACATGCAGCTCCAATAGTCCCTACTGCATGCATTATTTGACAGAAAGGAGCGGCAAGTACTGAGGTTTCCATGTAAGTACTGAGCTGATCACCGTAAATCTGAATACAACCTGATTCATGTTAACATTTTCTGATGATGGAATTCCTCTCACTTAATTTTAGATTTCTGTCCCATAGATGCTTATAGCTTATCTCATTACTCCATGTTTTCTTCCTTCATTAAGAGAGAGAATTAGATATGTGGTGAAATTCACTGGATATATATTTTGGATGCTGATTTTAGCATGAGATGAGTTGTGCTGTAATGCCTCTATTCCTTTCCGTATAGAAGAAGCCAAAGGTGATTAGTTCAAATGTAGAAGACTACAGTGCAGAAACCTGTTTAGTCAGATAAATCTCATGGCTAATATCTGAAACAGTGCTAAGATATGTTCCAGTGACAGTGAATATTGATACTTTTTATTGTCAATACAAGCATAAACGAAGGGCTTGGGATAAAACTTTTTCTAAATCAACTTCCAAAACAAATAACCAGAATCACTATTATTAGGGTGTATGAGACAATTCTAGGAAGCTTTAAGTAGACCAAGAAGTGGTATTTAAGAATAGCAATTTTGCTGAAAACTTGACTTTCAGGAAATAAATTAATTTCATATATCCAGTTTGAATCTGATAACAAATTTTGGCCAGAGGAAGTACAGAAGGAGAATTTCAGAAAATCATTTTTCTTTTATAACAGCAGTGCTGGGTGAACTCATGACATCACTGATTTATTTTCCTTTGTAGTATTGCTATATCTTCAGCTTGGCTTTCCACTTTGACTATTAGCTCATTGACATATATTGTTTCATACGTAATACTATGGGGAAAGAAAGATATTTGGGCTGATTTTCTCCTCAGTTATTGAAATGGTATAACTGAGTTAACAGCTTAAATGATTTTTGTGATTAAATGTATTGTGTAACACTACAGATATTTGTAAGTATGAGCAAGTTGGACCTAGGAGTCAGATCTAGTTTCTAGGACTTTATGCAGGACAGTAAGTCTCACTGCCCTCATCCTTCAGGTCCCAACTGTCTGTACATAGGGTCTGTAGGGTGTGTATGTCTACTGTGCTGATACCAGCTTCTGTTCAGTGTAAGCAAAGATTCAGTAACTTGCATTCCTTTGTGGTGCATATTTGAACTGTAGAAAAGTATGTCTAAGCAGGAAACAAGGTGGAAATAGGCTCCCAGCAGATCCTACTTCTTGCTAACTCCTCATTCAGCCATGGGAAACACATAGGCTTACAGACTTGTTAAGTACCTATAGTGTACAGGGATTTGGCAACTACCACGCTTCAGAGGTAGGGAATCCCAGCAAACAGGATCATCTTTAAAATATACTCTGATTCTGAAATACTTTGGTTTTATACCTGATACAAAGAGCAGCTGTGTCTGATCATATAAGTTCCGCATGAATTTTCCTCTGCATGACTCACTTGAGGAAATAACACTTCCCCATTGAATGTCCAGTGAGAGAAGTTAACACACTGTGTTAGAGCACACAGAACCCAATACTGAAATATGCATCTGCTTTAATATACCACTGTTGTCCTCTCTAAAATCAGGGGGTCAGGTTATGGCCCATCCTGCAGCAAAGGGCCTAGACCAAAGTCCCATATGTTGCCCCTTCCCAAAGTTTCTAGCCTGAGGATGGATTTGTGTCTCTAAGACAGGTTCAGGGTCCTGCCCATGGATTGCATGAAGAGCCTAGAAGCCCTAGCAATCCTGGAAAGCTCATTAGTAAAGAATATGAGTTGCCATGGGACCCTTTCTTATATTAAAAACAAAACAAAAAAAAAAAAGATTAATAAGTCTTTGAGTCAGGGAACAATATACTTCTTCACTGGAGCAGCATCACCTATTCCTTGCTGTCTGACTTGCCTGCCTTCTGTCCTTTTCATTCTGTGAAAATCACAGTGATGCAATGAGCCTTATAAGCAAAGTTGTTCCTTGGTGCAAATGATGTGCTTGCCCACTTGACATTATTAAATAATGCCTGTTGTATTTTGCAGCAGATAATTTGTAATAAAATAGATACCAATTTGCAATGTAGAAAAAGGTGAGGAATTTGTGACAAAGAAGGAAAAGGCTCTTTATGTGAGCTTGTATAAAGAATATCCACCAAGAAAGAGTCTTATCTCTGTGTGTGGGTCAGCTGTAAGTTGGACATGATACTCTTGAAAGTGATGAAGCTGTTCAGAGTTAGAGACACAAAGTCTGTAGAGACATTTGATGCTCTGGAAACTGCATTGCCACGCTTATCTGGGATAGGATTTTGGTGGTTTCTTTGTGATAAATGAATAACTTCTTAGTTTATTAGAATAAAAAATTATAAAATGTAAATATGTGATCGTCTACTGCTTTCCCCCTCATCTTTGTGATATGTTGAGTGACTCATTGCTTTTTCCTTTGGTAAGTTTTGCATGCAAGTTGGAGAAGACAGACTCACAGAGGGACTAAGAGCCACAGAGGACTGTCTTTATTCCAATCTAACTGGACAAATCCCTAAATGTTTTAAATTTGTATTGACAGTTTATGCTGTTAGAGATTCCATACTTTCATTTTAATGCTGTTATTTTTATTTTTCATTAAGTGATTTAAATTAGGAAAGGAAGATATTGCATTCTGCAGTTTATGGGCAGAAATCTGTATGCTAGTGTATTTAATTGGGCCTATCACAACCGCTGAGATTGTGCAGTCCAGGCTGTATATAGTAGGACTATATGGAGCAGAAGTGAATATGCCAAAAAAGCAGTCAGCCCTTACAGTTGCCAGAAAAGGTGTTAATATTTTTCTCCATTCTAGTAGAAGCTCATTGGGATATGCAAAACTCATTCGTTAAGCACCATTGCAGAATGACAGATGCTGACATATATAATTTGACAGCTGCAAATACCAGGTACTAGAAAGTGTCATTTCCCATAAGTATAAAATAATGGGTCATTATTCCCTGACAGATTAAAAACCAAGTACTATGAATAAATGAATCAGTAATCCTGCGTACTTTAAAAGAAAAAATAGAACATTTTTTTTCTTCTTCCAGAAATAAAGGTGATTTCCTTTGTTCTCACCTGATTGCATTGCCACCAATTGCCAATCCACTGATGAGGTGGAGCAGAGGAGGGAGTTGCTCGTATCATCTACTATTTGAGACCTTTATGTTTCCAAGCAAGGGATGTTGGCTCCCCAGATAGCCAGTGCAGAAACAGCATGTGTATCCAGCAGTTAGTTCAGAGGACAGGCTTGCTGTCTCTTTGATTGCAAGAGGGTCCCAGGAGCGCAGGTGCCCAGGTTAGGTGCCTGTCATGAAGGGTGCAAATACTTGCCTCTGAAGGGTTATCTCTCCTGCTTTGTGCTGATCGATAGGACACACGCTGTTATGTTATGCCCCATAGGAGGGCTTCATCTGTGACTGCTTCTTGCCTTTAATTCTGAGCTCACATTCCTACTGCTGGGGCACTGGCCACAGTGACCTTCTTTGGGTAGACAGTTAACAGCAGCAGCCCCCTAAGACTTTGGAAGGTGCACTATTAGAGATGCTGACCTTGCTCAGGGCAAGGGGAAATCTGTCTGCTGGTTGAAAGTGAAGTGCGGGAGGGAAGCAGGGGTGGATCATGCTCAGCAGAGCTTTGCCAGGGCTGTGCTCTCTGGGCTCACTGGAGGGTCTGTATCTCACTGGGGGCTGGAGTGATGCTCTGCCTAATATGGCCTGAGTCCTAAAACAAGTCGCCAGGCATCATTCCCAATATGCATACACTTAACCATTTAAACAGGGATCTAGCTGATACCAAATTGATTACCAGTGCATGTCTGTACTTAGCAGGCTTGCACCTACAAGTATGGCCACACTGTACCCTGCGATTAGCAGTTAAAACATGGCTATAACATACTTTTGTTCCTCTCTCCCTGATAATGGGTTTGATAATCTGATTATCAAACCCATTCCCACAATAACATTACATTGCACTAGATGTTGCTGAGACCATAGACTGTTCTCCAGTTGAGGTGGTGGATATTCCTCAGTCATGAAAACTGCATTGTTACTGTGGAAGGGAGCATGGCAGAAGCTATGGCAGTGCCTTTGAGTCATTGGAGAAGTCACCTGAAGAGAGAGTATCTCTTGACATCTAATTAAGTAGGCTCTGACAATCCTTGCCAGCAGCTCTGCAAGAACCAAGCAAGTCTTTGTTGCTTGAGAAAAGTGTTCTTTGGTGTCTTTTAGGACAATGTTTTCTTTTGTGCATTAGCTACTTTCAAAAAGAAGTATTGTTTATTCATTTATTTCAGCTTCCTAAAATCTGCGTGCCTCAGATGTAACACAAGATAGGGCCGTTACAACTTACAGGTTTGAGCTCTTGTATAATGGAGGCCCCACAGAATTTCACTCTAATTCCTGCATTAAGGACTTGCTCTTTTTTTCATAGAAGCAAAATCGCTCACATAAAACACAAATAAAACAGTGCCTTCACCTATTGCTTACTGAATCTGCGTTGGTAAGATTTTTAACAAAATACTTGAAGCTTTTAAATTAATTTTAAAATGTGACTTGCATTTTACTGCCAGAGCAATATAGAGATATAGATGACAAATCTTGCCATGTTTAAGATCTGTTCTTTGTGTTGATTTTTAGTAAATTATGCTTGCTTGCTACTGTCTTTGTGTGTAGCAGATTAATTAGAAGCATGATAAAACCAACTGCAAAAAACAACATTGAAGTTAATGGGTGGGTTTCCTATAATCTTTAGGGTTCAAGACACTTTTTCACATCTTTTACATTTAGCACAGTAGCCTTCTGGTCTGTGACTGGGCTCCTAAGAACTACGATCATATAAACAATAATTAGATAGAAGCTAAAACCAGCATGACTGTACTGAACAAATATGCATAAGTAAAAATGTGTCTGTATCAGTGGGAGCAAAGGAATGTGAATATACTTAAAATGTTTAGATTTTAATACCTCATTACTCAGAGATCATAAATGTTCATTTAAGGGATGGATTAAAGGGAACTCTTCCCCTTCCCCCAATCCACTTGTTTCATCTCCCATATTTAACAATTGATGGTGGTTCAGAGATCTGAAGAATTTGTTGAGGTTTTCCCATGTTTTATTCCTAGAAGGTTTTATCTTCAGTCTGCCAATCATCAGGCTGAACCGGTTAAAGGGGACATTTCTGGGCACTTACCACCTGTAACTGTGAACTCAGCTTCATGATACCCATGGCATGAGATGTCGGTCTTCCAGAACTAGTTCTGTTTAAAGACAGATACTTGTACTGTTGGTTGGCAATGGGGTATATTCTTGGCTTCAAGAACATACTCTTGAAGTCTTTGAAGACAAGAAGCAGTGGAACAAGTTTGCAGATAGGAGATTACAGACAAAGCTGTGTAGTCAACATCAAAGAGCTGAAATGAACGCTTTCCCCAATCTCTTAAACTCCACATTAATAAAAAATATTAATGACCTGCTAAATATTGGTATCAATGAATACTTATGCAAGGCTTCTATATGCAATTAGAAGTATTATGCAATACTTCTATACATTTACAGCATATGTGGGATATATGTAATTACAGTAACACTGGTTAACTCTCAGAGAACACAGGTAACTTTTCTTTTTAAACCCTATATCATAAACAGTAGAGTTAATGCATTTTTACTGCTTCAGGGCCCAAGATTTAAAAGAGGAAGAAAAAAAATCAACCCAAAAATTAACGTTAAAAGCTTTTATTGAGGGACCTGAGAGGCATGTCTACATGTTATCATTTTCTTCTTTTAGCTCTACGTGTTGGTAACTGAAATTTCCCTTTGGTACAGCAGATGGGTATAGCAACAATATGTCTGTCACCTTAGTATTTGTTGGCAGTCTAGTTTGCCTTTGTGTAAAGTAGGAGTTTTAAAGGCAGTAGCTCAGGATGTGTGGTTCGTAAAGTGCTAGTAAAGTGGTTGAGACGCTGTTGGCAGCAGGAGTCTGCAAAGAAACCATCATATCGGAATGAAAACAGCTGTCTGCCAGCACCATAAACTTTAGGAAATGTTGTGGGTGATTAGTTGCCACTCCTAATGTGTGAAAGTTGGCCTGTCTGCATACAGGCAAAATAAACTCCCTTTTACTTCTTGCCACTCATACATAGAAATCACGGGACATTACGGGATTGATTATAAGCCATAAAAGCCAGGAAGTTCAGTTTTAGAAACTGAAAAACCATGGCAATGACTGTCTCTTTCTATTTGGATGTCATCGTGTGAAAAGCTAAGGTGAAATGAAAAGGAACAGGAAACAAACCTCAAATGGAGAATGAGACAAAATTCTAATGGGAAAAGCAACTCGGTCAGGAAGGAACACTCGAGCATATAATATAAGGCACCTGGACTCTCTGAAACTTTGGGGTTTTTAAAGTAAACTTTAGTGGTCCTAGAACAATAGCACAAGAACAGTGCAGCAAACACACATTCTGCTGAGTGCCACATAGTCTTTTTCCCCAAAGAAAGACATCCTTCCCATTTCCATCATCCCATTAGCTGAACTATTCTGAATAAATTCCACTTCAATTAAAGCAAAAAAGAATCTGGGCTGATGGCAAAGATGAGACTATAAAAGGGAGGTTTTTTATATTAAACTATTCAGTTACATTTGTCTGGGATAAACAGTTTTGTGGGTCATTTCAAAACTGAATCAACTGTGACTATAAACCTGGGAACTTAACATGAATTAAAATTATCCTTGTTTTGTGCTGCCAGGCAGTTTGAATGTTTTCCTTTTGTGAGGGATTTCTCTCACTGAATTGATTATGAAATAGATGTGAAAACCAAGGGCAGAAGGTGGGGCTACTTATTTTTTTCTTTTATATACTTCTAAGCCTTCCGCTTTAAGCAATCATAACAAAGATAAATATTTATATAGCACCTGCCAGTCTATGGCTTAAAAGCACTTAGCACACTTGAACATATAATATTTCACGGAAATAGAAAAAATACAGTTCTAGGGTGAAAGGTAGCTTCTTGCTGATAACCATGCTGGAAAACAGAAAGTAAACAAGGTTTAGAGCAAAGCAAGCCAGAACTATTTCAATTAGTAATTGACTAGAAGAGCAAAGCTAATATTTCCATTACGGCAAAATTTGTCAGTCAGAATTTCAAAGCCTGATTTTTCTTATCTTTCATAAACAGGCTGTAAATCTTAGGCCCCACAAAGTAAATAGACGGTTTAGTACTTACCCTAACAAAGGACAAGATTTTATTCCCTCAATTTAGTAAGATACAGCCTTGGAAGAAAAGGTAAGATCTGAGTCTACGTGCCCACAAGGGGTTAAGAGAGGCTGTGGAAATGACTAATGCTTTTGTCTAAGCAATAAAAGTGAATTCTTGGGTGGGGGGAGACCGCAATATTTTTGAGTGCTTTTTCCTCACAAAAATGTCACAAAAGGATTTGCTTTCATTCAGCATGATCCACTTCATTGTATTTGCAAGGAAAGTAAAGGAAATGAAGACTTTTACTTTCGGAAATGCCATTTTTGCTTTATAATACTAGTCAGCAGCCCAGTGATTTAGGAGTCATCCTCAGGAGAATACCAGGACTACCAGATGATATCAGAGAGAACTTTATTTTTTTCTATTCATAATGGTCAACACTGACTAAATAATTAACAATTTACTAGAGAAAGCTAAGGAGCAGCAGAACCACAGGCCTTAGGTAAAAGTTCTAGAGGTTGTTCCAGAAAGTCACTCTCATCCTGTGAAATGCATATTTAGTATTCATGGAAAGTAGGACACCTCCGAGAGGAAGGCATGAAAGAGTCCTCCCTTTGAATGCCCTATCTCACAGGACAGATTTATTTCATAAAGATAAGCAAACTACTAACTTTTGCATGTGTAAACTTAATTACAGCAGAATTCAACATTTTCTTTCTTTTAAGTCAGTTAGGAGATTTTTCTGCTTACTGGGGAGACTATTTTAAGAAGCAATTTAAATATCCTAAATGATTGTGTATATATAGTACAAATATGCTAATTTTAACCTTTGAAGTAGTTCTTAGCTCTTTTGCTTCCAAAATTAAATCCACTGAATAAGAATTGCTCCGGATTAAAGAGGCATACTATGTATTTTGCTATGAAGACAAAGAGACCTCAGTCCAGGGCTGTAAAGTACCTAAGCAGTTTTGGTCCCTAACAACTTCAAATGAGGCTTCACAAAATCTCCATCACCTCTTTCAGATCCCTCAGAGTCAGTAGGAATCCATTCATTGCCCGCCATGCTGATCCAAACAAGCTGGTACAGGGCAATACGTGTTTATGCCAAGACACTAACCCTGGTCCTGGGGTATTCTAGCTCTGTGGGTACAACACTTACTGTCCACTAATCTTTTCTCCAAGCTTCCTAGGAGAGAGGGTTGTTGCTAGCCCAAGCAACAAGTTGTGTTGCCTCCTGTTCAGGATCCACATCTTTCAGAGCCAGCTACAGATCTCCAAACAAGTGTGCTGCACTTTGCCATGACTCCCTAAGCTTTGGGAGAACTCAGTCTGTCTAAGCCAAGTCAGACTTCTGGCACCTACCTCCCGCCTTTTTGGGCTCACAAATCTGGCCTCTCCCCAGCCTCTGCTGGTGCTCTGCATTGCTGAATGTCACAACCTACTTCCAGGTACATGACACAAGGAAGAAGCGATGCACCAGAAGAGCGTCACTTGGCCCTAAGACCGTCCTCAGACTGGAGCTATCAGCAGCCACGCCTCATCTCTCAAGGGGCTGCCCTGACCTTCAGGCTAGGAAGGAGCAGAGAGGAAATCAGTCTTTGCCTTCCCTGCTGAAGCTGGGCCACAGGAATGCATGATGCTGGGCCACAGAGCGCAAAGGGAAAATCTCTAGCCTAATTGCTGTGGCATTTACATCACAGGTGAGAGACTTCAGTTCTGCCCTTGTTCCTAAGCCTGGTAATATATTGTACACTTAAAAAAAGTAAGTAAAATATATAAACAGAGTTGGAAGAAGGGGTGGGAATGCAAAGCTTTCTTCTACTAACTGCAGTAATATTTCTCCTCCCTCCTGCCTTTCCAATGTTAATTTTGCTGGGGGCTGCGGAGTGGTGTCAGCCTCCTGAAAAGAAGGGGGGGGGGGGGGGAAGCCCTGAGCCCTCATTTTCTTCTTCCTCCTTAATGCTCTAAGCGCGTCGGCCACAGCACCAGAAGCATTTCCACAAGTTCTCAGACATTTTTCACAAGAAAAAAAGCAAGCAAGTGTGCTGAGACTTTGCTCAGGCATATGATCCAGAGGGACAGGACACTCCTGTGATCTCCAATATAGGGAAGAGGTGAGATTTTAAGGTCTCCTCTGGTATTTTTCAGTAGCTGACATCAACTTTTGCCTGTTCTGTGCAGTGGTTGCAGTGAAACCCGTTCCTTAGCACTTAATTCTCATTATACTTTTAAAGGGGTATTTAGCCACCTAACTTGGGGTTGTAAATTGCACAGAAAGCTAAAGGCTACATCTGGTAATGCTGCCCACCAAGGAGCCTATGCTGTTTCCTAGATCTGACCAAATGGTTTAAGGGGAAGGCCTTTTACTCAATTCTCTAATGGTGTTTACTGTGTTTGAGTTGCCATTGCAAAAGAAGAGATTTCCATGCTCTGAGGGCCTCTGTGCATTCCCTACACAGATTTTGCTATGCCAGGGGAAATGCTTATGCAAATAGGAATGATGGTAAAGAAAGTGGAGAAGAAAAATGTCAGGACAGAAGAACAAAACTGCATTTCTTTTAGCTCCACCAGCTTGGCTATATTTTCTTCCTGACAGCAACTTTGAAATGGCAAAGGAATTCCTTCTTCCAACTCTTCCTGTGACCTAAATGCATAATTGATGAAAATGTATTGGTTACATGAAAGCCTCGCAGAAACCACCAGGAAAGCATTGCAGATTATTTTTTCCTCCTTTTGCCACTATGTTTTTACAGATGTGATATGCGGTTTAAGAAGCCAAAGCAGACAGTTGTGCTTTAGCCTTGCCAAATAGTCCAAACAAAGAAAAAGGTTTCTTTCTTTCCTCTCCCTTTTCCTCTAGAGTGTATCAAGCTAATTTTTTTTTTAAAAAAAAAAAGGCAAAAAAAAAGCTTTTAATTGTCATATCTAAGAAAATTAATGAGAAAAACTACACATGTAGAGCAAACAATTAAACAGCTTTGATTCCTGAAAGATTCAGAAGTCAGCGGGCACCAAGGGCACCCCAACGGCCTTTGTCAGGCGGTGCATGGCGTGTGGCACCGGCGCTGCCATGGCAGGGATTTGAATGCCACCTAGTGGGGGCCTCGGCCACCCGAACCCGCTGCAGCCGTTAAATTAAATCCCCGCTCATTACCCTGACGCTGATTAATAAATATTGCAGCTGAATGTAGAGCCTGGAGCAGTAGATCACAAAATACCCCGGGGCGATCCATGCAGCAGGAGCAGGAGCAGGAGCAGGGAGGGGACGGCCTGCCCCGGCGCGCTGCAGGGGTGTCTGAAATGTCGCCTGCCGGTTCGGGGGCAGCGCGGGGCACCCGGGCACCGCTGCTAGTTCTCCTCAGGCTCACAAAGATACTCGCCTCTCTCAAGTGTCCTCTGGTACGTGAATACGCTGGTAACTGATCAGATCTTCGCGAAGCTCGGAAAATCTAAATGCGAAGACAATTGTGAGGCCCTCTTGGCTCTGTAGGAAAGGCATGAGGCTAGATGGTGCCTGGCTGCTCTGCTCAACTGCCAGCCCGTTGTGCTCAGTGCAGGGGGAGCTGTGGTAGATGTAACGATGGATTTGGCTTTTGGATTGATCTGAGAAAGGCAGACTGTGTGCATCTGTAAGAAAATAAGCTAACCACAATTCCTGGTGTGGCTCTGTAGTGCGATGCAGTTACTCACTGAATACTCCTCCCCTGGCAAGCTGTGAGCTTAGCAGGAAGGAGCCGTGGGAAGGAAATGGCCGGCCAGACCTTCTGAGAACCAGCTGAAAGGTCAGTCCCAACAGGGAGGATCCTCAGCCACCTTTTTCCTCTGTGCATTTCTGTTGCCAGAGCCCTACGGCGCCAGGACAATGGAGATGAGAGGAGGTGGTGGGAGTGGCTGGCCTCGGGCTGTGCTGGGGAGGAGGTGTCCACACTGCTGCTCTCACTGCTGTTTGCATGACAACGTTGCTCTAGGTAGAAAAGAGCACCTGCTCTTTCTGTGCGTGGGGCTTGGTGTGCCAGTGGTTTGAGGCAAAAAAAGTGGTGCAGATCAGGCTTTGCTGGAGGGTCTTTGTGTGGGGACCGATGTGAATGGATACATAAATGTATTGCTGAGTTAGCAGACAGAATGAAGACACTACCTTGGTAGGGACAGGACTGGAAAGGGACAACCGCTTTTTTTCTTGTCCCTTACCTTGTGTCAATAGTGAATTGCAATTCTGCAAATAAGAAAGAGTAAACTTCTGTAAGGGGATCGGAAAAGAAGGCTTACCCTTTTGTGGAGCCACGCTGATCCACAGAAGAGAAGGTCCCGTACTTGTCTGTGAGGGGCAGGCCACCAGGCAGCTGCATGTGCTCCAGCATGGCCCTTTGCCATAAGGAAAACATTTTAGTCTTGCCCCTCACTCCCTCTATGTCTATCAATCAATCACAGCTGTTGCAGGTTTTTACGCTGGAGGGCATGGTCAGTGCTAACAGGCTGATGTGAGAAGCTCACACATCCCATACAATGGCTGGTGAAACTCGGGGCACCTACAAGAGAAACTGCAGGAGCTGGTCACGTTGGTGGAGTGCTGCCTGCTGGAAACATGGAGGATAGATGTGTATGCAACCTTGCCTCTTCACAGGTTTTTTTGCCTGAATGTCCAGCTGGATATCACAACATCTAAGCTTGGCACTTACACCAGCCACTTCTCACAGTTCCATTGTTTCCCTGCACACACGGACTTACCTCTCTAACACAAACATCTTGATGGTTTCGGCTGGGAGGCAGATGGGAGGCAGAAGCCTTGGGTTCAGTTCTTGCCTCTGCATCCAGTGAGCAAATGTAACCACTGCTAAGAAGGCTGTTTTCTTTCCTGACATGATGGATATGTTCATGGAGAATGAAACAGCTTCAGTAAGAAAGGCAAAATACTTCATAGCCTCACAAATGGGGAATTCTCCCGAGAAAAAGGGATCTTGGCAAGGGAATAATTCCCCCTTTCCCCCCATATTGTTGAAGATTGAACACCAAGAAACCAGAATTAGAACATGGAGCGAGATGAAGAGCAAACGAGAAAGTATGTGTTACTGTTGTCTGTATGTACAAGGCCCTTAGGTGAGAAAGCTGGCTTCTGGTCCTAGTCCCTCAAGAGCTTGTCTTTTACAATTCACCAGCCCTGAATGTTTATTCAGTGGAAATAATGCTGGGAACCAGACTATTTCTTAGCTAATGACTTTGCTCCTGACAAATTTGCATTCTGCACAGTAGTCCCACTTCAACAGAAAGAGCAGATGTGTTGATTTGTTTGGGGTTATTACAGAAAAGCTACAGTGGGGAGGCAGAGTGCGCTGGGAGTGGAGGCTGAACAAGGAGAAAGGCAGAAGTGTTTGAAGCAGAGCAGGGAAGTAAGAAAAGGAGGAGGGGGATGAGGGTGCTTGTTAGTTACCTGCCCTACTTGGTTACCCTAACACAGAAGGAAAACTGGTACACTTGGAATGGGGCCTGTGTATCTGGAAGGAGGCAGCCTTGCATGGCAAGATTTACTGAACAGAAGTTGCTGTAGCTGTTGAAAGCACAGGGATTTCTGTTGCCTGAACCCACCTAGGAAGAGAGAAAGGGAAGAGTTTTGTGTATGTTCCTTCAGGCTTGGAAAGGAGAGGTGCAGTGGAGACCATGACTTATTCCTTGTGCTCCTGTGACTAGTGCTTTGTGGTAGTGTTCCTTAAAAGCTGAGATGTGGTCAAAACATAATTCAGATTCAATGCTGATTATCTGTGATATGGAAAATCTTCAGCCAGACTGTGTTTATATCTTTGTTCTACATCTAATTATAGTACCACTTGAATTAGTGATGAAACAGGTGCCTAAATGTAGAACAGAGATTAAATATTAATTACTACAATAATCCAAATGATGATTAATCTCAAGCAATGACTTCATAGAAAAATATTAATATTTTGATCAATGACTAATGGATATTAGGTGTTCTGTTTTTTTACTTTGTTGGGTTTTCTTCAACCATTTCAGCATTTTAATGCTCTGTGCCAGTGAAATGCTGTAAGGAATCAGAAATTGTGAACCAACTGTTTAGCAGTCTGGAAACCTGGATTCTCAAAACTGAGGAATTTAACAAAGGCAGACTCAGACTGTCCATTCCATTCTTGTAACTGGACTTAAATGAAGCCAACTACTGTGTTCAGGCTACAGCAAGGCCTAAGAATGTGATGGGCCCACCCATATGGTAACTATGAGAGTATAAGCAGGAGCCTAAAATCTCGGTAAAAATCAAGATACAGAGTCTGCATCTCAACATCACTGAGAATAGTCAGCTGAGACATCTCTAAGGAGAAGTCTACAAATGTTTTTAGGACAGTGCTCCTCTTGCCAGAAAGCCAACCAGAGCAGCAGTTAGCAAAGAAGGAGCTGCACTGGGGTAAGTGAGCTGTGCTTACATCAGGAGGTGAGGTGCCACTTAACACCTAGAAGACTTGTATTATGGGGATTAGGACATTTACCTAACATTATAACTGGATCCCAGCCCTACCAGATCTCAAGAGTCTCTAACTATGAGGCTACTACATAAAAGGAAAGGGCTGGTGATGGCACCTTTTGTGCTTTTTTTTTTTCTGGAACTTCATGGTGACTGGGGCCCTTTTGTGGCCTTTGGTAGAGTTTGTGGCCTTCCCCTCATCCCTGAATTATGGCAGAGTTTAGGTGTCTGTCCTCCCAGGTTTGGAGACTTCAGGAGTCTGGTTGCCCCCTCTAATTAATTCAGAAATTTTGGTGACTAATGGTCATCTAATCTGAGAGTTAGGAGAGTGAAATTTGTCTCTAGGTAAAATATAACTTTGTGAATGATAAACATAAATATACTTTATAAATCGTAAGGCTACAAAATAAGGAAACACCTTTCCATGTTATCTGGTGGGAAACTTTAGGAGAAAACTACAGTTTGTCTCACTTTTTAATTATTTGGAATGGTCCTTTCCCACGGCACAATTATTGCAGCCCCTCGTTTCTGCTGCATTTATCAAAGCAGAAATGTTCAGCAGCATGTGACATATCAGCCCTGCAGCACTCCTCATCAAATTGTGTGCAACGCAGTCACAGTCCAGTTCTCATAAGTAACCATTGAAAGAGCAAGCTTACTTCAAAGGGGGAAAAAGTTTCCATTTAGAATATATTAGGAAAGAAAAACAGTAACACTTGCTGTACTCAGTAGAAAGATACAATTTTAGCTTTATTTTAGGTATTACTCCTTCCTAGTGATGAAACTAGCTAGTGAACGCTTCACAGGATGGTTCTCCTGAGAGATGACTATGTGGACATTGACAAAATGAAGTGACTCTCCCTAGCTAATATAGTTGACTATCTAGTTTCCTAAGAAATCTGCACATTTTTTTCGGTGCCCTTTACTGAATCTTGTGGATTAAGAAAGGCTGGGTAATCTGTAGGATATGTACGTGCTTTATAATGATGGCAGGCCCATGCAAACATTGCTCTAAATGTTGTGCAAGCCAGGAATGGACCACAGAGGCTTTGCAAATCCCCACAAAGAGCCATTCGCTGATTGTTCAGGCTGCAGAATCATTTCTCAGTTGAACCACAGCTGGAGTGCCAAATACGTACTCTCACCAATCTGGCTGTTACATATGATAGTGTCTTCCTAACCAGTTAACTGCTGTGACTGAGGAAAGCACTGTAACTGTAGGAAAACTCAGATTGTTTTGAACCTGACTATATAATTCTCAGGAGAGCCAGGGTTGAAATCATAAACTGTACTTACACTGAGCATATTAATTATGCTCAGAATGAAGAAAGATTAAAGGAAGGATGCAGAGTTGACCAAATGCTGCAGCTACTGGTCAGCAATTCTGCCTAAGAGCTCATAAATGCTTCAGGATACAGTTCTCACAGTCATGTCCCACCTCCTGATTGCCTTCACTGTGAAGTCACTAGTTACTTGTTGAGAGGTGAACATGTACATATTGATCTATGCAAATGCCGCAAGTATTTTTCTGAAAAGTCCATCTTTCTTGTACTGCATTATGATAGCAAGTCAAAAACCAATCAAAAGACTCAGTGCAGAGGACCAGTAACACCATGTTTGCTGTGTCCTCTAGCAGGCAGCAATATAAAATCACGTATGCCGTAAGAGGGGCCCATCCACCACAGGTGCACATTTCTTGTGTGGGATACAGCATCTGTAGGACCATGCTTGGTGGGCATCCAGGCCACCACAGTGGAGAAGAGTTGGAAGCAAGATCATGTATGGAGTAGAGGATCAGGAATAGTGTTGCTTGTAGGAAATATATGAAGAGAGAGGGCCTTCCACAAGAGCAAAAAGGCACAGAGATGGCAATAGGCTATTTGGTTTAGACAAAATCAGCACCTAGGTCAGGATACATGATGCACAGATGTAACACGGCAGCGCTGAATTAATCTCAACATTTTCTCTTCCATTTCCCATCACAAGTGATGACAGGTAGGTCTAAGGCTTAATCCCTAATGACCAACTACAAACTACAGGAACTATTACTACTTAAGTTGCTGCACATCTGATGCCTCCTGGCTTTTCAGTGTGTGCATTAGGCCACATTAGGGCCACAGCAATCCATAGAAGAAGCTGGAGCTGCTGAGACTCTAGCACCAGCTTCTGAAATGAGTAATTTAACTTAAACTAGGATATTGCGGATATATCAGTTTTATCAAACTTGTTCTCTGGAGCACGTCTTGAAATATGTAATGCTCCTTTTGGATAAACCATTGATTAAAGTCTCATTTGCACAAAGCTATAGTGCCTTTCTACTTGCTTGATTAGTACATTAATCAGGATGAAGCCCATATTCTTTGCTACTACCTAAAAGTTAGCCTCTGACAAAGATTTAAGGGATGTCTCATCCAATTAAATAGGCATGACTGAACCTGCTATTTTCAGTCTTTGAGCTTATTTTTGGATTAAAATGCAACTGAAAAATATAAACAAAAACTGAAATCATAAGGGCTTTGCAAGTCTAGCTTTAAAGAAGTTTCATGATTATTGTAAACAGAACACCCTGGTAGGAGCAATCTTTTTTCTTCTCTTTTTAGATTTCTTTAGCAAAGGATTTATAATGCTGAAGTAAAAACCAGCTCTCTTTGAAAATAAAACAGCCAACAGTCAAGGCTGATTCTGTGAAGTCCACTGTGTGAACTCCCTACTTAATATTAGCTAACCTGCAACTGAATTAGATATCCTAAATCATTCATCCGGCTTGAGTTATCCCTATAGGTGGGAAAAGTAACATCAAAATCATACAGAGACATTAAGTGAAACACTTCTCCAGTTAGTAAGAGGTTCAAGAAATGCTTCCGGTACTGTAAGTCAGTTTTATTTAAAAAATAGAGTCCAAACGTTGTTTTTGATAAGGTGCAACATATATACCATTTTTCTACAATAAAAAAACAAAAACAAAGACAAAGCAAAACAATATTCATAACTATAGTGTCATTCCAACACAGAATCAGTGGGTCTCTTGTAACTCTTAAACATTCTTTTTCTGCTCCATCAAAGCATAAGAATTAAGAATTAGTATCACTGTTACAGCCAAAGGGTCTGGCTAATGTCATCCATGTTCTCTAATAATAAACTTTCTGGTACAGATTGCTTCAAGTACACATCAGCAGCTGAATGTAACTGAACACAGTTCATGCAAAACAAAGGTACAATACTGATTTTGCATCATCCAAAAATTTCTGTTCTCTTGTTTAGTTTGACATATTCGAAGTCCAACTGCTTGAACGTGAAGATTGAACTGAGGTTGCATAAAGTGAGCACTATATACTAAAGTACTTATGTAACACTCAGATTGATCAGGCTACGTGACTATCTTGAGCCCTAAAAATTCAAATGAATACTTAAGGCTGAGATCTATGCCTCTTGGATTCTATTCAGTAACTTCTGAGATGTATTTGGGATTACAGATGGCAGCAACGGATAATGGGCTTGTTATGGGGAAATACATTAAATCATTACATCAGAACTTCATTTTTTGAGAAAAGCATGCTATTTATTTGTATTAATAGTGTTCCCCATTCAGCCACTCAGGCTAAAAGAGCAATGAAGACTGTAGCATGGAGGAAGTTCAGCAGAAAGACTTACAGCCAATTATCATCTCTGGAAGTGTCTGAAGTGCTAAGTTTTCTAATTAGCAAAGCCTGTCCAGTTTCAGAACCTTTCTTGTCATTCTAGCATCACCTCAGCCTTGAAAATGCCAAGCAGCTGAAGCTAGCTGTGACTATGCCATTTCTGGAGAGCTAGATATCAGTCTCTTCTAAGGGGTTTAACATACTTTGAACAAACACTGGAAGAAGGAGCAGCAGTCTAACCACCCATGTACAGTTATACTTCCAAAGCTTTTTTCCTTGACCCCTTAGATATTTAAACCACTCCATCTAAAGAGGAATGTGTTTGATAGAAAAGAGCTGTACACCCATTTACCTGTCTTCTGCTTGAAGGGCAGTCCCACGGTCAAACTGCACCTACACTAAGTGTATACATCTCAATTCCTTCTGTTGTTTTTTCTTACAAACCACCATGCTAGTTTTATGGATCGTCTTCTTAAGTCCTTAATGCTCCTCTTATACAGTATAATAAGACAAAGTGACAAGCTATCACAGGGCTGACTTGGTTTTAGTGGATCAGGCCTCTGGGTATTAATGGAAATTAGCCACACAAGTTTATGCCTATGCATAGCCACAGACTGAGTTTAAGCTGATAACCCAAGTCAATACCCAAGTGAGTTTGTATTCATGGCCAGTTTAACCTCAGTTAGGTGACTCTGTTTCTTTTTCTCAGGAAATGACAATTTTTTTCAGTGTTGATATACCATCCTGGTTGCAGTTAGCAAACACTGCCTTCAGTACTATGAACGCTCTTCAGACTTAGCTCTGCCATGGACTACATTAGAAGGCAAAATGGACTGAAATTTTCTTCACTAACAGAGAAGGCTTTAGACTTGTCATTTTCCCTGACATACATGAAGCCTTGAGTTTGTTTTCAAATAGCAGATTAATTCACTTCCCAATTTATTTCTCTTGGTTTATGAGCAAAAGAGGTATTTAGAAGTGTTCAAGAGAGTATGCACTCTTGTTTCCTATGTAAACATAAAGAAAGATGGAGAAAGTGTTCATCAAACATGTATTAACAGTAAGAGCTGTAAAAGTTAAAAGTAGAACACAATCCTTCAATTTTAATTTCAGAACAAGATTGCCCTCAAAAGTATTTATCTTAGTCCAAATCCCTTAGATTCTAGTAGTTTGGGGTAGAAACTGACACTTGTACTAAGCTCTGCTTGGGTTTAGTTGTGGGAATGAACTGGTCTTATTTTATGATGGCATCTCTGTTCACATGAGGGAATCCAATGTTTATGAGCTTGATTGTTGACTTGGTTGGTTTTTTACGAGTTTGGCTGATGACAGCTTCACAGAAAAACATAAGAAACAACAAATTATGTCATATTTCCTATTTTCAGAAGGAAAGGATTGCTCAGTTTTATAGTTTACATAGTTTTAACAATATCCCTTTAATAATACATTGTACTGCAGATGTTCAGTTAACAAAAGTATACACTGAAATATTTATGGGCTTTGGCCAGAGCTACATATATTTATGTCAGTCTGTTGCAAACACTATTGTTAAATGGAGTATTTAGCCGATTAAAATTATCCCTTTACTTCCATTTATTACTTCAACAATTTGGGCCATACGTTGTGTGAAGGCATTGGGATACTTGCCAGAAGGAAGCAGGGTGACCTGAGATAAGAGGAGGAATTTGTGACATGTAACTTTGGGCATCTAACTGGCAGTGCACCTGGCTAGTTTTCTCAGTTCAGGACACAATAATCACACACATTGCCTGTAAGTTGGATCAACAATCTAGCTTTTGTCTGGAGTAAGCAACAGACTCTTCTGTCATAAAAGGACTCCCCCCATCTCTGTCCATGAAGACCATCTGGATGCAATGGACTGGAGCTACTGGTATCTGTACGAATCTGAACAAAAATACCAGAGGTCCCAGATGCCTATATGAAGGGACCAGACTCTTGGATGGTCTGAATGAGATTCAAGACATCTAAGTCAGGGTGCAACATCTCTCCAGTCTTCAAGCCTATAGTTATAAATCAAACACTAGGCAGTGTGGATTATGTGTTACTGTGAGTAGAATTTGGTCTTCTGTTACTAACATCAGTACCACTAAAGTGCTAGTATATTAACACAGATAATGACTCTGTGCATCTCGCATAGGACCAGGACAGGGGTTTAGGAAAACTTAGCATTTTTACCTGAGCAGATTGGAGGCCCCTACCAGGGGCTGTTAAATCTTACGTTCTTGCTGCAAACAGATCAATAATTAAAGGTTTGCTATTGTTTGCATTCTCAGTCCCTTTGATCTTATCCAGCCACAGTGTTGTGGGAATGGATTCCACAGTCCTAAGACTGACATCTGCATAAGGAGTAGATCTGCTACAGAATAAACATCTGAGACTGTTAAATTAACTTCAGCAATCTCTTGGCAGGTGCAAATGCCAAGAAATAGCAATGACGAAAAGGAACTAAATGGAGAATCAGGAATCAATGCAGAACTTCATTAGTTTTTGAAAATGATGATGTACACAATGGGAGACAGGTGAGGGATTCAATCTCTTGTCACTAATATTGATGAGAGCTGGATACCTGTCTCACTTTAGTATATTTGAAAATTCCTCCATGAGCTTCTATGTTTTTTTCTGTTGTCACAGCAAACCATGTAATACTAAATATTACAGTACCTGTATGCGAAATTGCATAGAGAAATAATAAATCCTTACAAATAAGTCACATTTCAACATTAATAAAGGGAAGCTGATTGACAGAAATGCTAAACTGTATAAAATTCAGAAGACTACAGCAGGGAGCAGGAGACACTATGTTTTAAAGTGAGTTGAAGTGTGTTCTTGCTCCTTTAACTCCAGTCCTGATTCACTTAACTTGTACAAAAATAAATGAAGATGACAAAATTTTTCATTTTAAAGTATGACGATTTTTTCCCTCATGAAAACAGTATAATTCAGTAGCAAATAAATAGCCATGACTTTAGTAACAAAACCAACTGATGTTACTCATACACACTCTCTAGTTTGGAACACAAATCTTTGTCTCTAACAGCTTGTAGATAAACAGTGTCTGCTAGTCTTCACACCTGCCTTGAGAGTTACTGTGCACCTTGATGTATCCCACTGGTGCTCCTGGCTCTTTGTCTCTAAGCACCACATCACTTACATCCACCAACACTCCAACTGAGCTGTTGGGAATCTTATTAAGGAAACACAGCTTGATGTCTGCAGCTGCTCAGAGCTTCTAAACTGCCTTCCTCATTAAGTAAGTGCCATCCTGCATCCACTCCCTCTGTCAGAGGCATATTGGGCCATTCCTCATACACATTACATTTTCTCTTTAAACAAAATGAAACACCGAACACAGCCTTTGTGATAATCTAGAAGGGATTCCTTTGGGGTTACTTTCTTCTTCCTTTACCAGTCTAGTTAAACATGATAGATTCAGGGTCCTGGTTTGCCATTTGAGCCATATGTCTTAATACATCCTTTTTAGTTATGATACCCAGCAGCCTCCTAGAGGAGAAAAGGAAAGGGGAAAGGAAAGGTCAACAATCATCTCATATATCATGCATTTTTTTCTCCTGTTCAGCTGCAGGGACATTTTGTGAGTGCTTCCATATAGCACTGTCCATCCCATCCATTCCTTAATGATTATCTTTCATTAAAAGCATTCTCACTTCATTAAGTTAAATACTTTGGGTTGTTATCTCTTTTTGTTGGGAACATGACTGAGGGAGGAGCTACAACTACTGACACTTTGTATGACAAAGTAACAAGTTTCCTTAGGCTCAAGCTGCAGAGGACCAACAGCTCAAAACCAAGGAACTAGCCCCCTGAGCTAGGGCATGGGGCTTATTAATACATGAACTAAGCTAAAGAATGGACTTTCTGAAACTCTCACTGTTCGACAGCATAATTTCTTCACCTTTGAGTGATAATTTCTCATTTATATGATCCTAGATGAATTATATCTGTCAGGAAAGATAAGGTCTATGGGACATCTGGCCCAAAGAGTCAAAAATTTCCTAATCCTCAGATTCAAGGGCTTTTATTTCCAGTCTTTGAAGTACACCAGGCACTGAATTTTGAAACTATGTCATTGTTACAGTTTTTCCACCTTCCATTTCCTGTAAGTGCTAGAACTCAAGATCAAAATTTCTAAATCCAGGAACCTAAAATCAGGACCTAATTCTGTGTCCCGATAATGGTCCTTATTTTCTTAATGCTGAGGACACTGCATCTATAGTAACAGTTGATATGCAGTATTTTTGAATAACAAAAAGGCTTTTTACAGAAAACTAAATTTTTGTCTTCTGCATTTGAAAATGATGGCTCTGGTTTTGCTATCCTGGTGTAAAGTTTCTTCTTACTGCTAGATCCCAGGATGAGCAATGATCCTAAAATAGCTTAAATCCCATTGGAATGATGGGGTGTTGCTTCTAGTGCACACAGTGCACTTTTTACTCTTCTAATTTCATGTATACTGTACTTCTTAAGATATTTTTTGTAGACTTTTGGTTTATACACCTTTTTATTTTCCATTAAAGCTGAACAGATTAATTTTCTTCCACTGGCATCTTTTTCACATTCTTCACAAGCATCTAATCTAGATGTCTAGAAACAGGCATATCTTTTGCAAACAATACTACTTGACAGATCTGCCTCTGTTGAAACCTGAACAATAGTGGGAATCAGAACGGTTTCTTTTGTATTTACCTTATCTAAATGATGATACACTAAGGATTTGAGACAACAGAATGAAACATGACACCTGGCAAATGTCATTTTCATTCCAAGTCTAATTTCTTTTGCTGTCCTGGAGAGACACTGGGTGTACTTCCCTTAATTCTTCCATTCACAAAATAGACAAAATCAAAATACTCCCTTGACTATTTCAGATGTGCTAATTAATTAGTTACTATCTATACTTGGCTTTAAACCGGAAAAACAGTGTTTATGTTAATGCCGAAAAAAAACTCCTAAGTGTGCTTGACCCAGCCTCTACTTACCCACTGCGAGTGACAAGACACTGCCGGAGTCCGAGTTTCCGGAAAATATCTACCACAGTCTCCATTGGTGTGTGGTCAGTGACGGTGAAAGGGCTCAGGTTGAGAATGCGCCGCAGCTTCAGTGGATGGGGACTGTTGGGTGGCAGTTCTGGGGGGTCTTCGGTGAAGTACACGATGGAGTTGCTCACCACCCCATCCTGACGCTGTCTTGCATTCTCTGTATGACAGAAAGATCAAGGTAGGCAGTGAGTTAGGCTTGGTAACAAAACAAAAAAAAATATCCTCCTTTGGAAAGCAAAGGTAGTAGTTGCTTTTTGTCTTTAATGTACTGAGTCCCAGAAGTTGGGGTTACTGAGCAAACTTGAATTTCCTCACGACATTGTTCCCTTGAAGCAAATGTAAGTGATCTTTTAACAAACATACTTTTGCTTGTTAGGATAATGTTTTTCTGAATAAATATACAGCTCATTGCATTCACAAACATTGGTAAACCGACGTCTGTCAAATTCAAAGGATTTTATGTCATTTCCTCCATTGTAAGAATCACAACAGAAACTTCCATAATATGCCTGAAGGAATGGAGTCAACAGCTGTGCACAGTCCCAGCTGGCTTGGAGCAGTATACTTGTTCCCAGACTTGTCAGTGGAGCTGGGGAAATCTGGGCATAGTGAATGGATGTAAGAACACAAAGCTAGGGAAAGACAAACTCACATCCCAGGCATCCAGGATGTTGTTCTAGACCAGCACACCTCTCTGCCATACAGGGTGACTTTTGTGGTTTTGCGCTTCATTCCTTAAATAGAGTTTGCATATTTAGATTTTAAAAGGGCAGAAAAAATTAGCATCCTACTTAAATATTAAAGGGAGAAACAATATATAGCAGTAAATGAGTTTGATACATTTTTCTTAACAGTACATATTTGACCACTTTCAAAAGTTCAAAAGCTATCATTCATGCTTTGATCAAACTAGGAAGGGAACTTCACACTACATCTGGAGTTTACATGATCAATAAGCCTTTAACTTTAAAGTATGCTTCAAGGAGAATTCTTAGCACTGAAGTATTTTATTTTCTTTGTAGTGTTTACCTCATTTCTACTTGACCCTACAGGGCACAAACAATATATGACATGGTTTTCCAAATGATAGACAACTTCTCTCTCCCCAGAATAAGCATATCATGAGTTTGGCTCTGAGGGTTTAACTCTTCTTTCTTTTTTGTATAAATTCTTGGAAATGGTCAGAATTATTATCTTTGATTAATATAGGTTGCTTCTGTTCTTGAGAGGTACAGCAAATCAGACATACTCAAAGCATATGTATATATTCTTGGAGCTCATTGCCATTAATCAAAGTGCAGAAACCTGCTCCTGTGACTTCTAATATATAGACAGTAATGGTTTTCAACATGTTCCAGCTGCATTTTTTCCCTTTAACGATCATTGTCTTGTAATATTTCTGGAACTGGAGCAGTGCTGGCTCAAACCTATTATCAGTACAGTATATGATTTTTCAACCTTCTCACCCCACATATTACAAGCCCTATTGCTATTTATAGGAATGCTAACTTTGTCTCATCTTGTTTTGATTCATACATCTGATTTCAAGTGTGAATATGCCTGCATAGCTCTTTGATATATGATCTGTGCTAAGAGGTAACATTAATCAAACTGAAGGTAACTCCCACCCTTTGATAAAAAACCTTGACAGCTAGGTATTTCCTTCCCAAAGCTGCACCCAAAGTAACAGGCCCAAGCATTTCAGTTACCACATTGCTGTTCCCAAGACAGCAACAACCTTGGACAACAATGATTAGCCAAAGCCATGACTTCACTCTTCAAAGTCAAACATCCCTCTGGAGAAATTTGAATGATGTAGTACTATTGAGCAAATTCATTGGCATCAGAAAAATGGGGGACTTTGTATGCAGTCTCACTGGATGGAGGAGTTAGAATAAAGGTAAAACAGAAGAACAGATTATTTTTGCAGTCAGTGGGTAAGAAAAACAGATATACCTTAACAGAAAGAGCAAAGCAAACGGATGGCAGTGTCTGGTTTTAACAGACTAATCTATGCAGAAGGCTCTTGTCATAGCTAGAGTGTGAATTACTTCTCCCAAATGTGAAATGGCCTCTCATATTCAGAATTTTGCAGTTCACAGCCTACGTTAACTACATTGCTTTCTCAACTCCACGCTGGAAGAAGTACATTATACAGGCCACCTGGCTTGTGTCCAAGACTCTGCCTTTTGTACGATGCCTCTCAAGCTGGCCAAATTTAAGAAGAGGTTTACAGGGTCAAATATAGCCCTCCATAAGACTGTAAAGTAGGTGCCATCTAAAATGTGGACACCTATTCCCAGAGGGTAACTGTCCACCTGACCTGCCTACCAGCTCAACAAGGACCAGTGGAAGGATGCAATCCTGAATGTGCTTCTGAGCAATTGGAAGTGGCACTGCCATTCACTTTACAGGGACTGGATGAATTTCTAGAGCATGCTTAGTGCTCCACTTAGTAAGAAAGAAATTACATAGGGATAACTCACAAGGCAGAGCTGTGTGTGAACACGTATTTCACATATCTTCTAGCAAGCCCATTCAGCCATGTTGCATTTATGACCTGAATCAAAAGACTCAGTTCCTCAAACTTCTCTGACTCGCTTCAGACATATCTGATTTTTCTGCTTTTAAAGTGAAGGCTCTGCAATTTTTCCACTGACATAGCTCCCTGCAAGGGAGATGCAAAAGTCTAGGAATTTAGGATGGCAGCAAGTATTACAGCCATTTACATGGCATGGACAATGTAAAAGCCAGACACAGGGTAGGCTAAATACATCTTATTGAGGTTTTTTTACTTCTCACAGGGGAATGCAGAAGACATCCAAAATCATTAGCAAAAGCAGGATAAAATACTTTTAAATGGTATCAGCTCTTGTCATTTACACATTTGGTGAAACTTCAGACACATATTTACTTTCCTAGCTTGGCCATACAAGGCATCTTTTGTTACTGCCAAAGGGAAGATTAGCCCTCTGAGAAAATCAGTTGTTTGAAGGGAGTATTGCAGCTAGCAGCCTTGGACTTCATTTTGGTGTCTTTAAAATCCTCTTATACTGAGATTGGTACACAAAGGATTATAACTTCATGGAGACTTTTTTTCTTCTTTTTGGAGGTGGGAGAAAGAAGCAACTAGTGATAGTGGGCTTTTAATGAAAAAGTTAGATTCCCACACCCCTGGAAAGTTAAATTACAATTGTACAATTACAGGAGCTGTAGAACTGGCAGTTAAGGCCTGTTCTGCTTTCCTGTTTTGAGAAATTAGTAAGTGATGTAACTAAATGTAAAATGAATTCAGTTCATGAGCTATTTTCTGTAACTGAAAAGGTAACTTACACCACAGAAGGGAAAAAATAAGAAAATAATTTCTTACTGAATTCTGATCTACATTTTAAGGGGAGAAAAGTGGGCTCTGTAATTTCTTTTCTTCTTCTGCATGTAGTATTGATGCAGCACTGATGACTTACCACTATGGGATGAGAAGAAGGGAATAAAGTAATAGCTGAGTGTCCTTAAACAAATGAATATAAATTTTAGGTCTAATCAGACTGAGTCTTTTTACATCCAGGAGACAAAAATAAATATGCATTTTAAAAAGTGTGCTTTGAAGAGCACTGTTGTTTCAAATTTTATTTTAGTTTTGTGAGAAGTGAGCAGGAAACTAGCCCTCTAAAATAACCCTGGATGGGTTCCTTTTCCAGGGAATATGTGACTTTCCATCTGAGACAACAGCTTTTTAAAGGTGCCTGAAGCAGAGGGATGAGACAGGCCCACACAGAGAGGAATAATTCCATGTCAAGGAGATTTGGATATGCCAGAAATTCCACTTCCCTGCAAAGTATAAGGCAACCATGCCCAGCCAGCAGCCTACCTGCCTGCTCAGCTGGCCCTCAACAGCACAGGACTGCCAGAATTGGGAGTGGACTGGGAGGCTGATGTGACTGGCTCACAGACTGTTGCAGCTCTGGATGCCCTGGGTACAGGAAAGGAGGGAACATCCAATATACCTGTCTTTTCAATCCCCACCTAGCCATCAGGCCAACCAGGAAAGGACCTGATAGGTCAAAACCTGTAATGACCTGGATTGGGCTCCCAGGTAACCAGCCATCTGTCCACTGGGTGCTTGACAAAACTCAGCCATCTTTACCAAACAACACCCTCCACTGAAAAGCTTCCCACCCCTACCATAAAAGGGCCTGCCTGTGAGAAAATCTGAGATAGTGCCAAAGAAAGAAGCACAAGGACTTGTACTTCATCACAGGGTGACAAGAGTTCATGACTGCTCCAGTTGTTGCTGGCAGCCCATGGTGACTGCAGGAAGCTCAGCACTGCAGTGGCTTTTGATCTGGTTCTTACAAAAATTCTGGCCATATGAGTCAGGTTTATCTCTGTTGTCTCTAGCAGAATTGTATCGTACTGTCGTAAGTGACAGAAAAACTAAGCCCACAGAAGTCAAGCCCACAGAAGTCTAGTAGGTGTTCTGTTGCAATAGAAGAGCTTCCAGCTATGGGTCCTAGCAACTAGTAAAAGCCAGACTTGGGGAAAAGAGTTAGGTTTAGTTCTTATTTATCCATTCTCCAATGTCGATAACATTAGTAACATCCTACCCTATCAAAATCAAACTTGTATGTACACTGATACTCACTTATTGCAAGAATGAGTTCTCGTCTCTGAGCAAATCCAATAAGTCTCTCCGAGTCTTTCGAAACCACTACTGGAAAGCCATTGTAGTCAGTCTCCTTGATTAATGTCTCGACATCCTCCACTGTCATGCTGTCCTGTGTCAGAACAGAGAGAGGAGCTTCACCACGCCTTGGTCTCATGACGTCGGTTGCCAGGGTTCGGTGGGTGAATTCATCCTTCACATCCAGAAATGGGTAACCATTCAGATGAATGTGAGCTTCATAGATCCCTTCTTTCCCAAAGGCATCTGCTACCCACTTGCTTGTGACAGCTGCAGCCATAAGAGGTACGATGTACTCCAGGCCTCCAGTCAGCTCAAACATAATCACCACCAGAGAGACCGTCATTCGGGTAACACCACCTGCCAACACGGAAAGCAGTCAAGTTTCACTCAGTGCTCTTGAAGTATGCATACTAAGCACTAATTTATATTTTGGAGCCTTACACTCAAAAAGGCATGAGAGTATTCATGCTGACTACTTAGCCCTTACACTTTGTGAAGTATTTTTGGTCTTATTTTACTGAAGAAAGAGATTTTTCATCTACTGCATCAGAAAGATTGAGTGAACTTGCTCAAGCCAAAGATGCTAAAATTGGAAAGTAAATAATGAATGCTAAAAGACTAAGCTATCAAACCAGAAAGCATGCCAAAAAATCAGCTATACTGGATACCTGAGAAACTAGAACAGAATCCTGCCATTAGCCCTCTAAACGGCTCCAAGGATCAGCTAGGTCCCGTGGTTGGGGCAGGCAGGAGAATTGAGAGCTGCCCTTCACACTGGTTTACCTGTCATGTTCATACTGAAGAGAAAGCTAAGCATTATCTTTGGGCATGACACGGTTATAAAATCCTGCATAAGGATAGTTTAGGGCCACTGCAAGAGCTACATTACAGCTTAAAGTCTAGCTTTTGATACCAGTATAACATGCAGTTTGAACTGTATACAACTTGGTTTGAGGCCATCTAGGCATGCAGCTGTAAACAAGCCATAGCTATATTTTTGAATCTAGTCTTGATGTATTAATTTCATAAGCAAGCTCTTTACTCCTTCAGTTTACATTAAAGGATAAAAATAATCATATAACTGTAGACAAGTGTGTATGTCTCACTAAATTATTAGGTAACATTTCTTTGCCTTTGTTCAAAAGGTAAATGTAGTAAGTCTGCTATTTTTAGGCCTAAAAATACAGCACCATTTTAGATGAGAGAAATCAGCAAACAGGTCATTAACAGATGCTTTTAATCTAGCAGCATACAGGAAAATTAAATTGTTGATTATTCAACACAATGATCCGGATATGACTTTCATCTGAGGAATGCCTTAAACTTCTGACTCCGAAAAGCTGAGAGCAGATACCAGAGTAAGGATCATTTAATACTTGCTCTACATTTTACTCTAAGGGAGACAGATTTTGGGCTTAAGAATGAGCAGTGACCATTTTGCTGTATGTCTCACCATATTACTAAAATCACTGCACCCTGATTTGGACCTTTTGAAAGAGGAAGTGATTGCTGACCAGCAGATCACTCGGAATATCAGAGCAAAAATTTTGTGTGTCATTTCTTTTCTGAACATTAAGATCATTTATAGACAAGATAAATGCTTTATCCTTTTTGTCAGTAAGATTCATCGTAGTTACTTTAGCATGTCTACAGTGCTGTAGGTGTTCACATCCAAAGGAGCATCCAGACTGCCTTTATGATCTCTGGAGAAAAACAGTCACCTTTGATGCCAAATACATCTGCTAGGTTTTAGAGATCTATTGCCAGATGAGACTGATCTTTCCAGTATCTCATTTTTCTGTATTGACTGTGAAGTGTATTAATACAGCTAGCTCAGATGTTGTTGTCTACATTACAGACACTAAACTTAGACAGACAAATCCCACCCTTCCTTTCTCTATAACCAATCGCACAAATGATCCTACTTTTCTAACAAGACACTCCAAAACAGAAACTGTTCCAGCTCTTCCCTGAGTACATCTTCCATTTCAAATCTACCCAATTTAACTAATCATGTGTTATGCTTCCCCGCTATTATTTCATCACCTAATGATGGTATCAACGACAACAACAAAAGGAGGGAGAACATACAAGTGCAGAATGGGAAAGATATGATAAGGCAAAAACGTGTTCAGTTGGTATGCTTGTAACATTCCTGTTGCATCTATGACTAGAAATTTTATGTGTGAGGTATTATTCAATGATCTTGCTTTAATAATTAACAGATCATTCCTGCTATATACAATAAAGCCTACTGATTGAATGTTATCAGAAATCGACCTATGGTCAAAACACAACACAAAACAAAACAAAAAACAAAAGACAGCCCAGTTGATCATAGTGTGACACACAGACAAAATAAGACCCAGAATATCTACCTCTGTGAAGCTTAAAATTTGGCCAGAGCTGGATATTTTGTTCCCTGCACTGAAAGAGACCAGAATCTAAACAAGGCAGTAGCTATAGTACAGCTATAGTGAATTTCATTACATGGAAAAAAAACCAAACCAAACCAAAACAAGCAAAAAGACTCCTTCTTGGAAACCTGTAGTCTAACTTTGATTTCCTTCTATGTGGTTTTTGGCCGATTGCAAGGAGTAGGCATTAGTGACTACAAGCCTCTGTTTTGTTGAATACTTGGCAGATCACTGGAGAGACCACTTCATTTGAAGAAGCTGCCCATGCTTTAACCCATCACATCTATTATGTCCAGAAATGCCACCATAGCACCAAACACAAAGCCCTCTCAAACAATTTGTAGGTACCCAAATATCAGTGTTGTCCATGTATGAAGTAATGAGCAGCAGGTACTGTACCCAAACAAGCTGCCGCTCCCACCATAGCATAAAGTCCCGGCGTGACACAGTCTGCCCCAGGCCTGCACCAGTTCCTGAAGATGATCCAGTCATGATGGTGATACGCCAGCTGCTCTACTCCAATCCCAACCATCCTCCCAGCCATGGCTCCAACAGCCATGCTGGGAATGAAGAGGCCTGAAGGAATCTTGAATAAAATATAGACACATGAGCGCCTTGACAAAAATGACCAGTAATGAAATTATTGATCAACCAATTAATTATTAGTGGCAAGAGAATCCAGTTTCCTTATTAAATGCTAGCTCAGAGGCAATAGCCTTTTGTCAGCCTACAGTGATGTTCCTGTGGTCTGAGATAGGTTTCTACAGTGACTGAGTTTGTGTGACTATATGTGTATTAATAGTTTTATAAAACGTTAATGCCCTTTTAAAAAGTAATTTTGAATCCTACCTGCTGCATCACACTGAATTTGATAGACAAACAGTGTTTCTGAATCACAGTCTACTTTTAAAGACAAGATGCTCCTGATTTTGCCTTTATTGCTTCCTCAGCAGGAAGTCAGGAGCTGCTGATGGTTCTGTCATGGGCTTGAGAATAAGCTTAACTGCAAATAACATCTTGGTTTCACCCTCTATCACACAGAGTACTTTACAGTTTTATTACTAGTCTTTCAGGCTAAATCAGACCAGATTTTAAATTAAATGTCAAACACAGAATAAAATTTTAGAAAAAGCATGCTGACTGCTCAGAGGCAGTTACATCTTCATGTCAGTTTGTTTTATATTTTCCAGAAAGGTCTGTGAGTTGTTGTCTGCTGCACAGACAAGTCACAAATCATTAAAAAACAGAAATGAAATGAGGAAAAAAAAAAAAAAAGGAGAGAAAAAAATTAAAATTCATTTTGCCATGGCTGAGTGCGCTTCCTCCTAGGTGACAAGTGCACCTGTCAAGTTGTTGACAAATTTTCTGGTGGAGAAGGCAACTCAGATCTGTTGCAAGGGCTTGCATGGAGCTTTCATTGTTTTTTAGAAATGAAAGGTTGTTATATTTTTTTAATTCTGAAAATATACCTTGGGCTTCCTAGACAGCTAAACTAACAACCTCAGCATGGCCCCGGGGTGTTAGGGCTGGTAACAGCAGGCACTGTCTTCCCCAGCATATAGTGTTAATTTTGCTGATACAGTTGGATTAAGTCTTCTAGATTTGGTGGGTAAAGCTATTTTGTCTGTTCTTTTACGGGATAGTTGAAATTGTCAATTGCTTCTAACAGATTTTAAATATATAAAATATATGAAGAACCACATAGCAAATAAAGAACCAAACTCAGAAGTTTTTAAACAAATGAACAAGCATAAAACTGGCTGCCAATTTCTGCAGTGAGGGCATCTCATTTCATGTCCTCCTCCAGAAATATTACACCTGCGACATCCCAGTGCTCTTAATCTCCCATTTGTTTTCCCTGCTCAGGAAATCAGCAGGACTCAGTCACTGGTCCTGAGTAGCCTTCTACCATTTAGTAGTTCTTGTCATCAGATGCAGAATACATGAAAGAAAAGCAAAACTCCCAACTTCCTCCTATATTTTGGATAAAAGGCCTTCTAAAAGATAAACACTGTGCTTCAACTGAGGGTACAAGGGAAAGATGAGATGCTTTAGCTTTGAGTGTGGTATATAGTCTATAACTCAGAAAAACTTCCCATTGTCTGCTGCAATCAGATCCAGAACTAAATGCTCAGATAATGAGAGCTGTAGACAGACAGATATGTGTTTTATATGGGCTCTCGCAATCAGATATATAAAACTCACCACAAACAGCTTTGTATATATTGAAAGCTTGGATAAATTGTTCTTGGACCTTTCATCACCCATTTATGGGGAGAAGGAGTGGAAGGAAGAAGTTGCAAATCCAGAATAATCTAATTATGCATCTGTCAGTCCTCCCACTCACTCCCTCTTTTTTCCAAGCTACGGTGCTTAAAAATATTAAAAAATAGAACTTTTCATCTACCTCTATATTTTTGTGAGGTTTTAAATGTGTAAATCGGTGCATTTAAAGCTATTACTTCCCTGAGCATAGCTACCTGGAGGCACAGTAAGACATTAATCCAAGACAAACAACAACATAGTCCATATCCCTGAGAGCGCTGAAAGACAGCTGCAGTGGGAATCATCCTGAAAATGCTTATTGGCAACAATTTAAACTCCCACCTAGATTTCTTTTTCACTTAATAAAACCCAGATGACTAGAAGGTGGAAAAGCAGGGTTCATCCCTCTGCTGCGACAGGGGCCCATAGAACAAGGTGCTGGTGGGCCAGTGAACCAGCAGGCATCTCAATGACATCTGCGTGGCTAGGTGTAGGTCAGAGGCACACAAGCTCTGCCAGATAGACTGCAGCTGCTGACAGCAACCCATCCATGCCTCGTGCTCGCGACAGCCTCTGCGCCTGTCCCCGATTTACCTTCATGCCGAAAGTGAATATCGTGATGACAATTTTAAACACCAAAGCCAAGGCGAGCTGCCACATGGCAGTGTAGACTCCAGGACCAGCAGGTCTGTCAGGAATGTCATCCACTGGCCGGGTCATGTTTGGGTCATTGATATAGTCGCAGAGCTGTGAGGACTCCAGGGCACCACAGTCGTTGAAGAGCTCCGAGATCAGCTCGCTGGTGCTCCTCCGGGTGTAGGGGTTGGGGTAGGCAATGATGGCAGTGATAGCCGTTATTACTATGACCTCAAGGACTGGGTATTTCCCCAGCCTGGTGGTTTTTCGCCTCCTGCACCAGGCAATGTTGCATCGGATAAAGAGGGTCCCCCACAGGCCACCAAAGACACCAAGAAGGATGAAGGGGAAGAGCTCAGCCATGTACCAGGGGGTGTGGTACTCCACATAGAACAGGACCAGCCGGCTGTTTCCAAAAGGATTGATGGACCTCAGTGTGAAGGCAGCCACAAGAGCAGCAAAAAATGACCTCCAGAGGGTTTTCAGAGGAAAGTAGTAGCTTACCTAAAACCAAGCAGAGACCATGAACACTTCACTGAGTGTGACAGAAGGTGTTTGCTTTAATTAGTCACTAGAGCACTGCTCACAGTAAGCCACTGCTATGTGTTTCATCTGTGACTCCATGTCTGGTTTTACTGGGAACATCGGTCCTTACCACAGCCAAAATGTGTTCACTGAGGTATCAGAAAAGGCATTTTCATATTTCAGATAGGGAGCAGCAACCAGTGAAAAATTGATAAATCTAAATCCAAAGTTGCTGACTAGAGACAGTAAGATGGATACTCAGCAGCTCAACCCATGCAGCACAAGCGGAAAGCTGGAGAAAGCTCAGCACAGTGATACATTTCAAGATTAAGTAAATTTGTTTGCTTCCAGAAATCCAGTGCTCTTTTACGCAAAATACCTGGTTATTTCTTATTACTATAAAACAAAGACTAATTTTGTTTTAGAAGAAAAATAAGCATAGAAATATTTGAAAAATAAAGAAAAATATTAGAAAGAGGCATCCAGTAAAAGTATATTTATTGAAGCAAGTGAAGTGCCAGGTCTTACCTCTTCCAGACTAAAAAGCACACCTCCAATTGGAGCCCCAAAGGCAACAGAAACTCCTGCGGCAGCTGCCGCTGAGAGCACCTACAAAGCAAATATTTGCATACAGGACATAAGTCCTTTGAAACACTGAGTATCAGGACAGGGAAATTAGAGATGATTTGAGTCAATCTCACCTCTCTCCTCTTTCCTTCGTTCTTGCTGTACTTTGAAAAAAGGCTGCTGAAGAAGTTTCCGCAGCAACAGGCCACGTGGACTAATGGCCCCTCTTTCCCAAGGCTGAGGCCTGAAGATACCACCAGAACCAAGGTGACTGTTTTGATTAAAAGTGTCCACTTTCCCAGGTAGCCCCTAATAATGAACCCACTCAAGATGGTTTTTATCTGGAAAGCAGGAAGAACATGTTGAAGAGCTGAAGAAACCTTTCCTACACTGAACTTGCAAATGGAGTTAAAACCCTAGCAGAGTTTTAAAAAATTGCAGACTGCTCGCAAAGAGACAGTGACGGAGAGAAAGAAACCACAGGTAGGGCAAGTTTCCCACAGTGATAGCTGAGCAGGGGTTAAGCAGACCACACTTTTACTGTTCTTATGGGTGGTCCCCTCCATCGATAAGGAGTCTCACAGAGATCAACAGAAATACAAAACGCTTACATATCTCCTTGGCTTACAGGATCAGAGTTAAACTAGACCCAACGTTAACAAAGCAGAAAAAAAGCAAATAAACAACCACAGATCTTTCCCAGTTAAAACAAGAAAAAAAAATGTTCTAAATATTTGGAGTGGCCATGTCATAAAAGCATACAAGTATTATGAAATGCGGAAGTCCAAGAGATCTTATTTTTACACATTTCTTCTAAATTTTGCATGTGAATGACTAGAATAGAGCACAAAGCACGTGCATGACACACAGGCTGCAGGGTGGGATTTGGGTTTGGACTCTAGCCCTGGAAATGGGCTGGAGCTGAGCACCACCTCACATGAGAGATTTACCACTGGAAAACTAGATTTACAGTTAAATATGAAAACTTTTAAAAACCACTTAGAGATACATCAAATATGTAACAAACACACACATGTGACTACTTTAAAATTATGGAAATTATTTAAATATTTCAAATTATTGGGGGTGGGGGGGGGTGGGTGAGGGGTGTCCTAATTGGCTATGAAACATTTGGATGCTTCTCCTAGAGATGAAGAAAAGAAGAATGCCAAGATTTCTAAAATTTGAACTGTTGACACTGTCTGCTAGATTCCTAAGTAATAATTGCAGTGGTTCTATAGCATTTTTAACAAAAGACTGCCCTGATTTAAACATTTTTGAGTACCTATGCTGCTTGAATTACAGGGTTTCCCATTTTAACAGCTTAAATAGGGACTGAGGCTCCATATGTAAAATACTGAAAACCACGTAGAGATTTTGGCTGTCATAATGCTGTCACACCAGGATGGCGTTGTGAACAAGGACACGGTTTGCAGAAGATGGATGCCAGACACTTTTCAGACATTCCAAATAATGGACATCTCACATCTTCAGTAGCTTAGGAAACCTTTGCTTTGTGCCCTCCCTCTTCATTTTATTTTCATTTTATTTAAAGCCTAGGCTAGAAAATGACTGGATTTGTAATTGGCCCAAGTAATTTCATCCAAGGAAAATTCTATATAATCTTCTAATGACTATGTGTCTCAGCCACAAAAAGTTAAGGGATAACTGGGAGATGTTGATTTTTAATTCAAACTTTGACAATGAAGAACTATGTACATAACCTGTCACAGTGGCATTTGCTGCTATGAAAAAATTAGATGGGCACCATAAAGGCATGTTAGACAAAGGAATGAAGGAAGATGAGATACAAAGACAATCTTGTTGTTCCTATGCTATCTCATAGTACAGTTCTGGAATGGGAAAATGTGGCTAATTATAATTTATTTGTTTTGTTTGGTATTTGGATATTCACCCACAAAGAGAAACTCACCTCTGGGATTCCAGAGCCACAGGCATAGGGAGCAAACACTCTGACCAGGGAGACTGCCAGGAAAGCAAAACATAGAGCCCACATAATGTATAGAAAATAGTTTAGAATGTAAGCACTTGCACCCTAGAAAAATAACAGTAACAAACATTGTTAGACAAATAAAGGTTGGTAAATCTCATGCTTCTACTAGGGATCATGATGGCATGGAGCCTGGTCTTCTCCTTTACACGCTAGCTGCTGCTTTTCCTCAGGAAAGACTAATGATTTTACATACTCCAACAATTTTATTACTCATAGGAAGAAGCAGCATACTAACATATACCTAGCCCAGTCTCTATACTCTGTCTGCAAGGGACCCAAACACCTTAAACAGAGCATCTTTCAAGCACTGAATTAAGCCAACCACAAAAAATTCCAAAACATCAAACAAATCTGTCATAAGGGCAAAAGTATATGGTGATTAAAAAGCACCCGATGAGGAATCTGCTGTGATCATACCATGGGGATGAGACCCTGATACATCTCTGTCTGGGGGCTGGTATTCAAAGCTCAACTCTCCATGCAGATGCTGATCTTTTCAAATGACATCGCTGTATACGTAAGTAGCTAGTTCAATTCACAAATGGGAAGGGTAAAACCATAAATAAATTCTTTCTATATGATGCTATCTATGATAGGGTTGAGACTCATTTGAAAACACAATAGCTTAGCAGATCTCACTCAGACACATCTCAGTCATTTTCACCCTCATATTTTAAAAGCATTCCAGTCAATAATAAAACTTGTCTTTAAACTGACCAGCTTGGCTTTACTGACAGAATGGAAATGCTAATGATCATTAGCAACAGCTGACTGTGCAGCACCATAATGAAAACACAGTCAGTAGTGACTTTCAAGCTTTCCACCTGTCTCCAATGGTCAAGTCAAAACTGTTGTTAAAATCTGCCTTAGAATACCATTCCCTCTTCACAAGCATTATTTTTTATGGTTAATTTCAAAAACCCCACCCACACAGGCAAAAGAGAATCTAGTCAGAGGCAACAAACTGACACAAGGGAGCTTAAGCCTTCAAACGATTTCCTCTAGCAACATGACACTACAGAATAAAAAAAAGAGATGAACCTCAGTGCATGAATTGGTATGAATCCTTCACCTTTAAGTGAACTCTTCCTACTGGATGCAATCCCAGCTGCTCAAGAACATCAGGGCCCCTGTCTTTGCTCTGCAGGACAGCAGCCTGGATATCAACATTATGATAAATCAAGTAGGAAAGCAGGCATTAATCAGTTGTAGTGTGTCTTCAGTTAACAGAGCTGGCCAAGCCCAGTTTCCAGTCGTAAAAAACCTAGAGCTGAAAAGTCTCCCTGTTTGCAAGCCTGCAAGGAATCAACCTTTAACGGTACCAATGCTTGCTAGCCTCATTTTCCACTCTGCCCAACTGAAAAGACAGTAGAGGAACCACTGCCCTTATCTTTATGGATATATTTGAAAGAAGGGCAATTTGTTAAGGTCCTCTTGTGCTTGCTGAAGTTAGCAGTTGACTTTGCTGATAAGAGCAGAAGAGTAATATGATGCCATCCCCAGTGCCCTGAGACTAAGCAGTCATGGATCCCACCCGCACTTACAATGATTGACATTCATCTGTAGTAACCATGGATCTTTGTTGCTACAGCTGAAGACAGTCCCATGAATGTCTTCTCCTAGTGCTTTCAATTACAAACAGCTATGACAATATTTACTCTTCCTCTAGAGAAACCTCTGGATATGTTGCCCAGGGCAAAATTCTCCTGTCAGTGTGAACCTGGAGTAACTCCAAAGACGACCAACCAATGCCATTACCATAATTTGGCCCTACAAAGCTGAGCAAAAGCTGTAGTTTTGCTTCTAAATTCACTGGTGTCAGATTAACTTTGTTTCTTTTTAATTCTTCTTTCACATCTCAGAAGTCATATGAAAACTACATCAGATGGTTACTGCAATCACATATACACCTACAGCACTGTGGCAGGACCCCACATGAGTCTATATGGCCAGTTCAGTCTTATCTCTTGGGACAACTCTCACTGTTACATTTTCCAGATATCTGGCATTCTGCAGGTTCAGTTGCAGAAGTTTCTAATCATTAATAATAAGAAAACCTTTGGGAATGAAGTAGTAGTTACTCAGTATAGCAAATGGCTCATTTCTCATTCATTACATGCCATAATGAAGGCCCTGAATCAGTAGAAGTCTGAAGCATGTACACTGGAATCAGAGATCAAAAAAACTCATCAGCAGAGATGATCCTGCTAAAACCTCTTCCATTACTGGCTCAAAGGACTCACCCTGGCAGCAGTAGTAATGAAGCAAGTAGGGGAACTGAGTAAAATTTTGTATTTTAGTTTGCAAGACCAAGCAGTATTTTGGATCTGGTGTCAGTCCTGTTTAGGTACAAACAGAAACAACTGAAAACAACCCTCACAAACTCAGAATACTGAAATAAACCCCACCCCTTGGGATGCCATGGGGATCTCACAGCTTGCAGACTCCCTCCTGTGGATGGTACAGCAATGGGTATCCTCAAGGCCCTCAAGACTGATAGATTCAAGGCTGCAAAATTGAGAAGTGGGTTCCGGGTACAGAGGCCCTTCCTTGTCTTGCAGGTCTCCGCTTCATGACAGGAGATCCAGAAGCCCTGGGATGGGAATCCAGTCCTTTGCTGGATCCAGTGTCACAAACCATGGAAGACACAGGGTCCTTTCCTCTAACCTCAATAGGTGTAAGGCACCAGAAATGGGGTTCTCAGCTCCAGTGAAGTTGAGGTTGGGACCAAGCTGGATCTGCAGAAAAGGGAAGCTCCAGGTCACCAGATATTGGCTAGAGATCTAGCTGAAGTGGGTGTCATCCGATGTGCTTTAACACATCCACTCCTCCAGTGAATTTGAAGTTTTGAAACCCTCTCTCATCAAAAATCTCTTCACCTGCTCTTTGAAAGCAGTTCAGGACCAGAGGGATGAAGAACCTAACTGGCCTACAAAACAGTGATTAGGGAAGAAAACATAGCCTGGTATGTGTCTGCTGTGCTATTATGTTTTCCATAATAATTTACATCAAGATCTGCTTTGGGCTTATTTTGTAGGAGGACTAGAATGAAAATATTTTTCAAGAAATGCCATAGGATATGTCACAATTCTCAGGGAGAACATATGTACAGGGTGTATCACAGCCATAAACTGAAAAAACCTCAAGGAAGAACTGATATAAATCTTAGTCCTCAAAATGTCAAATTTAGTTGGCTGTGATGAGAGAGTGTCACAGTCATGCTTTAAAAAAGAAGACATGTCTGACCAGAGTACCTTTAGGGAAACTGTTCCCAATACTTTTTGTCTAAAACGTGCTCCAGACTAGTACTTCTGCGCTCTGCTGTTTTGGAGGGCTGTTATGCAAATGTTGGGCACAAAGTGAAGCAACATACAAAAAAAAAAAAAAAAAAAAAAAGGGCAAAATTATCCTGAAACTCAGTCAAATTCAGTATAATTTGATCCCTCCTAGAGTCCTCTACAGCTACAGCAATCATGCAAAACTTGCCCATATCATAAGCCTTTTGCTACCAAACAGAATCATTACTTTCCATATTCACATTTTTGTTGGGGTTTGCCTGGGATTTTAATGTAACAATAATAGACAACTATATTATTAATATTTACAGCATTCATTGGGCCATGGCAGCCAGAAACCCACATATCTTAGAGGCCCTTTTGTTTTGAAAAAGAGCCTAAAACTAAGCCAAGACTAACCTTTTTTTTCCCCACTGTGTCAGTACACTAGGAGGCGAGAAGCACAATTCAAATGCAGACTGAGTAAAGTTTCACAGTGCCCACCTAGCTGATACCTTTCTTATAGGCCACAGCATACAAGTCATGTCTGCTGATTTTGAGTAGCAAGCAAAAGCAATAAATTTTCCCAAGGATATGTTCCATTTATATATTCCAGCTTTTCAGAGTAACAGCATGTCAAACACATGCACAGGATTTCCAAATCCCGTAACAATTGTAACAGTCTCCTCTTTTTTTCCCTTCCCACATTTTTTTGTTCTCTTAAATTCCAACATTGCCACCAGCCCTGCAACTTTATACGAGGGTAGTATTTCTTCACTGTTACAGAGACACAACCACCCAGACCATCTCTTGATGAAGACAGGTGCAAACCTAGCAAAGCTCTGCCAGTGGGAAGCTTGGAACCATGGACTGGCAACTGCACAGAGAGATTTTGTCTGTGATTAAATGGCGGGAATATTCAGGAAGAGAGAACACCCCACTACTTTCACTACGGTTAATCAGAACTATGGAAAATTGGGCTACACATATTCACAGGCACTCTCATCTGTTACTACTTGTACTGTAAACCTAAAGCAGAGAGATTGTCAACCATTTTTTAATTGCCTGGCTGGAGATGATTTGTCTCATGGAAGTATGTATTTTCTTCTGCTATTATTGAACAAACTGCATTACCAGATTATTTTTTTTACTTAAGCCAGTTCTCTTCAAAGCCACATTTATCCCACCTCCATGTCATATTTAATTTTTGTCATATTCAAGCCACCTGCAGAACTGGGGAGGAGAGGGGATTCAAGACAATAATTCTGCCCAAAAATCTGAGTTGTGAAGAGATCAATATATTGAACAGCTCAGGTTGAAAATAAACCATCCTTTTTTGTATTTTTTATAAAAGTATTATCTGCTAAGAAGAACAAAAAGGCTTCTTTTGATTGTCTTCAAAATGAAACTTTGACCTGCTTTGCTTTGAAACAGCATTCTTTGTATTTAAAATTACTACAATTTTGGAAAAAAAAAAAAAAGAAGGTATAGAAAAAAAATCTTAAAATATGTTTCCTGTCAGTCCAGAAAAGCTTTTTCCCTTCCTGTCCTCTCCCCCTGCAAATTTTTCACTTTGGCCATCTCCCAGGGAGCCCATTATTTCCCCAGCTTTCTGCGCTAGCTAAATATTTTGCTATCTGATAGAGAAACTGATTGCAAGAGTATAACAAGCAGTTCTTATGCAGCTCGCACTACTACTCACAGTATTTGAATACATAAAAACCATCTGCAATCCTAAAAAATTTCCTCTTAAATGTATTTGTCAGAGATCATCTTTTTTGTCCCATAAAACTGTGTTTAAAAGAAAAAAATCGGATAGCAGCTCAGGTCCCCCAGTGATTATGTCATGAGTCCTATGAAACACTTTTGGTCTAGTACTGATAAAAGAGAGAGCGATCTCACAGCTTTCCAATTTCCATCACACATGCCACTGAAACAAGAGGACCTCTTCCAAGTTAAGCAGATATAGCTTGTGGAAATGTCTTCTTTTGCAGCGTGCCCAGTTCATTACTTTCTCTTTCAGAGAAACTCTCTAGAGGGAACATCAGCAAGCATGAAAAAAAGGGCATTCCCCAGCCTTCTGTGACCCCAACCTAATCAGGTCTCCCATACCTCAGACTGGCTTACAAGAAGTTCAGACCATTTCTGCCACTGGGGACATTTGTCCCTGTCATCGAAGGTAGTTTCATTAGATGTCCAGCAGCACTGCTCATGGCTGTACCAGAAGGCAGACAGGCAGACACCCTCTTTCAGGTCTGTCATCCAATCCACAGCTAAATCTATCACTCCAGCTAATGTGCCTGGGAAAAGAAATGCAGAAAAAGAAACCGTGACATTAAAAAATATCAAGCTGCAAGGAGAAAACCATGATTTGGGGAAGCAGCTGCAGTGTAAGCATGAATATACTGAAGAACTGGGGACAACAATGAGTTTGCAAAGCAACAGCCACACCAACTTTCTGTCTGACCTTCAGTGCTCTCTCATAAACTTTTATTTTAAATATTATCATTTTCATACTGACTGATTGACAAATAGGGAAGGCGTAATCCTGTCGCCTGTCCCAGGCAGGTGCACCGTTTGGCTGAGCTAAGGAGAACTTCATGCAGGGCCTCTATGCACACACTGAGCTGCAGGTCTCAAGCCACACTGTGTATTTCAGGGGTAGGGGAGGAGGAAGGTACCGTATGTTTTCCTACAGCCTTACTGGTCCCAACGCAGCAACCTTTTAGAAGGAAGATTTCAGTACAGAAATAATATGGATGCCAAATTCTGACTTACGAACTTAACGGAATGGGGCTCTCGATCTGCACATTCATCAGCGATCCAAACATGCAGAATAAAATTATCCTTCTAGTCCTGTCTGTACCAAAAGGACCCTTGTTTCAGTTTTTCCCCAGTAATTACACAGAGCTACAGCGACACCCGGTGGCCACCAGCCACAGACACTGGTAAAATAGATGTGGCCAGATCCCAAGGAAAGAAAATCCCACTTTTCTAGGGCATTTGCTCTGCAGGGATAACAACCTGCCCCAGGACCAGCACCCTCAGAGCAGATGTGCCCTGACGGACGCAGCACCAGCAGGACGGGGAGGCTGGGGGCAGCCAGGCCACCAAAAGGCAGACCTTCCTCCTGTCCCTCAGGGCATTGTTTCTGGAAAGCGTTAAACCACCAGCTGATAGGAAAAAAAGTCATGTAGTGTTTTCTAAACCCCTCTCACAGACAATGGAAAGTAGAAGTCAACAACACTTTTACTGGTAATCGTTAATACAGTTTCAGGAAACTGTTAATGAGTTTGAACAGAATTCATCGGTACATTTCAGTAGAACTAAAACACTGGAAAAATGTTGTGGAAAATGCAAAATGGTTTGGTTTTCTTTTCTTCCGAAACTTGTAGCTTTGTGGGTCCTGCTAAAAATGCAATTACATGAAGCAGGGATGGGGGCTGCTCCCCTTTCCCTGAGCAGCTGGGGCAGACAGGTGGGTTCAAGAGCCAGTGTATTTGATGTGGAAATAAAGTTTTCTGCTTTTCATTCCTGTGAAAGAAGGAAAAAACCCCAACATTTCAAATAATTCAGGCATATGTAACCTGTTTTTTTAATTCCACAGAACAGAAAAACCCTACAAGAGTTCAAGAAAAATACTTGTCACCACACTGACAAGTGATGTGACTTGTTTTGCAGGGACAAATTTTTGTTGTATAGGAATAATCTGAAGAACTACACAGATAGACTAGACAAAAAAAAAAAAAGGCTGCAGAAGGGAGTAATTATGTCTGTGCCAATTATTTTCTTTTATTAAGATGTTGGCTTTCTCTTGCTTACTCTTTTCCATTTTCCCAAGTTTCTATGGAAACAGTGAATCATATTCTTAGATGATGATAAATCACTGTGTTGCTACTAACGTCAGCATGCGTAGTGTACTGAGTTTTGCAGTAAACTCTAAATCCTCCTCCAATTTTCTGAAATGAAACTTTATAGTTTCACTTAGGAAATAGTACAGAGAATTCTTAGCCCTTGGCCATTAGCACCAAATGCTGTGCCTCTTGCATCTCTTGATGGACCTTTATCACCCTCTGCAGTTACCCCAGTCTTCAAAGCTCAAATCACAGTTAATCAGCCAACTGAATATTAATGATACCGAGCAGAAGGTGCAAAGGAAGGCAGATTTTTGAATGTTTTTCCCCAATAAAGTTAATAAATAGAGTGAGGAACAAATACTCAGTTCTCTAATACAACCAGCTCACGTGCACCACAGTGCCTCGAGAAAAAAAAAAAAATAAAATTAAAAAATCCCTTTTGACAAATGCTTTGGGGTCCACATAAAGAGGAAAATGCTACACGCTTTACAGAGAAAAAAATCTTGCAGAATAAGAGTGCAATAGCTAATGCTTCACAAGTCAAGTGACCAGGGCTAGTATTTTTCCAAGTTCTGAATCTCTGCAAATTTAAGTTAAATTAATGGAAGCTGCAGAGTGTTCAGCATCTCAGAAAGTCAAGCCTCTAATTTCTGGTGCTTATCACAGCTGTCTAGACACATCACTGCACCTCTGCAATATAGCATAAGTTTATTTCCCTACATCTCTCTTCATCAAAGGAACTGAATTTGTTCCTTCTTCTATGTAACCTCCTGCCTGGACTGAAAAATAATGAAGTACTCAAAGCCAAGAAATGCTGAACTTCATTTTAGATATTAGCCTTTTACCTCTCTCCTTTTTCTTTGGTTGATGATGGCCAATACTCATTATTTACAATGCCCTAATGAGAATGCTGAAAATTTGCTTTGCTTTGAAAACATATTTTTCCCAATCCACTTGTGCCAGAAAAGTGCATCACCTAAGTGGCATGGCACTGAATTACAGAGACTTTTACACATGCAGCTTCAGTACTGGAGTGTTTCAGTGTTAGTACAATAGTACTTTTTGTCACATAGCTTTAGAAAACACAGACTCTTTTGCTGATAAATAGCATCCACCTTCAGCTGGCTCATAATGGTTAGGTTGTGGGATGGCCACTGGTTTGCAGGCAGGATGGGCAAAGTAAAAACTCAGAATTCCTTAAAAATGAGTGCTTAAAAATTTGGCACTTGCACCCAAAATTTTTAGGGTCATTTCCCCATACATTGTTTTGTATTTCTCAAGAAAGTGTACAAACTTTCTGACTGAGACAGGCCCGGGTAGTATCTTTGTCTGGAGCATCCTGTGAGCAGTTTCCATCTGATTTTCACACCAAGCACCATTCATGGGTGTTACATGTTGGACTGTGGCAACAGTGAGGGGCTCTGCTCAGGCTAATTTACATGTGCACATTCACTTGTGAAACTTTAGTCTGATCTCATACGGCTGCTGTTACATTCTTAATACACTTCAGCATTACTCTACATACAGCTCTAACTCTGAAGCTGACTTAGCTGTGAGCAGGAAGACAGAGAAGACCCTCTCAAGAGGTCTCATCCCCACCTATGCTTTTTCTGGCACTAATGATAGATGTGTGTCCAACGACACTCCAAAAATGGTATGAGTGAGGGCTACTGCCAAACAGGATGGTCCTTTCCTTCCTCCCTCCATCAATTCTTTTCTGTCAACAATACTCTGATTGCTTGCGGCCCTATGGTGACCAACCCTGATGAGCCCACTGATCAAGTCAAAACTAATCTGGTCAAACCCCACTTTTTCTGTCAGGTTGATCCTATATCCAACTCCCCTGTGCAGCTGCACATGCACAAGACAACAGGGCCTGGTGACAGGGACACCGGAGGGCAGGAATTACTACTTTTGACCACATCACCTTGCACTGGCTGTGGAGGTGCAGCTTTTTCAGTGTTGCAAAACCTGAAAGATTCAGTTGACTAGATGGGTGGGATTTAGGCTTCTAGATCAGTTAAGCTCACTTTAAAATCCTGGGCTTAAGTAACTCTTCCTTTCAAAACACATGGAAGCCCTGCCATCCCCTTCCCCAGTAGTCCCACCTTGCTGCCCTCCATCCCCAGCACAGGGGCAGGAGGGGCAAGGTGCTCTGCAAGACCCTCACACCCTTGGTACTACTGCTGCTGCTTCCCTCCTCCTCTCCCACTCCTTGCCACCCCCTCTCCTTGCCCCTGGCAACGCCTGGGCTCAGCTGCCTAGGAGCTCACCCAGTGTCCTTGTGGCTGAGGCAGGCTGCTCTGCTTGGAGCAGTGGTAGCTTCTGCCTGTTCAGCAGGGAAAGAGGGACCATGAAGGAGCTAGACTAGTCCACACAAACCTGTGTGATCATGCAGATGCCCTCGTGGCAGGCCAGCTTCTGTGAGCAGGCAATATTTCAAATAGAGAGGGAAGTTATGTGAAGTACCTCTTGACTGCACCACCAACCTCAAATCTTCCCTCCCCAAACCTCATGAAGAAACCTCATCAATAATCTCCCCATTCATCAAAGGGGTGTTGACCCCTCGCTGAGGTTGAGATGGTGGCTGTCCCAGAAATGCTGAAGGCACAGAACACGTGTCATTTCAACAGCAGACAGAAAAAGTCTACAGGGCTCAGCCCAGATCATAACCATGTAGGTAATTTTTGTTCTCTAGTTGATTCACATGTCCTTGCCCCAGTTTAAAAGCAGACTAATTTGATTTAACTCTCTGAGGTAAAATATGATGCTCTGCACCCGTGTCACTGAAAATGTTGCAAAAGCTAACACATCTCAGCTGCAGCTTATCCTTGACCTCTGTATCCAAGCTGGATGTAACAGCATTAGAGTTTATCAGAGGTCAGCAGCTCTGGCTTTCAACAACCTTGAGGATTTCAGAATGATGTTTCATTGCAAACTGGAACCGAAACAAACCTTCCTGGATATTTTTACTGAAATGGGAGTGTGTGAGTGTATACCATTCCCTGTATAAGTGAGGGGATTACTAATCAGCTTGTGGGAGGTCATTAGAGCTCGCATGGGCTTGCTCTAACTTTATTTGCAAACAGAATTCTCCATCCCAAATGAGGCCAACCTTGGTCTTCAGGCAGAGTCCAGCAGCCCTGGCAGCCTGTAAGACTCTCTTTTCATCTCACCTTCCCATCAAACCTTTTGTGGAAATAAGTGTATCTCTACAAAATAACATAATTTGCCAAAAATGTCACTTCAGCAATGTTTTCTCAAGAACCTTCTCAGTACTTCTGAGGCTCCTGAGCAACTGTAATAAACATATTAACTTGACAGTTGGTAAGCTGGAAATTCACACCATTTGGAAATTGTGAAACTTTACATCATGCTTTTACCAAGCAGCATGATACAACAGCACCCTGACATCACTGAAAAAGCATTAAAAAATGGCAGCTGTTTCAACTTGGTAAGAGAAGTGTAGCTTTCCAAGTTGGAAGATGTGCTAAACTGAGCAGAAGACAGGAGCAATTTGGGAAATTAATGAATTTGCCATATGAGTTTGAGCAGGCTGTTAAATATGTAATGTCTGTCTGGCCTGGAAGCAGATCTGAAACTGAGTCTGAAACTGTATTTTCCCTTCATGCATATATAAAGAAGATAACCCAGTGGATATAGCAATTGACAAAGCTCCCCTTTGAGTGTCCACAACTAACATTTTCCCCACATCATAGTGCCTACTTGCAGAATTAAAGTAACTGAAGACAAGAAAAAGAATTCCTACCAATAAAATTGACTTCTGTGAATTAAATATTCAGAAGGTCAAAGTAGCCCATTGAGTGTAAAGCACTCAGATGCATATTTCCAAAAGCAGTAGAAGAATCCTCACTAGTGAATAACATTTTTTCTAGGTCAGCACTCAGCAGGAGACTTTGCAAGTGGCTATTTTTATGAAGCATAATATAACTGCATGAATGCATAGCCGTCTTTTTACCTTGAAACATCAGCGGAGAGACAATGAAGTAAGAAGAGAAGCAGATGGCACTGCAGCAAACTTGGATGAGATGGTTTCGGGCATAACTGTAATGCTAACACACACATACCTGCCAATAGTCCTATGAGAAGCATTACAACCCATCCTGACCAGGCATCCAGCAAGCTTTTGATGAACTCCCATATGGATTCCTTACTTTTGCTTGTAATCTGAAGTTAAACAAATATAGAGATATGTTGTTAATTCAGGCTGACACAGTTTTAGTGTATAATGTTTAAATCAAAAAACTTTTAACCTCCTAGAAGGTATATACAATTACTCTGCTTCCCCCAGTCCCAATCAGTTTTTAGAGATGCTCTGCTGATTAAGCTGCTGGAAGCCCTTTCATATTTACAAACTCAAGATATACCACATCCATATTTTAAGAAGTCCTCCTCACGTCATAGAGCAAATTAGGAAGCTATACCTTTGGAAACTGCTTGTTTCTCTCACCACCAGGACGGCCGTAACCCAGGGACTACGATGTATCAAAGCCGATGCCTTTACCTTTCTATGGCGGTCAGTGTCACGTGATTTCTCCCTCAACCAGTCAATGGTGTGGAAATCTTCGTAAGTCCCAACGTCGGGGAAAGGCTCATCCAGAAAATCCATCAGGTTGCCAGAACCGTTCATGTCTCCTGCATTGACCATATTAGGGTCTGCATGTAAAAGAAAAACCAGTATGTCAATGAATTCATGCAGCTTTGCCAGACATTTCAGAATCAAGTTTTCCAAAATACCTCCACAAACCACAGTCAAGAGAGCATGAGTCAGTAGCCTCATGGGCACTTACTGAAATCTATGCATTGACACTAGAAAAAGTGTTTTGCTGAAGACTACTTCATGTGAAAAAGCACATACAAAAGGCACAGTGTCAAAATGCATAAATACCACCTTTCCTGAAAACAGCCTGAGAACCCAGGATGTTTCTGGACATTTCTGCAATGATATATCCCAATCACATGTTGGAAGAAGTTCCCTGCCTGCAGTGAGGTCATCAAGTGGACAAAGTCACCAGCTCAGAAAACAAATGAGAATACACTACAATTTACCATCCATCATGAACTGCAGATCTTACATAGTACCATTAGTCATAACACTGCAGTGTTGTCTAGTTTTGCATACTCAAAGCTCTCTGCTTTAGTCTTTTTTCCTCCCACTGCTCAGAAGGCAAAGCTCAAGATCACAGTACGTCTGCTCTGTGTCAAGTCTGGAAATGCAGTATCTTCTTGAAGTTTAAGGGCAGGAGCAAGACTATTCTTGGGAGAATATGAGTGGTTACCTTCTGTCCCATATATAAACTTTCCAAATTTGCTTTTAAGAAAGCAAGGGGAGAAACAGTCACTACATTTCCTGCTAGAGCACAAGAGGAAATGTAAAGATGCCTATCCCAAATCTATAACAAGCAGTTACCAGATGCATTTGATGGTTAAAAAGGAGATCAAAGTAGACAGTGAAATAATATACACTTTAGAGTACGGTGCACAGGCTGAGTGGACATTTTCAGCCCAGAAGGTTTTGGAGGCATGTTCTCTGGATTTACAGACAACAGATATGAAAGCAGAGAAACATCCATGCCCATTGCTCTGAAGCCCTGGAACTTACACCGTGTTCATGCAATGCACATAAGCAAAGCATGAAGAAGTTTACTCATAACCACCATACCTCTCTTTCCTACAGGGAGCTCAGCAACATCTGACTAGGTGCAAAAATGAATGTAACCTCCTTTAAAGGTCAGGTCCCAAAGTAGTCGCGAATATGACAAGCTCCAGAAATGGCTGATATCATTCCCAATGAGAGGAGTATTTAGTAGCATGAGAATATATTAAATGAAGTAGTTCAGACACACAGGGTTGGATTCATCCAACTTAACTTCAGACATCCGAAAGCTTGGTGTCTGGACTGTAAGAACCATCTAGGCTGCCTCTAGAGACAGAGAAAGATGGTGTAAGGGTGGTGGCAGGGAGGTGCCTGCTCCTTTAAAGGTATTCGGTCCTTTTTCAAGGCAACAAGTGATAGTAAGAAAAGGAGAAAGCCATGAACAAGAACATAGAGGGACACAAACCTGATGCAAATTATAAGGGAGTCGTGATGGGAACCAAACCTGGTCAGTCACAGTCACTGATGAGGGCATGTGAGAGTGCGAAAATGTCTATTCCAGTGAGGTTGTCTGATGGCGGACCTTGTCATTTGGGAAACTATGGGAAAAAGAGGGGAAACCTGAAACAAAATACACAGAGACACAGACGTGACAAAGCAAACATGGAGACCACGACAAGAAACAAATCTCACCACTCACACTAATTGAAGAGCTATTAATTGTGTGTGTGTGTATCTCTGGGGTACATGCTCAGCTTTGCTATTGGTTGAACCTGCACATGGGAGAGTGACAGCCACGTCCCCCGGCGTGGACAGAGACCTCAGGTCTGCGGGATGGGCTCCAGAAGCTGGGCAGGACAGTCCTGGGACAGGGTGGCTGGAGGAGGCAGCTGTGTACTTCTACATCACTTGATGCATTGCTCTAAAGAGTGATTATTCCCATCCATACTAAAATAGATGTCCTGGGAAACAGGGTCTTCCAGAGAGTACCTAGGGTCTGTAATCTGAAAAGGCAATCTTAGAAAAAAACAGCTAACAGGGGGTTACAAGAAAAAAAAACACGCAAAAACACATAAGTGGGGACAGATACAGACTTTCAGGGTTTTATAGAACCGCCCGTGCAGAGCCTGTAGCTCCTTGACAGACACAAGACAACTTTTGCAAATCACTGGTAAGCCTAGCACGGTACTAACGACTGCCACCCACTTTCCTCCATCAAGTAGCAAAATGGGGCTTTGATGAGTAAAGAATTTAGATCTTTGAATCCGTGAGAAAGTTTCCCAATTCTGTAACTGGAACAGGCACAAATATGGCAGATAAGCTTTTAATCAACTGTTCATACACCCTGCTGTTCCGCTCGGCCCTCTTTATTTACTGCCTTTTTTTTCCCCTGGCCCCCTTTATTTACTGCGTTTTTCCCCCCCTCTCTCTATTTTCAACCGTTTTACTTCAAACCTCTCAATTTAATTTTTTTTCCCTGGTGGGGACTTTAGGGATGTAACAAGCGTGAATACTCAGCTTTGTCAGTGTCTGCTCTTTGCACTCCACGGGGTAGGACTTTTTGGACGACACAGACAATGTGCTCAGCACAAGCAGCTGAGAAAAGCATTATCTTACAGGCAACCAGCAGGTCACCATTATAATGCTATAGAAGCCCTTTTAAGTGCAGAAATCAAGCAATCTCCAAGCACCGTGGCACGTTTGTCTGAAAGAGAATCAAGCAAGGCAGTTGCAGCCTGAGGAAGGAAATCAAATGCAGAGCAGGTGTCCCACATGGCACTGCTGAGCACAAACAAGCTGCCGCAGGATTGAGGCAATTTAAGAAGCAGCAGGTAAGAGGAGTGACAATTGAGAAGAGCAATACTTCGCCAGACAGAAGAGAGCACACTCCTACAGGTGCTAAGGGAAATTAGAATCTGACGGTGAGATCCTGTGACTGACACCAGGGAGCTGAAGTTGCAAGCGCACCTTGAGTTCAGTGGCTTGTGAAGCATGACCCAGGGCTGGAATGGGAAAAAATGAGGTTAAAGGGTTAGACCATGCTATTATTTTGTAATGCTGTGATATTTTGCAGATCATTTACATCACTCTGTTCTTCCCACACAGTGAAGAAGGACCTGTAAGGAACATGCAGTTCAGACTGCTTGCCTGCATGAAGCAGCCCCCCCTGCTACATAAACAAACTTCTGGGAACTCTTGAGCTGAAAGCATGGCGAGTTTTTCTTAATACAAGAAAACTACCCAACATGCTAGTTATATCACATAAAAAATAGCTTTTTAAGTATGTTGTCAGTGCCCAGCACATGACAGTATTGTGATGGATAATACCAGTCCAGACCACAAGTATGTAGGATAATTACAATCTCAGCCTGGATCTACTCCAAAAATGCATGCTACACAATACGTCCAGGGAGAGAAAAATGTGCTAGAAACCGCAGGGCCACAGAAGACTAAGAAAACAAACAAACTTTGAACTCTAGGTAGCAAACCAATACCTGGAAATTACACCTACCTGGATGATTATCAGCCTTAAAGTTCACTTCGGTTACTACTCTTTTGAAAGCAGAGATGTGAAATCAGATTATACAAAAAACAATTTTAGTAAATAAAACTTAGCTACAGCACTTTTGAACTGAGTACTACAGAGTTCCCATCTTATGTCCTAGCACTAAGCACCTTAAGTATCATTTTGTCTTTATTTTGCATTTATTTATCTCGCCTTACTTCGGCATCTGAAATAATTATCTCCAAAATTTATTTCAGGATAAGCCAACTTGCCCTCTTGGAAGGCAGTTCTGCCAGCAGAGCTGGAGCCTTACACAAATAACTCAGATCTAGATATTATAATTCAATAGACGTAACTTAAGGGCAAATTAATCTCATCTAAACATGAATTGTAGCCAGGTGTACTACAGCAATCCACTCTGATGATGGCAAAATTAGAAGCATTTGTGGTGTGAGTTGTCTCATCCAGCATGAAAAATCTGCTCTAGACTCTGGGCACTAAATCTAGACTCCTTTCATAGCTGTTGAGAGGAAGTAAATTCTATTCAGATGCAGTGTATCTGATGTATTCTAGATATTTACATTAGAATGAGACAGATTGTTTTCCAGAAGTGCTAATTCTTGTTTACAAAGAGGCATCAGAGGTAGACATCCATATCTCATCCAATGAGCCCACTACCAATTCAAAAGGAAAACACTGCAATACCATTACATGCAGAATTAGTAACAAATGCAACTCGTGGTCACTCTTAACACCTAGACATCTAAGAGATTTGGATACTCTGACCGAGTTTATACACTGAAAGGTGTTGAAACTTGCTGAATAAATGTTTTGACATATGTATTTTGTCCCTTTGCCGTTCTGGATCTTAGACAGCCTTGCTGTCCTTTCCACTACTTTTGCAGATGCTGATGCAATGTAATTTGTGCAAGGGCAAACATTTAGTCCCCTATTCTTTTCCTAATAATTCCTGGAATGCCACCAGTTTTTCCTAGGGCAGACATCCAACATTTTCACTGAGCAGCCTCCTATGACTCCAGGCTATGCTCCATGAGAGGCTGCAGCCAGTTTGGAGCCCATCATCCCGTGGTCTCTTAAGGACATTTTCCCCGTTGCTTTGCCTTTATCAGCACTGAATTACATCTGCCGTTTTATTCCCTGCAGTAGAGAGCCTTCTTCAGCTCTTAACAGTGAGCTCTCTTTTTTACTGACTAGCTTAGTATATCTACAAGTGAACATTTTTATCAACACGCTGCTTTAATAATCATGAACAGCTTCTTGCTAAAAACCGAATAAGGAAACAAAGAAATCTAACTGAACTACATTATCTCCTGAACTCAGAGGGTTCTGGTCAGCAAATTTCCCTGGATTTAGACGCATGCCAGACTACTGTGATCCTGTAGATGAAGCAAGGTCCTGGCAGAGATCAATTCACAAATCCAGACAGGTCACAGTGCTAGACTGGCAATTGTGCCTCTTGATGGAAGCTTTCCTGGCTGCCACATAACCCTAGATATCTTCCAGAAACCTTGTGCCAGGCCAACCTGGTGTTCAGTCCCTGATCTCCCAGCTACCCATGCTTCATGTACAATATTCTGAAGCAAGCGAGCAAGAGACATTGCCTTACAAACATTGGAGATGTGGCATGAGAGCAGCTGGAGGTAAGGGTCAAAAGAGCAAGTACAAATATTAGCCCATGAATCTTGGTGACTGTAGGAAGCCAGATAACTTTCAAGTATTCACTGAAGCCTCCTATGTAAAGAAAGCAAAGAAGAGATTAATGCAAACAACCTACAGAAGCCCGAGTGCGAACACAGTTTGCTGCCCAACAGGCTGGGACATGCCAACAAGCATAGGAGGTACTGCATGGACTATAGGTCTCTTCTGTTGCATTTACTCACTTTTTGTTATTTTTTTAAAGAACTAAAAGGTATTACCATATTTAAGGTCACGTTTTTCTGCAGGTCTCACAGTGAGTAAACTTTTCATGTGACTGGGGCCAGCTGTATGATACACCGCAGCTTGGAACTAAGTTTTATAGACAAGCAGTGAATTACACTTACAATGGAAATGCTGACAACCTCTCAGCTTTACAGCACTGTTTGCACTACAGCATGTGCAAATCTAAGAGCCACAGCTAGAAGAGCTCAATTGGTGAACTAACATTCTAGGTATTACGCTGACTGACTGATCAGATCTGAAAGGTATTTGACATGGCAAGCACAGACCAAAACATCCCATGGTTCAAAGAAGCTGAAAAGTATACTGATGGGAAACAACTAGCTGAACAGTCATCAAAGGAAAAGTCTTGGCCCTGGCCTATTGCTACTAGACATGCTAGTTCCATGCTACGTTCTCCTCATCCTGTTTTCTGTTTTAATTGGACGCATTGCGCTGAGGCAGGCAGTACATTTTTTAATGCAGTTCCAACAAGTCTCAAGTTACTTTCAACAGATCACAGTTACTGAATTACTTCAACACTTTAAATGAACATTCACCTACACACTTTCATCTGTATGCTTTTTTTCCTTGAGGACAGTAGTGGGGTGGTTGCTGTGTGAAGCAGAACAGTACACAGACAGCAACGCACACATCTTCAGTGACTCTTCTGCTGTAGCATAAGGAAGAGGTGAACCTGGCACAAGTCTGGGGGAAGAAAGGAGAAGCCTAAAGGCCAATTGCATGTTCCTCAACTCACATCTGTTTGGAGTGACTTTTCCAGGGCATCCAAAAGCATCATCTGTTCCACCTCTTCCAAATGTGGCATGAGTTAGCCAACACACAAAAGCGGAATATAGCGTGTCTCAGGGCTTTTCTATGCTCTGGTACCAACATAACGGTAAAACAGGGCAGATGCTACTCCAGACACAATGCTTTTGAAGTGATTCATGGTCATTTCAATTATGATTCCACCAGAGTTGAGCATGCCGTTGATCTGGTTGGTCAGATTAGCTGTGCTCATGACAGCAGGTACTGCAAAAACTGAGGAGCATGGGGACTGAAAATCCCTGGGATTTCTTTTCCATAGTACCTAATAATGAACAATGCAGTCTTGCTGGTTTACTAACTGGCAGTCATCAAAAGACCCCTTTGTGATGGCAGATGAGTTGTCACTTTCTATGCCCTTAATGCTTGTATGGAGCATATAGTACCATATTCTCAGAAGAGCCAAGCATGATGCCCCAGCCTTATGGCCATTAACTGCTCAACATGACCTATCAAGCAAAGGCACCTTGTCTTGAGAACTGGGTGTTCCACCTGCATCCATCTACCCCCAGTCCCAAGAGATTTCGACCTAGTCGCAGAGGTGGATGCAGAACACCCTCTACCCAGGCCTTGAATTCAGGCAATTCAGAGGTCAGTGCTGCCCGCAGAGTGAGCTGAAGTCAGCATTCAGAAAGTGCCATAAGAGGATAAGGTTGAAGGAGAAAGTTCCTAGAGCTGAGCACTGTTGTCCCACACATCTTCAGTACCACCTTGCCAGAAAAACTGGGCCTGATAGCTCAGGAAGTCAGCAAGCAAGATTATTAATGGGGTGATCTTGAAAGACATGAATGAAAAGTACAGAGAAATGATTAGGGGTGTATGTCTTTTAGGGAGGTGTCAGAGAATGAGGTCTGTTAAGCCCAGAACCAGGAAGGCCAAGGGCAGTGGATGTAATTCCCCTTGCACCATCCACCACGTAGGAGATGATCTAGAAATGGTGATGTGACATCACACCCTACAGGATATAGGAGGCAGATAAATGGTTATGAAAGAGTCTTCTAAACAAGAAGTAAGATGCTGTTGGATGGGGATTTTACATTTTTCTCTTCAGCAAAAGCAAGCAGGCTGAATCACCAGCAAGTTAAACAGGCAGTTTTCTGCAGGTTGAAAAATATCCATGGGCAATTTAAGTCTATTCACCTTAGAAGCCTCAGACTGAACAAGCCAACTGATTTATTGATCTTCTGTGTTAATGATGGTGTTTAAAGAAAAAAAAAAATGTTAAAATGGTCTTGGATCACAGCAAGGTTCAGACTCCTGGAAAAATAAGAAAATGCTGAACCAAGTTACCAAGAAACATAATATGGCACATAAAAAGCAGAGAATAGTTAAATTGGGAAAATACAGAGGGAAAACTGGATATTAAAATTGGCAAATATCTTTCCTACAATTCAAGGACTAATTGCACAGCCTCTGTATTTGAGTAAATAGCACTGCAAACCCTCAGTTTCCCACCATGCAAGTGTGGGCAGGCTGCAGTATCGGAAACATTACTGTAAAATATTGCAGCATTTTACTGTATGGGCCCCACCACCACATTATTAAGGAGTTTCCTGCTATGATAATGTGGGCAAGCTAAATACAGTCACATCTTTGATGTGCAGTTTTACCCTGAGTAACCTCTATGGAAAAAATTATGAAGCCACAGCAGAGCTCAAAAAACACAGGGCACCAGATCACAGGGGAGAGGGCCTGGGAGAGAAGGGGAAAGCAGGAGGGAACATTTGGGATAAATGATGGAAAATTGAGGCACAAAAGGCTCCTCCAGACCAAACCACAGCCTCCAACTGTCCCTGCTCAAACACCACACGTGGTCATGGGGGTTAGTGCAGAGGAGATAATACAGCTCCTTGGGAGTGCAGGCAAAGGGGGCAAGGGGGGACACGGGGTGCACCAGTGCACCCTGAGAGCTGGTAACAGACTGTCAGGGCTTTCCAACCCTTCAGCAACAGCCAGACTCTCTCTTCTCTTTTTCTCCTCCTGGATTACCACACTTCTCATCCTCCAAGGGGTGAACGTTACACCAGTGTCCTGCTCACCACTCCTTCCCAGGACGACTCTCCCTTTAGAAACCAATTCCTTTAAGTATGAAATATCATGTGTCTGGTCTCTGAGTTTTCTTGGAAAGTCTGAGCAAAATTAGTTCAGCTGCTGAGTTATGTCAGAAAGGGAAAAAAAATATCCCAGCTCTTTCCCCACAAGCTCCAAGTGGAATTTTTGCTCTCACATAACTCAAAATCTGCTCTGTATAAAAAAAAAAATGCTAAACTCATGTCTGTGCTTCCAGTGAGTCTTAAAGGTCCCTCCAATAAATTTAGTTACTAGCATAGATGTCAGGGCTGTGGAAAATGCAGGAGGAAAACATTACTGGCTCTGGAACATCCATCTTCATTTTTCAAACTGAGCTGAAACATCTCTATTAAAGGATGCCTCTCTGATAACAGCCCATCAGCTTGGGAAGATGAGCCTCATGGGCCTGCATCAACCCCACACACTCTTGCTTCTTGAAAAAAACAAAATTTCATAGAATCATAGGATGGTTTGGATTGGAAGGGACCTTAAAAATCATCTAGTTCCAACCCCCTGCCATGGGCAGGGACACCTTCCACTAGACCAGGTTGCTCAAAGCCCCGTCCAACCTGGCCTTGAACACTGACAGGGAGGGGGCAGCCACTCCTGCTATAACTTTAGATTATATCTAATCTAAATCCACTCTCTTTCAGTATAAAACTGTTACCCCTCATCCTGTCACTACACTCCCTGATAAAGAGTCCCTCCCCATCTCTCCTGCAGGCCCCCTTTAAGTACTGGAAGGCTGCTGTAAGGTCTCCCCGGAGCTTTCTCTTCTCTGAGCTGAACAACCCCAACTCTCTCAGCCTGTCCTCACAGGGGAAGTGCTCCAGCCCCCTGATCATCTTTGTGGCCTCCTCTGTACCTGCTTGTGCAGGTCCATGTCCTTCATATGTTGGGGGCTCGAGAGAGCTGGATGCAGTAACTCCAAGTGGGGTCTCACAAGAGCAAGTAGAGGGGGACAATCACTACCATCAACCTGCTGGCCACACTTCCCTTGATGCAGCCCAGGATACAGTTGGCTTTCTGAGCTGCAAGCACATATTCCTGGCTCACAGTCAGCAATTTGATCAGATAAAACTCAGACAGGCTTCAGCATCTGGGGTAAGCAACTAAACTTCAGGCTACCAGTGTATGCTTGATTTTCCTCTAGTCCCCTTCATCACAAAAAAAAAGAGGGAATTTCCCTTCTGGAGCAGGTGGTTTTACTGCCACAGAGCTCCAAGCCAGGGTTGAAGGGCCAGAGGGGGCTGTACAGTTTTCCTCCTCACACCACACACAGCCAAGCTTTGCAGCACCAGGTTTGGGTTTCCAGTGCTGTTGTCTCCTCACTCAGAAAATGATAGGGTTAAGGGGGGGGAAAAAACAGTTCTTGGACTGCAAAAAAGGCAAATACATCCAGAGAGAACAGAGTTGCACTATCAGAAGGGAAGTGCCCTGGTGTGTAGTTACTCCTAGAAAGGTCTCCCCTTGAATGGGGTGTTTAATGGCATTAAATACCCCTCTCACTGAAAACCTTTTTGAGCCTTCAGCTTGAAATAAAGCCGATAAACCTGCAGTTAGAAAAGCCATTCATCTGTTCTACCACATCACTTCTCATGATACGAGTGCAGGCAGTGACTCATTTTCACACAGATGGAGAGCAACGTTTTCCTGTTTGCAGGACGCTGTTTTTTACTGCTGCTGTATTTGACGCCAATGGGCTGCGCAGTTACAGACGAGTTACTTCATACTGCCAAGAGAAAGCTCCCCCACCTGCAAGATGGGGAAACCTTTTATTTGGGGTGATGCTTGAGAGCAACATGTTAAAACTGTTTTAGCAATAGCAGCCTACCATAATCCTGCCAGAGTTCTCTTTTGGCATTAACAATTGTATGCGATTTTTTTGGTTCTGCTGGACTAGAAACGAAGAAATTTGAGACAACTCAATATCTGGTGTGTACATATGTGCACACGCGCACACACACACAAGTGAATTAGGCTCCTACTCTACAACCTGATTTCATTTCACTAAATGGAAAAATTAACACCCCCACCTCTTGGGCACCCTGAAAGCCGCAGCCTGATGGCAACAGCAAACTGGAAAAGCACTGGTACCTATGGGCGCCACACTGAGCTAAGAGCCGGTCAGACCTGAGACAGGCTCATGCAACAACACTGACCACCAACACACACGAGATGGCCCTGAAGCATAGGAGAGGCAGAAGGGTGGGAACTTCCCCCTTCCCCTTGAACAAGCACTGGGCTACTCTCCCCTCCAGCCCAACAAACAACAGCTTCACAATGAAGCAGCTCCCAGACCGGGGACATTACGGCTATCCTCCAGAGATCCCGTTCACTCCAGGCAAGTGGGAAAGACGTAACCCCAGGGCAAATGCTCTCCTCCAACACCATCTCCTCCTTCTCCTCCAGTCCTCGATTACAAGCCACCAGCCACCACCTCTGAAGAGGTACCACCTTTACAAGGCAGACCCGATGCATGCAGGGGCTGAGCACTCACGCAGCCATGTGCTGGAGCCAGGGCATGGCACCCCAGTGCTGCTGGACAGAGAGCCCTCCTGGTGGGGATGTTTCCAGGGTCACCCTTTCATACTAAGTAAGTGTTAAAGAACTTGCCCTTAATTTCTGAGTTGCCCCAGCATACATTTAAGGCGGACACCTGGTCTTTTGGTGCAGAAAAGATGCCCTACTCAAATCAGGAGACCAGGAGAACAACTGCCCCATATATATTTCCATAGGGCAGATCTGGGGGTTGGGGGGAAGGAACCCCTTGCACTTTTAAAACCCTCGTGTGGCAGCCCTGCTCCATACCACCTCATACAGTGACAGGTTTGTACTTCTATCACTTTTGAGGCTGTCTTGGCAAAAAAACCAAGAAGTTCTGCTGAAGAAAAACAAAATTGAATTTATTTTTTTCTTCAGTTTCGAAGAACCATTGTCCTTTTTTAATTCATTTCAATAATTCATTATATACTTCCTTTCTTTCCCCCTTATCTTCTGATCCTGACACTACTGCATACCTGATCACTGGAAACCAGAAATCACCTTTCACTAGCATGTACAACCTTCTTCTTCAGCACAGGAGATCCAAAATCTCCTCCACGAGTGTATAGGTGAGCACACAGAGACACCAGGCCTGCAAAATTTTCAGATTTTTCCAATAGTGGGAAAAATTTATTTGAACAAAGAATGGGATTTTCAAGAGTAAGAAAACTTCCTGCAGACTAGGAGTGAAAAGTCACCTGACTCTCTGCCTGATGAAGCTGCAGCTGAGTCATCCTCTGTTCTCTGGCAGAGGCACAGAAATATTTATCAGAATTTTTTAAGAAGAAAAAAAAGAAGGTATATTTGTTTTTTCTAACTACTATAAGCTCAAAAATTAATTTAGTTTCTTACATTCTAACATTTCTATTAATTTTTAAAAGTAGTAAAATATTAAACCCCCCCTAAAATATATTTAAAAAGCAATGCAGAAGAAAACCATCGTCACCATTTTTTTCTCCACAAATACATGTCTTCATGTATTTGTATAGAGTGCATAATTAAACACCTAGACCAGGAAAAGAAAACAGACTCTGGGCTTTGGTTATATAAACACCAACAGTCCTAAAAAGCAGTTTAGCATGGATTTTTCACTTTTTGGTGACTGGCATTTTATGTAAGAAGTAAAAATCTGCTTATCTCATATGTTCCTTCTGGAAAAGCATTTTCCATGCTTATACTGGATGACAAGCAAAACCCACCCTACCTTACACTACAGCAAATTACGCAGGAAACCTGTCGGACTAGGTACTTTCAAACCATGTCAGCAAAAACTAATAAGAAAAACCTCTTTCCCCAAATACATCTACTGGCCCCATAAGCAAGTTAATCCTCAAGACTTTATAAGCTTAGACACATCTATCTGTACAGAGACTTCCTTTAGTCATCCAGGAAAATAAAAAGCAGGGAATGCAAGCAAAACAGCATTGCTGCTCTCTCTCCGCACGGCTGGATGGCTGCTCACGTAAATACAGAATTCAGCAGACACCCGAAGGAGCCATAGCAAAACACAGGGACAAAGGGCCTTCTTCAGCTTTAAAGCTCCATCTGGCAGCATTTCCACGGGAGATGTCAGCCGGGAGATCAGCACAGAGCCAGCAGGCAGCCTCTGCACCTGCAAACCCTCTGCTTGCAGAGGAACCGTGACGCTTTATTTTCCAGCAGAAACTCTGCCCGACAAAGCTGGAGCTGCAGGACGGCAGCACGAGAGCAACCAGCAAATCCGTTTTGCGAAGAATTCTGTTGCTTACCTGCAATGCAACATCATTTAGCCCCGTCCCAAAGATTTTAATAGCATCCTTCCTTGGGTGGTATGGCTGCAAAAGCAGTGATGTCATGGGGAGGAAGCCGTAACAATCATGTGACTGCATCCTCCGTCTATAGGATATCTGATAGGACACGGGGCCAGAGGGAGATGCACCAGTCTGTAATCCCACAGGATTAAATTGTAAGCTTCTTTACCCTGCCCTACCTATTCAGTCACCATTACAACATGTGCTGCTTTTTTCCCCACTCCAACCTGAGCTAATTATTTTTTTTTAAAGGGTTTGTGGATTTTTTTTTTTTGCAACAGCAGTAACGATCACATTTTTTCATGGGGAAAAAACACACTAAGTATGCTGATTGCACACCAAGAAGTATTCCTGTTGACTCTGTGGCAACGCCCAGGTGTCACATTTTCTTTCATCTTTATGAAATACGTAATCACAGCAGCTTGGAAGCGAGACAAACCACAACTCCACCATCCCTTGCATTTTTCCTTCTCCCAGTGCTCCATTTCAAGCTTATCCTGACTGACTTGCCTCTATCTTCTCTGTCATATTTAAACTCTGCAGGCTTACATCAAAGGTTTTGTCCCTGTTACTGTCACTTCGTTTTCCCCACCATCCATGAACTGCTACACTTGCTGCCTTCTGTCTTTTCTTCAATGCAACTGTCACTGCTTGAAAGACCCTCTTCCCTGTGTGCCAGCTTACTTTTCCTTTTCAAACCTTCTGCTTAACTTTTCTCATCAAATACTTAAAAACTAGAACATCCTAAAATGTTTTATTTAAAAAACAAACACACACCAACAAACCTCCTCAATTACCCTCACTTTCACATTTTGGGTAATTGGGCATTATATCTCACAACCATATTTTTGAGGGATTGGGGGGTGGGGGTGTTGGTTTTGGTTTGTTTGTTGTTTTTTTCTTAAATAATTTTATTATGCTCTACAATGTATTTAAGTTCTACAAAATAATACTTTCCAAAATTCTGCTTGCTGAGATTTTGTACAAGCCATCAGAATCATGTTGTGCAAGGCAGAGGCTGTAACTGTTCTTTGTGAAGATCATGTACGTGTTTGTACATGTGCAGCGTGTTTTATTTCAGGACATTCACCTTATTGCTCATTTTCCTGTATTTGAATATTAGGCAGACTGGTTTTACCCTTAAGGGTATCCAGGGGTGTGCTTTGTATTACCAAGCAGATGCAACATCTAGGTATAGGGAGATCTTGCACAGGCACACATGAAAATATTCACAGGTGTCTGAAAGTGCACGCATGACTTCCCCACACTTCAAAGGCTAAGGAACGCAGCTCTGGAAGACCTTTTTGTCCCGCCATGTTTGAGCAGGTATTTATGGATGCGATAAGCAGGCAGCCTGGCCCAGCAAAGCAGGCTGGTTGATACAGGGCATACAAAAACTTTTTTCAGAATGGCTACACCACTTCTCCAAATCTTGTCTATAAGCTGAAGAAAGTTCCTGTACTACTTATTTCTGATACTGACTCTGATATAGAAGCCACATGTTGGATTTTATTGTGAAATTTGAACACTTAGCTTGCTTCACCTGAAGTTCTCACAGCTTTCTGGAGCAAGGAGCATGAGCAGAGCAGAGATGCGATTATGCCTTTCAGACAGCACCACAGATGATAGTTCTCTACCACTCACAGCTCAGTAACAGCTCCAGGCCTATTACAACTGTGTCTGTGAAGTGTGGAAAAGTGATAGCAGTCCTAACTTCCTGCCAGTGTCTGTTCTTTGCACCTATTAAAATCAGTATTAATAGGCCAATTGAATTCTGTGAAGGAAGTTAAAACAAACACTGAGCATCTAATTTATTTTCCGGATAATGTAGCTGTAATTTTCCTTAATCAGTTTATGAGAGGGAAACACAGAAAACCGCAAGCAGCATTTAGTTGCTCAGACAAACATCTATACCTGGGAACTGTGCCCCAAGACACACCCTGTAACACAAGCACTGTGCCCTAGACACAGAATAGTAATTTTGTGCAGTAACCAAATGAGCACAAGGGTTCAAATCCCTTTTTTTTTCCTGGATAAACTTTCCTAAATTCACTTGCTAATTTTTCCTTGTCTATTGTCACAGCTGAACTCATCATGTCTCCTGCTGAATGTGTATTTTTAGTTGGATGGTCTAACTGCAAGCAAACTAAAAGGATAGAACACCCTTATTCTCTATAAAAATGTGATTCTATAACCTAGATATGTTCAAATTTACGAGATTATTAGAAATTATAAGAAAGCAGAAACAGCTCCTAAGAAGCTTTTAACTCTAAGAATACTGAGATTTTCCAAAGTGCAAGAAATCACTTAAATGACATTTAGAGATTCCAAAACCAAATCAACTTTACTCGTTGGTATTTTCTTCCAGTGATACTCATTCAATTGTGTGGTCTTGGGAAAAAGAATATCCGTTTCACATAATGTTTTGGAAAAGATTGTTTTTGCTTTTGCTAGCCTGCAGTTTCTCAAGCAATACATTTGTAAATACATTTTTCCTCCTCTCAAAGATATATGACTATAGTTAAAAAGGAGACTGAAGTCAAAACAAGCTGTAAAGTGCCCTCTTCCCTAAAAATTCAACCATCAGTTTTACATCTGCTGAAAACAAAAGAGGTAGTTCATCTAATTCCTAAAAAAAAATAAATATAGTTTGATCTTTTTATACATCACTTACCTTTAAGTCTTCTGAAGTGCTTACAAGAACTGCGGCAAGAAATACATATAAAACGTCATTCTTACAACAGAAAACCCATGCCGACATACCCATTATTTATTTTGCTGTTGATCCTAACAGTTGTGAGACAGAGACGGCTGGTATTCCAAATGACTATTTCTAGCAGACTGTTTAAAAATAACCTAAACTCTGTCATACCCTTAACACCGTGCAAATATTGGACAGAGACAGGAGTCATATGTCAGTACTATGATTTTGCCTGCGGTCCTGCAGCTTAGGGTTGCAGAGAGAAACTGAGAAATATCCTTTCTGCAATTATGCAGGTTTAGTGTTTCCTTTGTGAAAGCAGCAGTAAAGTTCAGCCTAAAAAAGTTAACCAGTATTCTTCTGAGTGGCTTCCACCTTGGACTTAGTCATAAGTACGATATTACAGAACTAGCAATGTCAACTTATGTCCAATATAGATCTACAAAGTTTTGTTAGGGAAAAAAGTCAGTTCAATGTGTTGTCAGTGGAGCTACCCATGAATTCCAGGAACATTCCACTATGAGCCTCTAACGCAGCTGTCAGCTTATTGTGAGTGATAAGCACATGGGAGAACATACCTGCCACTCCTTACACTCTTCATCCCTTTCAGGTCTTCAGCGTAACCTCTCTAGTATACCTGATTTCACAGATTTCCTCTCTTAATTTTATTTGAAAATTTATTACATTCACCTAAATTACAGTGTTACTCAAAATACAAAATTTCTCTATAAAAGCACCCTGAAAGTGGCAGATATAAATAATTCAAAAACTGTCTTATTTGACATATAACAAAGTCCTACTGCTGTTTATTGCAAATTATTTTATTTTGTAGAAGAAATACTTTCAAATAATACAAAAATGACACAATCATACAGAACTGTGACAAAAACAAGAGAGATGAATACTGAATATGATAACTCCTTACCACATCAAGACAGAACTCATTAACAGCAGTCAGAATCTCAGACCCACAAGATACGCTGATGACATCTCACAACGGTCACTGTTTAAAAACACCAACTGACAGAAAGGCCACCAGACATTGCCCCTTCGTTATACAGTCACAGATTCATTTAGGGTGGAAGGGAGGTCCCCACCCCAACCCCTGTTCAAAGCGGGTCCTACTGCAATCAGGATGCTCCGGTGGTGTCTGTTCTTGGTTTACAGCAACTAGTTCTAGTGTCACTGCACGGTAACATTTGATCAACACGACTATGTAAGGGCCTCCGCTGAAAACTAGACACAAAATTCCGACTAACTGGTCTTTTCAAGTAATGAGCACTGAAAAGCTTGCTGTCCCTAGACTTTTTTACCCAAACACTGAAAATTTCTTACATGATTTGGTTTTTATCTGCATAGTTTCTGAATACGTCTAGTTGTGCCCAAGGAACCCAATATATACCCACTGAAGCTTACCGGCAAAAACAGATTTCAGGCTGGTTAGCATGATAAATACTAAATATACTCCAATTTCACATATATTCCTACTTGATCTAATCACTTGATGCCTGTAATGATTATAAGGCCATACTAGGAAACAGGGAACACTACCTTAAAATTAAATGTCTGCATTAATCACCCCCACTGATTGATGATTTAGGTTCACAATCTTTTTCCCTCATTACTTTTTGCCTCAGCTTGGACAAGTAATTCAGTTTCACTTTCAGGTTTTCCTGACACTTGACAAGGTAACAGAGTATAAGTTCTTGAAACTCACAGAGAACACTTAATTTAAAAAATATTTGAAAATATTTGGATTGGTTCTGTTAAGTCCCTTTAATTTTTGGCTACTGTTGTTTTCATTTCCTGGCATACAAAAATCTGGAACCAATTTGTCCTTTAAATTAAGAGACAACATGATCTTCCTTCTAGGAGATTTCAGCAATTTGCAAAGTCAGTCTTGTGTTGGGCACCTCTCTCTGTAGGTAATGTATAATTAGAAAAATATGAGAAACTCTATTATAGTAGCTTAGTAAAGAAGTATTTTTACATACTTGCAGGATGCAAGGACACAAAACTGGCATTCTCGGGAATTTAGGGTGACAGTCTTTCATTAAAACAAATGGTCACAAGTAAAATTATTTCTTACCAGATTTTAGATGGTCCAACTAGCAATCAAGTGAGCTGTACCTTCCAGAATTATATACCTTCCTCCTGAAAAGTGTCACTCTTCAACAGAACTTGCATGCAGTAACCTCAAAACACATCCTTTAGGATGAACTTGTGTTTAAGCACCCTTACTTAATGCAGCTGCTCTCCAAAATCAGCACATATGTACTTTCCTGAATCAGATCAGAATCTTTGAAACTGTAGGAATTAATGTAACATTCCTTTAGCAGTCTTTCCACACAGCTAGCTCACATTACTCTTTTAACTCCCTTTTTTTTTTTTTAAACAGCAAAACAAAGACCTGTCACCCTTTTCCTTCCTCCGTTTAAACTGAGAATCTAGTTAAGAATATAAAGATACTTTAGACACAACCGAAATGAAAACAATCTATTAGTGCACAGTAAGAACATGCAAATGAATTCTGCAATGTTTAACATCACTTCTAATCAGTGTTAAACACATTGCAGGTGATAATATTTTGCTATAACACAGACAGTGCTAAAGGATACAATGTACATAATAAGCTACAGATAATAAAGCTGAAAAAAGTGACAATTTTAGAACACAGTATTTTCATTTCAGGTATCAGAAACAAAACCAGCTCAATAGTTCCATTCTACTGTATGACAAATACTGAAGAACAAAATTTCAGTCTTAAAATACATCTTAAAGTAGGTATTTTCCTTCAAGGAAAAAAGGCACTATAAATAAATTACACTACAGTGAATTTGCCTGAACTCACTTTGTTTCTGTCTTCCAGCCTTTAAGTCAAATAAAACAGCATAAAAACTGTACACGCTCTTAACAGGATAGTCGATCTTTTATAAAATAAGTTGTCTTCAGAGATGTCAGTTTCACAACAAGGAAAAACCAAGCCTTGTTGCAGTCGCTATTATAAAATATATATGTATATATATTTATATATATGTTTTTGTTTACTTTTACTTTTTTTACTTTTTTTATTTTTTACAAAACGTGTATATTAGCTTTTGCACAATTTTTTTTTAAAGAAATGGCTAATCTAATAACTTCATTAAAATAAAAGCGATAAATACTTCATGTTTACAAAGCAACATGTCATACATCATCAGCTGGCAGAGGAGGTATGTTAATCCTTGGTCTTGTGAAAAAAGCTATCTTCTCTCTGTGATCAAAATAAGATGAAAAGGAAGTCAATTAAATACATGCCTACAGTTGTTTTTTTTTCCCCTTCATACTCCAGTTAGTTAGTATTTGTTATTTACATACTGAACTGATGGTTTAGAGTACAAGAAACTTTCAAAAACTACTAAACCTCGCTGTATACTTTTGGCAACATTCCATTGAACACAATTACTACTTTTGAAGATTAAGGTGAAGCTTTCTACAACTCATTGAACATCAGAGTTGACTGTAAAAAGGTTTCACAGAACAAGCCCTCCATAAGCCCTTCTGCAATGCAAATTCACCCTTGTACATTCTGCAGTAAAGTCTACCAAGAAAAAAGGAAAGAAAAAAAAAAAAGATGGCAGAGTCATCTGTTTGCTTCTTTATTGAGAAAACAGTACATGCTGTAAAGTAAGTGTCATAAAAAATGGCCGTGTGCATGAAAAGGGCAAGAACTTAAACAAGGAAGACAGCTTTTGCTTCATTTTCTGCATCTCATTGTATTCAATTCCCCATATCTTTTTACATCTTGGTAGACAAAGCATAAACCCCCCTCTCTTATTGCCAGAAGCATAAGATGTTAAACAATGCTAAAATTTCTATTCCTCTTACTTTCTCCCCACCTTTGTGAGAAAGATCTTTTTAATGTAATTCAAGCAAAAAGTGACTTTAAAGGACAGACAGCTTTTTTATTTCACTTAAGTATTCCCTGAAAAAAAGTTCTAAAAATCTAAACACCAGATAAACCAGTATAATGTAACACTGTGGCTGAGCTGTCCTCCACATCTATACTGCACTTAACATTTTCTTACTGTTACTCTTGAAATAAAAATTAAAGACATTTTAATACTGAAGTAATAAAGTCTTCCTGCGAAATGCACGCTTGTACACAAAATAAACAGCCATAAATAAAGCTAGGATAGGACACTTACCATGTGAACACAAATGAAATAGGGGGGAAAAAAAAACCCACCAAAGAAAAGGCTTCTTGAGAGAAAGCTTGAATATTATGGAATAATTTTTAGGGAGAGAGTGTTACTAGTAATGTACATGTATTACACTAAACTATTCATGCCCACAGGCTTGCATTGAAGAATTGACAAATCATTTGAACTTAAGAGTGACTAGGCTAAGCTGAAAGAATCACCTTAGCTATGTTTGCACTTGAAGACTACTTTATTATTTCATGTGTTTTAGAATTGTAACACTGCAATTTTACCTTAGCTTTGGCGCTTTACACGACAAATAATTCAAAGGAAATGCAAGTGTCCAAATCAATATACAGTTAAAAAATCACTGTCTATATAGAAGACACACAGAATTTAAGCTAAATGCTTCACAGAACTTTAATCTCTCTATTGGACTGTTGCTATGCTATTTCAGTACACATTACCACTTACCTAAAAGTCTGCACCTGAATAGGCTCCTTCTGATTTTGCCCACGCAACTGGTATATTTCTTTTGATGCTTTCTTTAGCATCTTTTCAGCTGCTTGCTCTTGGTGATGTTCAAATTTGGTCTGTCTGGTCTGAAAACAAGAATATAACGCTTAACATGGTCACGTGAATAAATAAAACACAAGAATACCCAGGTTAAAATAATGGATTCCCCCTCCCACCACAGTAAAACCACACAAGTACTTTATCTGAAATAGCTGATCATCTAAGAACTATAAATTCAAAAGACTGACAGTGTTGTTTCAATTCTTAATACTCTTCAGACAGACACGTATTAAATTAATGAAATTTATTGCACATAAATCTGCCAAACAAGACCTTAAAACAAATTTAGGGTCACTCTTGGTCTCTGATAATCCAATGACAATTTTGTTGTGCAGCTTTTGCCACTTTTTGCCTATAACTTCCTTCTCCAAGAACAGGAAAGAAGTCACATACTTAGGGAACACTCCAAATAAACTGTCAAAAACAAAACATCAAATCAGCAAGATTTCTTTCAAAGATCAAAAGAAAATTATTAAAATTCCAATACTAAATAAAACAAACAAACAAAAATCCAAACCAAAACAAAAAATGCCACTGACAAATAGTGTAATTCTCCAGTAACTGTCCTCAAATAAATATACAGTTTGGTAATAATCAATGCAATAATTTTTACTGTGCTAACTTTAAGAATATAGAAGCAACATTCATTGTCTGAAGTTCTGTAAAAACAGCTCTTTAGACATCTTGTCACAATCAGGAAGTTTTGAAACCAGAATTTAGTTCTAAACATGTTGAGTGCTCCTCTTGTGTTACCATACCTGCCTTTCTGCTTCCTTCAACAAGTTCCGGAATCGCTCATCCCGAAGGACCCAGTGGGGTAGATCTGTCTGTCCTCTGAGTTTGGCATCTTCCAGACGCTGTCTCAACTCTCTTAAAACACATATCTCCTCGTTCAGCTGTCTCTGTCTAGTTCTGGATGCCTGGAGATCCAGCTCCAGGTCTAAGGATGTCCTTGCCATAAGCTCAGCCAAAGATGATCTGCAGGACTGCTGAGTTATTAGGATTCAAACAAAACGCACAATAGATTACTCTTAACATGGTATACTGGCCTACCTTTAGCTATATAAATCATAAATTTCCTGTATTTACTTCACACACAAAGTCTTTCCTGACACAAAGTTTTGGAGAGATTATTTAATATTCCACAGTGAAAGGCTAACTAGCTGTAGGGGTTTTCTGTAACATACATAAACTTCTCAATTAATGCTTTCTACTACCTCCATTTACAGTCTCCTTCTGGCTTATAAATGTTTAACTAATTTAAGGTTATGGACTAAGCTTTCATGTTATGATGATAATAAAAGCAATGTAATATGAAAAACTCAGAACAGAGTCACGGTGTTGGAAAATACTGTACTGAGCAAGATTCCCCTTAAAGGGCTTTATTCAATATTGGTTTTAAGATACATTCTGAATCAAAATGGGAGGCATAGCTCTCTACTTGCCTACACCAGCAAGAAATTAAATTTCCGCTGACCGGGCTAAACTATATGCAATTCATATACAAGGCATTAACGCCTTACCTGCCCTTCTCTGCCCACTTGTCCTGCAACATGCAGGGTGGCATGGGGAAAAATTCCTGAATACTTGGGTCTCAAATACTATGGTTTATTACACTGCATGGGAGGGGAGCTGGGTGTTTTACTGTCACATTCACACACACTTCTCTGGGGCTGCACACTGTATCATAAACTAGATTTTAAAGACTTAAAGTTTACATCCAAATACAAATCCAGACCCCATTAAACTCATTTTTCTCTGCCCCACTTTTTTTTCCTCCTCAAATAATTGTTTACAACTATATTTCACCTCTCTATGTCTACCTTTTAGCTTAAAAAACTCCAAACCCAAAACAAACACCCATCCTCTGATTACCTTACAGAAGCCTTATACATTCCCTAAAAATATTAGAATGTACCTGTAGATATCTAAAACTTAAGCATAAAAGTACCACTGTTCCAGTAACTTAGTGAAAAGTAAAATCCAATTTCTTAGGTGTACCTGCTTATACCGTAGAGTACGCCTCTCCAATGTATTCCGGACAAAAGGGGACTTCCTTGGCAGAGTTGAACTGTCACTGTCACTGCGATACAGCTGATTAGAAAAGGTATTGAAAATACAGGTTGTTTACAAAGGCCATCTACATTAAGAGATTAGAATTTTTTTTTCTTTTGCAATTTATTTTAAGAAACGCACTGAAACGGTCTTGTTTTAAGCAACTGATTTTTTTCAGCTTTAGTTATTTATAAAAATGCACACATAATAGTGCTTATACTGTATAGTTACAATAATGCAAGAAAACTTCAAAACCACCCATATTTTATAGCTGTTTTACCAAGAATTCTACTAAATATCCAAGACAATATAACCTAAAAAAGGGGGAGGGGGGAGTTAAAGGCAATAATATTTCTTCCTAAAGCATTCCCTGTCATGGGCACAAACAATAAAGTCTCCCACGTTTTTCCTCCCTCTGATTTTATGTAAATACATATTAAGTGAGGGTGTTTAACAATCTTCCTTTTTGCACTGTCTTTGTTCTGGTGTGTGAGTGTTTTACTCACATTCCCTATACCAGAAACAGATACGGAATCCAGAAATCAAACTGAAGAATTTCAAGGGGTCCACAGATGCACTGCATGCAGTGTAAATAAGACAGCAAAACCCAGAAGATCCTCAGTTTAGGAAAAATCATAGAAGTTAAAAATCCTTTTCAAACTCAAGCTCTCAAAAGCTTATGAAAGAGTACAATTAAAGCTATGTGCATTCCACCCACATCACAAAATCAATACCAATGAACATCACAATCTTCTTATTGTGAGCTTGAAAACTGTTGTGCTAATCCTCAACTACTTGCACCAGGGCACCCAGGCATCCTAGGTCCCACTGTAACAAGCATCCTATGACTGACATGCACGACAGAAACCAGAGTTGTAATAATATTTATGCAGTAATTCTGAGATCATGCATTCAGTCCCCTTTCCCAAACTCTTAGGTACCTGAAAGTTAAACATGGCTTCTAAGCTGTTTATGTACCTCATTAGAGAGCACTGTACCTCTGCAAAATCAATCACCCTAGCCTAACAGCTAAGGTTACCAGGGAAAAGAGCTAAATATCTAATTTGTCACAGATTCTTACATTTTAAATGAAATAAATTCAGGTTTAAACTCTTAAAAGAACCAGGGGACCTCTTCCCCACTGCAATGTTTAAATTCAATGAAAGATTATTCATTAGTATGAAGAAGTAGTGTATGTTTCTTATAAATATACTTAAGTCTTAAGAAGAAATTATCAAAAACATACAAAGTACTTGTGTGGAGGCCCCTTCCCCTGCTTCTTTTTGAACCTTACTCACTCTGCAAACATATTGACTTCGTGCTCCAGGAGAGAAGGTCTGGGAACGAACAATAGTGCTACTGCGAACAAAAGCAGAACCCCGTGGCCTGCGGCTAGTTCTCTCTTTTGGAAGAGTAGCAACTTCTTCAGGAAACAGATCCTCAGTGTTAGTTTCCTTATCCACCTAAAATTTCAATGAAGGAAAATTTTTTATTTTTTCCTTATTTTCTCTCTCACCAAAACCAACCAGGCATTTCAACAATATCAAAAGTAAACAATTGGCCCTGCTACCTAGGTTCAAGTTTTAATGAGCACTGACAACAGAGGATAAATCATCTCATTTTTTAAAAAGTTTTAAAACTAGGTCATTCAAAAATGTAAGATTACCTTTCAGAAGCCTTTGCTGGAGCAGTAACAATTATGAGATGCAGTTATAACATGAATCATAGCTGCAGAGCACAAGGACTGCATTCAGCATTGGCAATTGGGCATTAACCAAGCTACCACCTGATCTCCAGCCTCAACAGAAGAAAACTGAGTCACCTTTCAATAAGGTGACTCTGAAACAAGTTAAAAAAAAACCTTAAAACTGGAAGTCAAATGAAGAGAAGAAACTCAACAAGAGAACTGAAAAACTGTTGAAACAATGATACAACAAAACTAAAATATTCAGAAATACAGAAAACATGCTACTCTAGCAAAGCTTCCAAACCCTAAGTTAACTCATTCCTCAGCAGGAGGTATGATCTTCCCTAAAGGCAACACAAACGGGCTTATGTTCCTTCACTTCAACAGCAGTGTGCTGATTTTGGCTTCTTCAGATTATATAAAAGACTTTAAATACATTGGTTTCAGCATGATGGTTCTGAAAATTTTAACTGTATTTATTGTAACACTGAAACAGCAATGCAAGTCTTAAAATATTAAGCTTCTTTCTTCACAATTCCTTCAAAAATTCTTATTTCTAAGAGCACTGGAATTTGATCATGATCTTTCCTGTTACAATTTCAGGTCAACACAGACACTGATACGACCATGTATTTACAGATTAGGTGAAGGCCATAGCTTGTCTTCGAATATAAAAACCCTACTTCCATCCAGAAATAACTAGTAAGCAAACAAAACCACCATCCCTAAAGAAGGCATTTTTAACAACTCAAAGCACACCGCTGTCATGAAGGCAGTGCTCATGCAGAGTTGTTAATATAATTTCTGATTCTTTTCTCTCCTGATCAATTCGGACTCAAACTCAAGGAGCAGCAGCAACACACTCTGTGTGCGCCAGGCAGTGTGGTAGTTTCTGTACTGCAGTGTCTTCTCTCATTACCTTTAGTGGCGGAGGCTGCATTTTTCCAGAACTGTACTGGCCTGCTTGAGTTGCAAACATGTGTCCAGCTAATGAATCCCCGCAAAATGGCTCTGGATAAGGAGGACTAGTCTGGGTGCAGTTACTGCATCCACTGTCAACAGATTCTGCTTGCCAACTCCTAAAGGCAGAACATCACAAGAATTTTGTGGGTATTAAAAAAAACTATGCAATTATGCGTCATGTTCATATATTTCATTATCCAGGTCAGTTTATCATTTTAGAGTATTATTTCTCCAATAAAAATACAGAATCTTCAAAGGGAGTATATATCCCACTTGCATTTCTGCAGATGTTGACAAGCAAATATATTTCATGCCCTCCCCCCCCCAAATCATCTTCCCTAATTTTCTTAAAGTATATGTTCTGATCTTTATAACAATACTGAGAAAACAATACAAAAAACCCCAATGCAACTCATGTAAGAGTAGTACAACTCATGTATGAGTACTATTAATGATGAAACAGCATTGTAATAAACCCTGAAATAGTAAGCACTCCCTAAGCATTGCAGAGCGTATCTGACATTTTCCCATGTTGCCACAAAATTATTTTTTTTTTTAGTACAGTTATTGCCAACCCATTACAGTTGCCTTCGTAGCAAAGTTTGTTTGATACAATGTTTTTCCACTCCCAAATTCCAAGTCCACTAAACTCAGATAGATATTCAAATAAGGTTTTCTCCTCTTTGCACATCATCTCATAATAATGGAATTTTATACCCATAACACCAACAGGGAGATCTTGGAACAAGGACCTGCTGTTTCCCCTGCTGTATTTCAGGATATACCCATAGTGTAAATATCATTCGGCTGTTTGATGAGGTGTTTAAACTACTATTTTTACCTTTCTGATATGGCTTCTGCCTGATCTTCCTTTCTTTCCATCTCCAGGATTTCCTCCTCTGTGTACTCCAGTTTCACTCTCTCTTCTGCCAACTCTCTCTCAACTGCTTCCAGCTGGGCGGTGGTCCTAGCTAACAGGGCTGTCACTGCATCCTGAAAGATAAACTAGACTTCAAATAAAACCGTTTGAACAAGCCAATGTATTTAATGAATATTATTCAGAGAAAACAAAATAAAAACTTAGCCATTGTATGTTCCTTAAAAAAAAAAAAATTAAAAAATCTGTCCTAAGCCAAAATGATCAAAAAAGTACGTGGTGATCCATGAATGCAACTTCTCACAGAAATGGGGCCGTCTTTATCTCACTGTGGAGCATCATCCAGCAAGTTAGGTCAGAAAAGACCTCTAGAGGTCACCTAGTCTGATGTCCTGCCCAAAGCAGGGACAGCTTCACAGCCACATCAGGTTGCCCAGGACCCAGTCAAGGGCTGAAAAATCTCCAAGGATGGAAACCGCGCCACCTTTCTTGACAACCTCTTGAAGTACAGCAGCAGAAGTTTTTCATGCATTTTAGATAGTTGGACTGGAAGTGTACATACAAACATACACAGAGTACTATTGCAAGCACCTGTCCAGACATGATTTAACTTTTAATTATTCTTTTTAAAGTCTAGCTCTTGCCACAAGAGCTAAATTAAGGTATCAACTTTGGTACACCTCAAAATCAAACTGCACCCAAGATAAGATCACAATCAACCACCTAGCAGGTCAACTAAAATAAATTAAAAAAAAAAAAAAAAAATCACTTTTTCAGAACCATACTGTTTTAACTGTAGTTACATTTCCAGAAGACCGGGGAATACTTTCTTCACACTGGTTTTTGTTCTTTGCTTTTTGGGGGTCTGAACCAGCGAAGATCTGAATGGTATACCAGTGAAGCTGCATCTCACCAGAACTCTCTGCATCAGTCAGGTTTATCTGAGCAATGCCCTGTAAACAACAAAAAGCACTGACCACAATAAGAGAAACATACACCGCAGGACAGATACCTTTTCATTTAAAGAGTATTTTACTTATAATGTAAAAATTCCACTTTATCAAATACTGATAGTGTCTCTTAGATAGTTTTGTTCTGTTGTGTTACCATGTCTAAGATACTGAATTTCTTGCCTCTTGCTTATTAACAGGAAGGATCAGTGTAGATACTCAATTTTTCTAAGCTGAAAAATAAATTTCTGTGACTGATGTAGATATGATTGTTCCAGCTGACAGCTCTTAATATTTTATTAAGAAAACCTCTTAATTATGTAACTGAGTTCCACATTATCTTAAATTAATATTACTTTAACAATATTATTTTAATCTGTTTTCTTTCGAGAGAACTATATTCCTTCCATTCTCTGATCCTCCGAGGTATCTTCCAAAAGGGAAAAAAAAAGGTTGTGTAAAACAATTATTTTTTTTTTTTGCCTATCTATATCATAAGGTAGTCAAATGGATCATGAAGCCATTTTTTCACTTTTTAAGCCATCTTTACATCTCCCAGATTCAGGTGAAAACAGGCTTAATGGAGGCTTCCCACTAGAAGTATTCCCAACTTTCAAGCAGCCCTACTCCATCAGACAGAAAGAAATTTCTGAGTAGCACTGACCTAAATGAAAAACAGCTGTGAGCAAATCCATGCTTTTTGTTTTCAATCAGTTCACTAGTTGGACTGAGTAATGATTTTATACTAGCTAGTCTTTAATTACTGCTTTTAGCTTTATCTGGCTGTCTCTACAATCTGTTAATTTCCAGCCTAATGGACCACATGGTAAAAATGTTTTCATTTGTATCACTGGAAAAATTATGTAAAAATTGCTTTCAGCTCTCACAAAACAAATGGCTGGATGCAGTGATTCTAATTGTAAAGGCAGCAGGAAATGTATACAGACACTGCATTCAACTTTAAGCAGGTAAAGAAACAATTAATTAGAAAATATTAATAATTAAAAAATCACTGTGTTTTACCAAGATAAATGTTCCCTGAAGCTCTGTTTAAACAGGTGTATAAAAGATGATGGAGAAAAGTTTTTGAGACTAATGAAATAATGTCATATCGGAATACAGGGTTACCGAGAACATCACTTGATGTCGGTATATTGGAAGCTATAAACAGAGATGCCTTTTATATATAAAAGAAATGTCTTATAATTATCTACTTGCTCTGATGCAGTAAAAGAAATAAACATGTATCAAATACTCACACTTTTGCATCAGAGTTGGAAAATGTTTAAGACATGCTGGGTTTGGTTTTAGAGGTAGAGGGTAAAGCTGTTTTCCTGTCATCAACATGGGAAAAAACATACATTGACTCTTAAGATGTCTGACACTGCCCTAACACACTGCATTAAGCAGCTAAGAAAGCATATGTCAAAGAAGCCGTTACTACAAAGTGAATGACTAACTGGTTAGAAAAATCACCAAACCCAATTAATACTTATCAGTACTGAAAGGACTAATGAATATTTCACCTCCACCTCAAGCTGTGGAGCTCGCTCAAAAGGATGAAGAAGGAGGGTCTGCTAGCAGTCTGTCATGTGCCTGCTCTGATGCATTTGTTAACAACTTGCATGGTGGAAGAGTAAAAGTACTTATGAATCTTTTGGTGATGTCAAACAGAAGGATTATAAAATTTAAGAGAAAAGGATCAGAATTTTGAATTCTGTTAAAAAATTGGGCAGGTCTTCTGAAATAAATACATGAAATGCAAAAAGACAAATGTTACACTCAAGAAGATTTCAAATAAATTAAGACCCAGGGAATAATTGGTCAGGGCTGTAAAAGATCAGAAACTGGGAGTGAAACAGCAATGCCATGTGATTGCAAGAAAGGCAATAGCATTTCTTTGATGTTTTAACATGAGCTATATATGCTAATAATGGAAAATAACAGCTCCCTTATCTCAACATTGATGAGGCCATAAGGGAAGAAATAAGCCAACTTAAGGAAGCACAGTTTCAGAAAGCTGTAGGAAAACAGAAAAAGATCTTTCAGCAAGGCAGGACATATGAATAAAAGGTTGAGGGAATGCAAAGACCATCCCACAAATTTAGCAGATTTACTTCTCTACGTAAGTGAAGTTTAGAACTATTTACCAGAATATTTCTTTATTTATTTCCCATCCCCCCCTTCTTTGTTACGTACAAATATTTGTATAAATTAGGATAAACTCCAGCCTGGCTTCTGCATTTAGGAAAGCATTAAACTGGCATAATCTAATTGAAAAGAAATCAGTCATCAAGAACTGCAGAAATATATGGATGATTAAATATATGGAAAAAACTGTAATCTCAGTGGGGGAGATTTCAAAAGACAGAAGCCTTGTTGATAGAAGCCATCACAGCAGTTCCAAAGAGAGGTAGCAAATGGTTTCTCAGTTTTATAAAATGCTTATTTTCAATTTACAGTAAAAGAGGGCAATGATCATGTTTAAATACATACTTCAATGCATTTACTTTAAGAAAATGTGTCATTGTTTCTCTCTTTTCGAGTAGCAGTCAACTTACCCTAAAGTATGTTATCAACTACTGTAGATAAAGATATTTCTGACAAAACTACACCAAGACTATGAAAGAGAAAAAATTCCTACCAACATAACATGACGACCTATCTTTTTTTGCTAGTTCAGTAATAGCAGTTAAAAATAAAAGCACCCTCAATTTAGATGCATTTGCATCAACATAAAGATGCTTTACACTGAAATAGCTATTTAGCTTCCTAGAGGAAGAGGCTATATCAATATAAAGCGCTTTACACCAATATATCCAGACCCTTCTTGAGAAGCTTTCTCTTTCATTATGTTGTAGTACAAAAATGACAAGATTTCCTACTGCAGACAAGACCTTGGGTCCACTTCTGTCAACGTTAAGACCACTGTTTATAGAAGATGCTACCTAGTTTTAAGGGTGGACTAACAAACATGCATTCTTGAGCCAGTGTGCTCAAATAAACACCTCCTATCCACAGTCCAGCATACTACTACTTTGACAGGCTTATATAGCAACAAGGAGTTTTTATTTGTTATCTTTTTATTAGGAAACTATTTTAATGATACTAATTCATCATGCACGTGCTACAACGTGATGCAGAAACAGAACCCTGGAGCCCACTGTAGTCTAAAAACTGTCAGATTAATTCTTTGGGGAAGTTTAGATTATTTTTTTTTTCTACAGTTCTTCTAGCACTAAAATGTAGCAATGATTTTTCAACTTTCCCCAGACATTTATAAGAAAGCTTTAAATGAATAAAAAATTAACTCCTTATCTACTAAATCCCCTAGCAATGAATCAATTTTCAGCATGCCTCTGCAGTGTAACAGTAAACTGTAGTACAGATAACATTACTTTCAACACTACCTAAAATGCTCCAATTCTCAACCTCTATTCATTTTGCTAATCATTTCCAAGAGTTTATGTAATCTAAAATGCACATAATTCAAGTTTTTAAAAATCTCACCTTTTTTATTAACAGAACTATACTTATGTATGTGAACTGTGAACAAACTGACACATTAAAATGTAACTCCATCAGCACTTCTTATGGAAAAATAAATTCTTCGCTTTCTCTTTTGAATCTTAAAAGTTATTCCTCAAGTAACTTTAGTTTCCCATATCACATAGCTTTTTAAAAAAAAAAAAAAAAAAAGGACAACTTACCAATAGTTCTTCTTGTTGCTGATGGTCAACAGAACAGATATACAGCTGCAGTGATTTTAATTTCAAAACACTTGAATGCATAGGGATTCGGAAAACTTCATTAAATATTAATGGTGTTTGGAATTCCAAAGCTCTAGAGCAGTAAGTGGTTGGTGTGCCTGACTCAAGTGGTGGCAAATAAACTCTCACATGACTGGGAACAGCAAAATAGACAAATAGCACAATTCAGACAAAGAAAGCTATTTTGCATTTCTCAAAATGAAGCAAAGCAAAAACATCAGCGTAACTTCTACATGAAGAATCTGCTCTGGGATCTCCTCATTACAGGAATTTACTTTGTATTCTTAACACGGAAGAACTGGAAAGCTAATTTGGAAACACTAACTGATTTATTTTTTAACTCAAGTAGTACTTGAGATGCCCTGAGGTATCCAAGGCATCTACATGGGGCCAGCCAATATGACACAGGATCTCTGGGGAGAGGTACAGGCTTTCCCCGGAGCAGCAGCAGCTGGAGGCTAGGCGCTATGCTGTGATATTTCAAATGGAAACACATGCCTGCGCTTAGGCAAATGAATTGCCCCAGAAGTGTCTCTTACCCATTTCTTTCTTCCAACTGCTAAGCATACCTTTTTTTCCCCCTTAAGAAACTCAGCACAAAAGGATGGCAAAAGAAACCTGCAATCATTGCATCTATCTGCCATCCTAAAAAAACACAAATTTAAGTATCTGGCACCATCTCTATTTGAGACTCCAAGCCAGACCCAAAATCCACAACAATTTTAATTTTACAGAAGGCAGCAATGCTACTTAGAGGAATGGTTTTGTGTTCTCCCTCTCCTGACTGCTTATCCAGTCCCTGCAATATCCTATTTTTTGCCATACCTTCCCTTGTGACAGCAAACAGCTTCATGTAACTGTGTTGTGAACTAGATCACAAAACTTATCAGGGGGGGAGAGGGGGGGAGAGGGGGGGAGAGGGGGGGAGAGGGGGGGAGAGGGGGGGAGAGGGGGGGAGAGGGGGGGAGAGGGGGGGAGAGGGGGGGAGAGGGGGGGAGAGGGGGGGAGAGGGGGGGAGAGGGGGGGAGAGGGGGGGAGAGGGGGGGAGAGGGGGGGAGAGGGGGGGAGAGGGGGGGAGAGGGGGGGAGAGGGGGGGAGAGGGTAAATGGCTCAAGGATTAAAAAAAAATCTGCTCAGAGGCTCACTCAAGTTGACTACAAGGCTGCATGAACTCTTATGCCACCATCAGAGAGGGGTTGACACTAACAGGCCAATAACCGTTTAGAGGACATTTAGAAGAGCTCACTATGGTGGAACTGCAGGTCTGCAGTGTGAAGCATCAGCTAGATAAACAGCTTCACATGCTGTAAAAAGGGAGCAATCCAACTCTGCTCACTGGCTACTGCTGCAGGCAACCTCCTCCCCACTGCCCCCAGCAACTGATCCAAGGCATGTACAGTTGCATAGAGAAGTTCGTTAAACTGGCTAAAAGCTTCTGGTTTTGGTAAGACAAACTTTTTTGACCAGTCATACCAATTGATTTATCCTGCAGCCATGAAATTTCTTGATTCCAGCCCAGATAGATAATTGGGAAGGATGGGGAATAGAACTGCCTTTTTGAGAGCTGTTTAGATGCCTGACTGCCTTGATGACAATGTCCAACAAACCATCTGGAGTAATTTTTTTCTTTGGTTACTCTACTTTCTTCAGATCATGCTTATTTCATAAGACAACATGGCTGAGTATTATATTTTTTCCCTCCTGTGTGTCCTTGCACTCACACTGAAAACAAAGCAAATGACCAACACTCATGCACTGACACATATGAAGAAATTTCCACTAGAGGTTTGCAGGGTTAGCAAGATCTCAAAAAAGATCAACTCATTCAGTGAGTTGTATGTCAATTTAACATCTCCTACAGAATGACTTATTTTACAACAGAACAATGTTATCACACCTCTATTTTCCAGCTTTCAAACAACTTCTCCCAGAGATAAAGATCAACAGTTTTCACATATCAAACTCCTTTCAAATATTTTAAAAGATACACATCACTAAATAAAACAGTGTTTTACGGCAACACTGTCATTTTTAAATAAACATTTGTTACAATACACTAAGCAATGTTCTATATAACGCAATACGGAATTTGAAAAAGTAGCACAGGTCAACAGAGGTTAAGAAATTAAATAGTTTGTACTGATTCTCAGCTAGTATTTGTGTTAAAATTATCTTTGGAAGGTGTTTCACAGATATTCAAGCAGAGCTGTAATGGCCACAGAAGTCTGCAGATGTCCTAGGGCTTTTTTGTTGTTGTGTGTTGTTTTAGGTTTTGGTTTTGTTGTAGTTTTTTTTTTAAGATAACGTGTAACATATCTCTCTTACTGATTAATAAGATGCTGCTGTAGGAATTTGAAAAAATTACACTAAGCTTACTCTGGGATACATCACAGATAAGCTGTAGAGAAGTTGTACAAGAAATAATATTTCCGGAATACTGCAAATAATGTAGACACTTTTTTGGTCAGAAGGCATGGGGTGATGGAAGCATGACTGATATTTTTGAGCAAACTTTCCTGTACATCATAAACACATAAGAACATGGGTCATTAGAGACTACACTTGTTACTTGACCATTACGACAGATGTTCTATAAAAGGGACACTTAGTATCTATAAAATTGACCCTTTCCTTACGTAAATTAAGTGATACCACCTTCTCCAGAAATGGCTAAATTTTGCATGAAAGTAAACAAATCTATAGTATTTACAACTGTGGCACAAATCAAGCAATGATCAGACTTTGGGTGAAATTTAAGCTTACATTTTGCAGTTTTCTTTAACTAGACTAGTAAAGTTCTTCAGCTGTAATACATGGACTAATAGACACTCGTTTCCACTGTCATGCCTGGAAAACAAATTTTTTGTGTTAGTCACCAAGCATCAATACTTAAGAGATAGAGATGAAAGACTAAAAAGATTTAAAGAATGTGCTGTAAAACAAATGTCTTACACAAATCAGTTTGAATCAAAAGCAATTGCAGATATCACACTCTGGTAACAGAACATTATTAATAATGTTAGCTACAGTAAGAAAGTTATCAGAACTAAGAGAATGAAACATTTATTCAGTTTGAAAAGAGTAACATTCCTTACTGTGACTCTTGATAGTGAACAGGTTTTAAAAAATATATTCCTTGGTTTAAACAGTTACACCACATGCATATGTGGGTACACACATGTGTAACAACGTATCAGTTACATTAGACAGATCGTTGTGCATTATTTTCGTGAGTTAATGAAAATAATAATAATAAAAAAATCTACTCTTCCGCATCAGCATGAATTTTGAAATGGAGCTAACAAACCTGGTTGAGATTGGGAATTAATTTTCCAAGGGGTAGAGACAATTCCGGAGGGCTGTCTAAGGTAAGACACCCTGCCTTGCACTGCTATAATCTGCCCTTTCCCACACTAGTCCCACTACTAAAAATAGCATGCTCTAAGCACAGGATTTCAAAGCTGTATTTGGCAACTGTATTTGTATTTGTGTCTCTTCACCTGTGACGTTCCTAAGGTAATCCTCCTTTACATGGCATAAAAAGATGTCACTCATAGACATATCCCTGTACCCATACTCACACCAATGAGACAATGAAAATAAATGCTACTGAAAGAAGTAATGAAGGCCCTTTTGTCAGCCAGCATTGAAAGGACACTAAATAAACTGTTGTTAAGGCACATCCACAGCACAAAGTGGCATGCGACTGCCTAATCTGTACATCCACTAAACTTTGGCTGTCAGTTCAGAACTTCTTAATAACATCCACTGCAATTTAGTTTATTAAAAACCTAAACTCCAAAACCCAGGAAAGTAGCAAGCAATTCCTGCTGAGTTGACAGGGAGAAAGAGGAGTAACTACTCACAGAAATCCAACATGTATTTGTGGTTCTTCATTACTGGCAGCATCACCATAAACAGGCTCTTCCAGATCTTCGTTCCTGCAGGAACAGAAAGTACTGTAAACTACATACTGATCTAAACTGTTAAAACATAATGAAATGAACATTTATTTTGTGATTTGTGGATATAAGCAATTGTTTGTAATACAGAAGGGACTAGTAATATAGAAGGAACTGAGGTATTTATTTAGTAACATAACAGTAGTAGCAATTTACAATTTTAAAAATTGAGTTATTAGAATATCTCTTTCAAGGTATATAGATTATTTTAATATTTATTCTGTCTCCCATTTCTCTTTACCATCCTCAAAACCTTATTGCCTTTTCAGTTACTGCCTATTGTGTTAAAACAATTGTATAAAGTAACATGTCTTTACGCAGCCTTCCATCACTTGGTCAAACTGCACATTTTTAAGTATTCAGCAGTTGATGTATTTCTTCCCTGCAGTTATGCTTCCATCACATGCTACACAGAATTGTAAGTCACACTGTATAATTTTATTTTGCTACAGACAACTTAAATAAAGCTACTGACTTATGACTAATAAGCCGAGGAAACTATCTTTCAAGGGAGAAGTATATGGTGTTAAGATGTTAAGAGACAATAAAGCAAAAGGGACTTGGCACTTGCAAAGATGACAGTGGAACTGGATGTAAAAAGCTTCTTTCCTTTAAAACATGCAACCTAGTATTTTTATGTTATTAAGAACTACCAATTTCAAAAGCATATTCAGAAATTTACAACAAATTCTTTTGGACCATGTGGTAAAACAGGAATATTTCCAGCTTACTATGAATTTATACACCTGACCTTTTGCTTAAAGCTTCAAACACGCCACTGTCACTAGCCAGTGAATGATCTGAGAGACATGCTGAAACTCGCCTGGCTCTCCTCTCCAATCTTCTACCACTGTCACCGCGCAGAGTTACAGCTGTCACAGAAAAAAAAAAAAGTAAAGACAACATCAGCTCAAGGCAATCTCTTAAAAATTAAACAAGAAATATTTATTGTATCAAAACTAGCAGCAAAACGGCACAAACACAGTTCACTGCTTTTTCATCTAACTTTAAGTTAAAAACCTAGAACACAATTGACCAGAGATGAACTGTGGGAGAATTAAGGAAGGAAGTTTGTGGCTAATTTCTCTCTAACAAGACTAAGCATAAATCAATTGCATTGTTATTAAATGTTTTTCTGGTAGAATAATCCCTCCTGGAGGAAGAGTTACATTAATTCAACATATGTACACATGATATCCTAAACTTTTAAGATTTACCTACTGAATATACAATAGGTTGAAAACAAACGCAGAGACTAATTCTTTTAAAAAGTTATCTGATAACACAATGTAAGGTTTTGTTCTCCTTTGTTTCCTAATACAAAGTCTCAAAGCAGACTGTTTATACCATCGCATAATAGCAGCTTTTATTTACAGTCTGAGAGGCATTATCAAAAAGAACCAGCACTTTCCAAGTCACTCAGACCACTGTTTTTTCAAATTCTTGAAGAATTACTCTAAAAACTGACTGGGAGGAGGAAGCAATATTCAACCCCCTCATTCCACCCTTCCCTGAATCACCAGCAACACCGTAAATAACTCAGCAAGCACTTTCATGTTGTAAGTGTATCAGAAAAAAACCTCATATATCACGTTTTGCACAGACAAGTAGGTATAGCAGCTACCAATCCTTTGAAGTGCATGCACAAGTGGTAATGCTCAAGAATTACATAGGTAAGGTTTGAACACTTCAGCGATAGCTCCTAATTGAGGTTGTTGAATTTCAAGTCCTAGAGAGAACCAGACTTGTGGAAGTGCGGTTTCTTCACTGTGTAGTGAAGAACTTCTACCAACTTTCCTCTCTTTTGCTTAAGGCTCAATGACTGTTCTCAAAGCAGAAAATCAATGGCAAAAAGATGCCACTTTGGAAGTAGAGAAAGCATCTTATTTGCTTCTACTCATGCTCAGAAACGTAGACAGCATGGAAGTATCAAAAGTTTCAGCAGACAGCATTTGGAGTAACAGCGGCACAATGCACACTGCAGGGGAGACGAGCGCCAGCTGACATTTACAGCTTACTGTCCCCAACTAAGGACGAAACATGTCTTACTCAAAGTAACAACTTGTTAAGTACCTCTGTTACACATTATCTTAAGGCATCAAATATAAAATTCTGGTACTCGATCAGTTTAAGTTTCCTTCAGCAGAACAACGCCAGCCCGTGGCCTGAGCTGCACCTGCAGAGCCCAGCTGAGGTACAGACAGGGAGCACCGGACCCATCTCACCTCCCACCCAAGCACCACCAAGACAGGACATCAAGAAGCTTGATGAAAGTCCCCCAGATTAACACAACCACACCACTGTTGTCAACAGAAGTGTCTGACTAAGGTTAGCTTTAACCCACGTGGGACTGGCAGACAGGATGCACTGAGCCCAGCAGTCCTGTGCCAGCACGAGGTACATTCCTGTTATCAGGCCATCAACAGTACAAAATCCAAACAGATGTTCCAAAAACCACAGGGTCCTGTTTGGAGCTAAGATTTCTGTTTATCAGCAGTACAGTTCTCTGTACTCCATAAGTAGCCCTACAGACCCCCCCTCCAAATTCAATGTAGGATTTTGTTATCTTCAACTATGCAGGAAATTTATCTGCTGATGAGGAACAGCCCAATCTGCATTTCTCTCTGTGCCTGGACAAAGAGCCACCCTTCCCCCACACCTCCAATTACAGCATCCCACCCTTACTGTACATCACATGTCATACAGTGTTACTCCTGTCATCCTCACCACAAATGAGAGCTAAATTCAAGGTAGTTCACAGAAAGCAAGGAAGTTGTATTTGAACCATACTCTCCTCCATATTACTTGTACAAAGTGGGAAGTTTGTTCTTCTGGTGGTTGTTTTTCGTTTGTCTTGGTTGGGTTGGTTTGTTGTTTTTTTTTTTTTAATTTTTTATTTGGTGAGCCCATCTCTGAGTTCTGTCACTGGTATCTATGCAGAATCAAAACTGTCACTCTGTAGAGACATCTTTTAATATGAAAGTTCCCCAATAATTTTACCTCACTGGGAAGAGGCTGAACTGCACAAAAGTGTATATATTTTGTGTGAAAGTGCTTCTGTAATTTATGTACTTACTTCAACAAGCTACACTAGGATGACTATTTTTTGTAAATAAGCCTTTGGCTCAACCCTGTATGTGAACACTGTTAGATGTAATGGACGAAAGAACCTCCAGAGGGGTCACGTTCTCAATTTGTCTGGAAGGAAAAATTGGTCTGAAGCACCAATATAATGTCATGAAAAACTGACATGTTAAAACAATGTTGTAACTTGACAATGATCTGCTCACTGCCTGCAGGCCATGGAAGCATCTGATAACATCTGGTCAATCCCAGCAAATCTGGGAGAAATGCAAACACTAAAATATGCCCTTGACTAGGAAAAAAAGACAGCAGGAAAAAATGGTCAAGACAACAGACACATCCAAGGTTTAGCACAGGTTACAGACCTTCCAATACTGGAAGCTAAAAAAATGTTTAAAAATAAAGTTTCTAAGATAGACACAATTGTCTTTCATTATCTTAATTAAATAACAAAATCAGTTAACAATAGCTATGAATTTCCAGAACTACTGGGTGCCAAAGCTTGATAAACATGACTGTCCTGATTAAAATAATATTCTCAGGTCTCGTTACTTGAAAAAGTGAACTTCAAAGGAAATTTTGATGTCCAAGATTTCATTAGCTAAAAAAATACATAAATAAATCTAAAGCATTTTTCACAAGCTTAGGAGACCACAAATACTGCACATCAGCTCAAAATGCACTAATAAGAGTCGAACAATCTCATAAAAACTAAATCACAGACACAAACTTTACCTACCGTGACGCTGCCAGGCATTACTACGATATAATAAAGCTAAGGCTTGCAGAACACTTCTTCCAGGAATTTAACTACAGCCATGAATTGAGCCATTTAGTTGACATAACAAAACTTAAGTATGCCATAATGATTAAACAGGTACAGCACAATATCAAACACACCCATCAAACAAACCCAAATGTAGCAAAAATCTCCCGTTTCTTCACATGCAACTCAAAAAAAATAAATCCAAACCCCAAAACAACCACAGCTAACATTTCACACAGAAAAACACACTGGGAATTACAGGCAAAAACAGCACAGTAAGTAATTCAGGTTCACTTACAGTGAATTTTTCTGTTGTGCCGCATGAGAAACAAGACAAAATGAAAAGCACACAATGATAAATCATCTTTTAGATCTATAACAATATTTTGCAAACAAGAGATTATGTAGGCATTAAAAGAAACTTAGCATTTGAAGAATTATTTTAGGACAGAGAGGGAGAGGTAGATAAAATATTAAAGCCCAGTATTTTATTATCATGTTTCCTCCCACTCTCAGCTTTATAAATACGGTGGATTTAATCTGTCAGGCATATTCCCTCCATTCACACATGCTAAGGTATTTTTCAGTATGTCCCCAAGACAGATGCAGAACAGTAACCGCCCATCAGCAACTGATGATCAAAATTGCAGTTCCTGAAGAACTCCTTGAACTTGCTCAAGTGCTGCTTCAGTGCAAAGTATGTGTAAATTTATTCAGTGTTAACTCTCCCGGCCCCCAGATTTTGCAAAAATTACCTTATGTTTTGTCTAGTGAAGGAACAGGCAAAAGATTTGTCCCGCGTTGAGACTTCCAGGTTTTCCAGCGTCGCATTATGCTACCAGACCATTGGGTGGCAGCAGCAAAGCACACTGCACAGTGAAAACCAAACACCCTCCCCCCCCCCCCCCCCCCCACATCTGGGGGTTCCCACACTGAGTTATATACTATGCCTGATGGTCCATCAAATTCTTCAAGAAAAGAGTACAAAACCAAAATAACTTCGAAACTTCCAACTGTACTTGCAAACAACGGTATTACAATTGCAAACAGACCAGCTAGTGAGTATGGGGTTCAAAGTACTCATAACTCCAGCCAAAATCGGAAAGGTTAAACAAATTTCCCTTGAGCAATTGTTTTCAAATTCGAATATTTAAAAAAAACCCCAACTACTCAAAAAAAAGACAGCATGGATACCTTTTAATTATACATTCTTCCTTAAAAGGCATCACAAAGCACTCTGTTGTACACAGAGAAAAAGTTGTAACCCCTGGATCAGGATCAGGAGCTGGATATCACAGCAGTGACATGTAGCACAGGCATGTTCTGCCAGACATTTTCAGAGAAACATGAAATGTGTGGAAACATGACAGAGAACGAGAAAACCAGAGCAGTTATTTGACCCTCATCCTATTTCTCCCTAGGCCCTCAGACCAGGCCTTCACTTCTAGGAAACACATATGAGCTAAAAATGAACTACTAACATAGTTTCACCTACCACAATGGGTGAAGACATACTGCGGTCTGATCTGAGGTTTAAAGAAAGCCTCAGGAAGCCTCTTCATGGCACTAATTTAAGCACAAGCTTACATGTTGGTCTCTGGAATTCTGTTTATTTTGGTCTGAAGGCTGCAATATGGGCACTAGAAATGTTTACATCTAGTAAATGTAAATTCTGCAGCAGTATCTTCAGGCAATGCTAGCTGCATTAAGAAAAATAGGTGAGTCTAGACTCAAATGCTGTTTCAGCAATACTGTTTTTTTAGCACAGTGGTGACATTTTCTCTTCAAAAATAAAAAGCTGAAAGCTTTTCCTTGACACTGTCAATGTTCCTTCGCATTATCACTTGACAAATAAGATTTTGGTAGGATAACATTATACACTCTTTAGTTATATTTCACATTACTCCTGATGTTGTAAGTCCTGAATGCAACATTCCATGCAATTGGTAACATAAAATTCTTGATACAGAAATGGGATGGGATTTACAATTTTTAATATTAAAAATATTATCCAAAAGCCCTTCTTTACTGGTACGGTTTTATTAGAAATACAAGCAAGCCAACATCATCATGAAGTAGAATACTCTCTTTAATTTTGACAGCAGTTCTTCATTTGATTGATGAAAACAGGAAAAGAAATTTCTCATGTGCCTGTATGCTCAGGTTTTTAAATTTCTTTTGTTCTTTACAAAGGATTCTGTTTCCTCTTTTGATCTTTCTAATTTATGTTTCTCACCTGTAGTGCCTCAAAAGCTTCCACCAAGGAAAGCTAAAGGAAGTCCATAAACTTCATAGTCAAGCAGGAAAAGTCAACAGTATTTGTGCCGTGGTAACCGCACACATTGCTCCTCTGCAATCAGAGAGCACACATTCTCCTAGACAACCACTCACGAGGATCCTTAACTTCTCACACACCCCCTACAAAAGACTCTCCTTGGCTGATGAAGCACTCTACTCACAAGCACAGTGCACCATGCACTCATGACTGCCATGCACTGTGGCTTCTGCTCCATTGCAGAACTCAGACATGGGAACCTGGTCTGGGGTGTGTATGAATTCAGCATGGAATCAGTCAGCCTTCAAGCACTGCTGGCAGCATCACCTCATGCCTGGTGTTGTGGTTGGTGGGGGAGGGGTGTAGGTGGTTTGGGGGTTTTTTCCTACGTCCCCTGGGTTTGTGTTGCTCTGTATTATTAGAATAATGGCAACATGGGCACACCTGGGGGCCTCAGAAGTAACTAAACCATGCTTTTTTTTTCTAATTACCAATCTAAGCCAAAATATTTATTCCTTTGTGCACTACCCTCCAAAGAATGTCTGTATTTCATTCCCTTTCTTCCACCCAATTCACCACTATTTTAACATCTATTTACAAGGATTTCTCTATCCTTTCACCTCTATGATCTGAATCTAAAGTTTGGGATTTTGTTGGGGTGTTTTTGGGTTGCTTGCTTTTTTTTCAGTTAACACCCACCATGTAATTTTTAACTGATGGAAGTAAAATAAGCCAAACTGAGGAACAATCTCTGCTGTGCTAGTATACTTAGGTCTGCGTGACATTTTCTGTAATAACGTGACGAAACAATAACGTCCAGAAACTCACCTCCACCCGTCTGGACAGCAGCCAACTGTGGTCCCATTTCTCGCAGTCCTTCATTGTCCACAGGGTAACTGGATGTCTGAGATGAGCTTGTTCCTTGTGTATCATCGTCACCCAGTGCTGCGGTCTGAGGCCTGAGCATTTCCAGGGCTCCTATGCTTGCCATCTCCTCAAAGCCTTCTGACATCTGAGCCAAGGGAGAATCTCGAGATGCAGAGAGAAATGGGGTATCCAGGGGCGAGCTTGGAGGGGATAATGATGACAAGGAGGACCGTGATGACAGGGATGCCAGGGACTGTGGAGTATCCAGAGACCTCCGCTGCTTATTGAAATTCGAATGTCCAGTGGGATCAGCATATGGCACATCCTTTGTGAGAGACTCAAAAGGAATGATGTCAAAGCGTAAATGCTGCCCGTAGTCTGTAATGCTGTCTGATTTGTCATACTGCGGAAGGCCATAGATGTCCGTAAAGCTGACTGAGCTGAGGGAGCCTCTGCTGGAGGCCAAGGATCCTCGACTGGAGGCCAAGGATCCCCTGCTGCTGCCAGACGACATTGTGAGAGTGCTAGCCGACAGACTACAGCAGGCAAAGAAAGAGAAAACAAAGAAGGCCCATTCAAACATAATCAGGAACACCAGCGCAGACATAAAAACCTCCATCCAGATTACACACAGTACAGTTGACATAGAGAGATGATTTGGCATTTTAAGATCTAGCTCATGTCTCTTGCCCTGGTCTCAAAAACATTACTGGAACAGTGCAAGTGGCAACCAAGTCAGGACCAAGTTCCTGAAGACAAATGGTCCAACAAGACAAGCCTACCCTTTCCTCCAACATGTAAGCAGCCACACTTTAGGCCAGAGCAGGATCTGGATCACTGGACTCGATGTAAACCTAGGAAGGGTAGATTACCATGATCCAGTTTGAATTTATGTTAATGATGGGTCATAAACATATCAGGGATAAGAAGTGCAAAGCGATTTGGAAAGTCCTAACAAACTGCTGTGTAAGCCTCACCCTCACAGGTTTTTCCAGTGCAAAATAAAAAGATTTTAAGATTAATTCTATTCCAGTTCGTTTTACCACTCTCAGATAGTCAGGGAGAGAAGAATGTAAGTGATGGGAGAGAGATGAAGTGAGAGACAGCAGGAAGTGAGCTTTTGATGTTGGCGTGGTGTTGAGCTGAGGAATCCCCAAGAGCTGCATCTAAAAAGGCAGCTGCGAGTGTGAATATGTAAAACATTCTGGGCTTCTGTGTGGGTCTTAGCACATTCTCATATTTAAATGGCAAAATTTTGTCATCTCACCAGGGATCAAAAACCTCTCCTTTGGAAAAGGTATTAAAATATTAAAACCTCACAGAACTCAAAAGAATGCTATCTTCAAAGTAGTAAAATTGTAACAATATTACAATGGGTTTTAAGTGCACATCTTCTTTTAAAAAAATAAGATAATAGATAAAATTCCCAAATATACATAATAATCTAGCCCAGGTAGCCATCACTAACACTATTTATAAAACCACCCAAATCATCACATTCCATAGACCAAACTGTATAAATTTAGTAAAAAATTGATTTACTTGGCACACATACATAAAAGTATTAAAAGGTAAACTTTAGGGATTATTAATATTCTTCTCTGCTGCAGCTAAACTTCAAAACCTGCTGGTTTTACCTAACTCACCTTTTTAACTGGGAGTGTAAATACGAGGTTAAACGTGTAGCTTCCTCTAGTTGCATAAGCAAACAATTTCTCTTTTCCTGTAACAGTATCCTATAATTAAACAGATACATATTACTATTTTTCTTCATTACAGTAGTGCTCAAGAAGTGCTAGGAGCTCTGCCAGTACAGAAAAATATTGCATCGCAGCCTGGAATATAAAAAGAAGTTTCACTGTTTAATGAAATGTTTTAAGTTACGCAGCTCATATGCAATGATGGTAATACCAGCAAGAACACAAGAACCAAGACTCCAGCAGAATTCCCAGACAAGAAAAGTAATTGAGGCACAATGTAAGAGTCATGATGCTGAAAATACATTGCAGCAATTAGCAAAGTCATAAAAAGTCCTAGGTAAAAACATCAGACTGTACAAAGTATTTTTTTTCCCTTACATCAACCTGATTGTGCCAGTAAAATACAGAGAACTACTATGACTTTCATTGCCTTGGCAGGAAAAAAAAAATATTCCAAATAGCCCTATTATCCAAGCTAATTAGTGTCAAATTTCAAAGATCAAAACAAAATTTTGGTGGACTTCTGTTAAGCAGTAACCATAAAACTGAACTTTAAGCTCTAATTCTAGGTGTTTCAAGTACATTTATGTATCATATTTAAGCAACTGATACAGCATTTTGAATACTAAGCTGTGACAAAAATCTTTTGCTGCAACTTATCTTTTGCCCATTCTAATAACAAGCAGCTGAACTACTCAGTACTACTGCCACAACACATAGGGAACGTACCTATAATGCTGCCAGTCTCACACACCTACAAGATATTTTAAATTCTGTATTCTGACATTATTAAAACTTCAAAGAACAGATTTTATCTATTGATACCACATTTATTCTTTTCCTGAAGCCAGAATTGTAAGTATTCCTGGTGGTCTGTTTTTCCAAGCCCAATCTCTGAACTTAAAATCAGGGTGGTGATCTGTTTCGCGTTGTGCATTCGTACGTTCAGGAAAGTTACTGCTCCAGCTCTGCATTCACAAATTGGGATTCTGATAGACAGTTTGAAGAAAGCAGACCAAAACTATTTGAGTGCTTCAGACCTTCCTCAACTATAAAGACAGGTACTACAATTCAGCATGTTAATGGGCAAGATGAAAAAAAGATATCAACATAAAGGGAGTCCTTCTGGATAAAACAAACTGGCAGCACTGGTTTCAATAAACAATAAAAAAATAACAAAAAAACCCACCTCTGTCATACAGATTTTAAAAGTTAGTTCTGATCTGCGCATAACTCACTGCCTTTAAAACTCAGTAACAGAACAGAACTGGTAATTATTTAAAGAGGAAACGTTTTTGTATTGCTTGATTAGGAGAAAGTGGCAATAGAAAAGCAGAGCTAGGAATTGTTTTGGTTATTCCTGAGCCTGAAACAAACAAATAAATTAGGGCTACTAATAGTTAATCTTTCCTCCAATTTGTTATACAAAAATAGAGTGCCCTTCAATATTATTCTAACTTCTACTCAACTTTTTGCTAGCATTTGAAATATCAAGTATCACACTGGAACGCTGGTTTCCACAGCATGAACTACATGGAAAAATAGCTTGGCCTTCTTGCCAACATACTATGCACTACCTAACATGAGAGCCCAAAAACAACAAATAAAACTTACTACACTGCAGTGTAAAGTGAACTCCCTTTTCTGTCAATTTAAGCTGGAAAGCCAATGTAACAATATCGCAAAAATGACAAAATATATAACACTGAACTGTAGGCTGGCTGTGAATTTTCTATTTATTGCCTGAATTTACTGTCTGAAGTCTTTTCAAAGGAACTGAAGTTCTCAAAATTTGCATATGGATGTCACTTCCAAATATTTTTAAAGTGTCTAATTATGTGAATATTAACTATTACACATATCACACTAAAACTGGTTCATGTAGTTTTCCTCAAATGTCAAAATGGTAGTTTTTACCTATTTAAGAGAAGTAAGTCTGGGCAACAAGAATACTTTCTCGCTTTCACTGGAAGCAGTCTATGGTGACAAGAAGAGGTTTTGTCTGTTTCTTTGGCTACAGGAAAAACTGGGCACCTTTGAAATAACCACAGTAATTCCATTAATATGTTTTGGGGGTTGTTTGTTTTTACATATAACTTGATATTTAATTTAAGTTTTCAAGAATGACACTGATTACTATGTTCTCTGAATGTCAGAGCTGGGATGTGCTCCCACTGCTGAGATTGCAAATTAAAAGGAAAAATTGCATACAAAAGGCAGTAAAAACATCAGCATTTCACTTTCCTGTTACAAGGCAGAAACCAAATATAGGAAAGGATCTTTTGTTCTTATGCTTTTGGAGTTGAATATTACTCCACTGCAAAATAACAGAAAAATCTTTCACTATCCAGGTGCTGTTACTCAGGTCGGTATTATCAGAGAATATCAATCAAGACTTCTTCCAAACATCTTTTGTGACACTATTCCGATCACTCCTTCCTATTCAGACTTTTTAGATGAATGAAAAGAGAACCAACCAGTTGCCAGTACTCTTAACTCTCATTCAGAAAGCTTCAAGACAGACAGCATTAAATAATGGCAGTCAGGAGCAGTCTCTTTTTTGAAGGCAAATTACCAATTTTTTTGTTTGTTTGTTGTTTCTCTAACACAGTGAAATTCCCTACCCTTCCTTTTGAAGCTACCTATATGGATTAGAGTACATGAGAAAACAATTTATCTTCTCAAACCTTTCAGTGGCCCCATGAGCAGATGTTGCTCGAGCCCGCTGAATTTCATCCTCCAAGCGTCTTTTCTCTTCCTCCAAACGTGCAATGTCTTCCGGGGATCGCCTCTGCTGACTGATGAGCTGCAACTCCTGAAGAAGAGCCTCCTTCTCTTTGATGAGCTGAAGACGGTCCCTGTCCGCTTCAGCCATTCCTGGCCAAGATTCATTGTCTAGCAAGGCCAGCTGCTGTTGTATATTTGAAACTCTTTAAAAGAGGATAAATATGTTTCAAAACACAGAAGAGACAAAGATGAAGACAGTTAAGAGGAAAAATACCAAAAGGTGAAGCCTGCTGACTTCTGGGACATTTTTCTTCTAAATTTCAAAATAAGAAAATTTGGAGGGGGTTGAAAGGATTTTTTTTTTTTCTGGTTTTTGGGGTGGTCTTCTTTTGTTTTGTATATTTTTAAACACTAAAGTAATGCAAGTACTCCTAAGTGTGTAGTTGTAGAAGAACTACTGTGCATTTATTATCACATGGACATTATCTGTATTCACAGATTTCTCATTTTGTTATGAATCAATTAATATTTTAGAGCTCTTGAGTTTGCTGCCTGTACAGCTGATGAACATCCTTTCATTCCTCGTTCTTCCACTATCAGATCTTAACTCAGAATTTCAAAAGTGCAGTGAGAAGTTGGAAGGGAATGAAGGGGAGATGCTTATCTAGTGACAACAGGGCCATATATTCACGTCCCACCTATTAGAGAAATGGTTCAAGGGGCTGAAAATATTACGCAGTCCTGACTGACAACAAAATTTTAAGAATAAATAAGCTGTCAGTAAAACAAAAACAAAGGCCTGGAAAAAAAGATTTACTGGTTACAAAACACAGCTGGCTTTAGATTGATCCATCATCAAATCAAGCAATTACATAAGCTAACTTGGGGGGGTTTTGCAGCAGGCTTTATAGTCAAAAGTAGTGTCCCCCATTCTCAATATGCTGAACAACTACTCAACAGTTGTAAGAATAATTCCACAGTTGACATTTTAAGAAAATGTTCTGCTAAAACTGAATTTTGAACTCTTATAAATACTACAAACAACTCTAATGCTAGAAATGTCACAAATGTTTCCTTTGGCAAAATCAATAGGTACATAAGCATAACAGGGAGAACACCCTCTTACCGATAGGTACTTATGCTTGTCTTACAATGGGCAATTTAGACACTTTGTTACAGTTAAAATGAAGAGTAAATAAGAGAAAAATCTAGCTTTCTGGTTTTTGAACATTTGAAAGTAAAGAACTGTACAACCTTTATGCAGTTGCACACCTCAGTTTCATCTTAAATTTGAAACAGTAGCATTCAAAGTTCAGTGCACCATAAAATATTATCACCCTTTAAAAAAAAGCACATTTAAAACCGGCTATAAAAGTGGGATATGAATTCATTCTTCTGGTAAGTTAGTTGAAGTTGTTTGGGTTTTTTTCCAAGATATCTTGGTAAGAAAGGTAAGAAAGAAAAGATAACAAACAAAGCAAGGTAAAAGCACATAACAAGGAAACAGAAGATCCACAGTGTAATAACATGTGTTTAAGAATAAAAGACACAGACATGACACAGGTAAGGTTTTCTCCATCTGAAAACAAAACCTCATGCAATGTTTATTTCATACTGACATCTGGAATGTATCTGGACATCTATTATCAGGGAAAGGGAAATAAAGTATCAATAGAAGTCATTTTGCAATGACAGCATTCATATATGAATAGGAATTTTACGTTGAATTTTGTCAAATGTTTTTTCCTCCCCTTAGATTCATTTACAGCAAGTAAAGAACTTGGGTATTATGTTACATTTTAGTCTAAAGGAGAATACTTTATTCAAGCTCTTCAATACCATTTCTTCCTCCTTGCATTAATAACCAACTTCCAGCCAATAGCTACTGAAAGCACCATTGTGAATTGGTACATATAGTCTACAGATTTTATGCTTCAGCTATTGTGCATGAATTCCAGATGCAGCTTCCTGAAGAACACCTCGCCCCATTGACCAAATGTCTGGGCCAGAAGGGCGAGCAGAGTCAGAACCCCTCCTCTCCCCCACCCCAGCTGCTATGCTGTTAAAGATTCAGTAAACACTCCTGAAGGCACATACAGCTTGATTTTCAAGTGTTCAGTGCCAAATGAAACAAATGAGGACTCAGGTCCTTTCAAAAGAATTACAGAATTCAGGTACAGTCGAGTTATCACAGCTTGATAAGCGAGCGTGAGATGAGCCCTGTCAATGTATTAGAGTAACCATGTTCATAAACTCTTACACAGCTTGTGGATGAAAGAAGGTAAGATGTATCTGGTGAAGAAGCCTCTGGCTTGTTCTGTAAGATAGCTGAAGGACTGACCCTCTCCTTCATTTTAACACTCACAATTGTTTTGCTAGTTATTTTTCTAATGCAGGGTGAGCTGGTTAAGAAGCTCACCATAACAGCAAATAAATTCTAATGCAGACAACAAGGAAGAGAGGAGTACCAGCAGGTAAGAGGGGAATGTAAGGTCCCCCCCTTTCAGCACCAGTTAACCACTGAATCTGCTTGGCTGTAGAGTATAACACATCTGCAATACAAGAGGTTTTAATATGGACTCTTGGGCTTGCTGAGAGCATGTAACTCGCTTTGTGAATGACATTCCAGTTTAAAGTTTAGTTTTTCCCCTCAATTTTTGTTATGATGATGCTTTAAAAGTGGGAAGTTGTAGTGTAGTAACTTAATTATACTGTTATTAAAAGGAAAGGGACTGCTGTGGACAAGGTTTGTATCACTGAAGAGTTCCAAAATCAAAAAATACCTATATTTACTTTGACTCCCTTGAAACTCTTAGCATTTCAGTTGGCACTTCTTGTCCCTACATTTGCCCTTTAAGGAAAGAAAAAGAATTTGAAAAACACTACATAATGCAAGAATCTGTTGGGAGAGTAACTTCAGCACCAATAACCCAGTTTTCTGCAACCTGTATTACCTGCAAATGAACTGAAGTTTCTGGGGAATTCTGTTGCTCGCTTTCAGCTGAGGACTCCCTCTATATAGCAAGTTTTTCCAAAAAGCTACCAGTGATAAACTTTTTAAAGCTGATCTTCTTGGCTAGAAAACATCCCTAAGGCTTTTGCAGTCTCACTTACTCAAACCTAAGAAAATACCTGAGAAGTCATGTTTAATTCGATAAAAACATAATAAAAAAATCCTCTTAAGCATGTTCCATAATTGCAATTTGTTTTCTCCCAACACAAGCTTTTCTTCCCAGTGACAATAAATGCATAAATAAGCAATTTCACTGTGCTTGTCCATACCAGATTTTGTACCTATACTACGCTAGCCATTCTCACTGCTAGTATGTTACAAAAAAGCAGCTGTTTGGTATTTTCAGATTCAGTGCACATATTCACCTGCCTTAAACACCCACTTAAATAAATCAGTTATTTGACATAAATTGCAATTTAAAGGAAAAAAAATTTAGGATCCTTTATGAAGCCTCTGTTTTTTAAACACATTTTTCCTTCCTACTGGGTATTTAAGATACTACTTCTTCAGTATAAGTTACTGTAAAACAGTAATTTTTATCTGGCCTAATGCCAGATACTGAGGTTTCTACTGATATAGCAATTTAACATATTCCTGGGGAAAAAACAGTTAATTTTGAGCCATCAACATTCCAGGCATTTTGCCCATTCCCATCCTTGCATAACAAGTGCTGAGGAGCTTGCATTCCATGCTCGAGTAGGTGGTATCAAATGACTGGTTTCCTAGGTAGGCAGACTGACTTGCTGCTTATTTCAGTATTTAAAAATTTCAAATGGAGATGAATATAACAGCTCCTGTTAAGCAGAAAAGCAGGAGGGGCACAGATGGGATGACAAAGGTTTAACCTGGTGATCTTAAGTAAACACTGATTCAAAATAGCAAATTTGCCCTGAAAGGCCATACCAGTGTAGCTAGAATGATGCCTAGCCCAAGATAATGTAGACAATAGCATGAAGGTGGAGATCACTAAGCCAGTAGTTTACTACACAAACTACATCATGGGGGCAAAACCCCATATATTTTCGTAATTTACAGCATGTCTGAATCATTATATATCTACACAGACCCTCCCTAGACAAAGTAGGTCAACCCTTTCATCATTGGAAATATCTAGGGAACCTAAAATTTTTTTAGTGACTAGAACCTTATTTTCAAGACTGCTATCTGATCTCAACACTAATGAAATTATACTGCTGATCTCAAGAACATTTCTGTTTAGAAGAGGTTATTTATTAAAATATAGTATAAGAAGCGAGATTGAAGTAAAAATTACTTTTTGAGAAAGGGTCTGATTTACAATTACAGTTAAGCCCACATTTAGAGCATTACTCAGATTATGAACAAGACAGGTGTCTTGGGGAGGGAAATATTCTGAAGCAATACAAAGGTCCTAACACATGCTCATAAAACAGACAAATTATGGTTATCCCGCATCTGGCACTTCCGAAGCTACAAACTCTCGTCTTTCCAGCTTAAAAAAGTTCTTTGAACTTACTTTGAATTTTCCAAGGAAAAAACCCAAATACTACCCTACATTTAAATGCCTAGACTTCTGGGTAACATATCAGACTAGTCTACAGCTAAGGCCTCTGTGACATGAGAAATGGGAAGATCAGTGGGGATAAAGAAAAAATTCCAGTTATGATTTGGAGGAGAACGATGGCTTAAGATCACACAACTATGCGGAGACAATCAACATAAATCAGCTCATCTTATTCCTTTCCTTAGGCTTACAACTGGACCCAGTTCTCTGCCACTTCAGGTGACAGGGAACTTCTTCCACGTGCAATAGCCAAAGGAGGTGGTTGTGGGACTGAAGACACATAATGAAGGATGTTAGAACTTGGTGATTTCTTGTATTTACAGACCCTGTTGAGAGTGGATTATGATTTGTGTCCAAAAAGGGGAAGGCTAGAGAAAGGGGAAGAAAGAAATGGAAAGAACAAGAAGCTGGGGAACTCAGCCAAATGCTCACAAAATTTCTCCACTGTGTCTCCTTTGGCTGTTCCTGCAAGTATGTGCCACTGTGGCTTTGGCGGACAACACGAGTATGCTCTGTAGAATATCCAGCCTTCCAGGCAGCCTGATTCAGTAACAAGGAGGTCTTAAATTGGCTTAAGACAGCCATGAAACCTTTACAGTCCACTAGCATTTTGCATATAAAATTAGGTATTCACCTTTAGGAAAACTGCAAAGCTTGCTAAAACCAGTGGAAGAGAGGAATTAGTATTTTCCCCAATTCACAGGTAAACTGGTATAATGAAAACTTTAAAGACAGTTCAAGTGCATAGCTCATCTCCCTTCATAACCCAGAGAAAGTTTTATATTTAAAAACTGACACTAGGAGATTCAGGTTTAGCTGACATGCCCAAGCCAGATATTGATCTGGTATCAGACAAATTACTTCATCTCTAAATCAGATTTTCAGATTAGTTTAGCAAAATAAAGCATACAAATCCACTGAATTTCACTAGAAATTAGGTAATTACACCTTGAAACCTGCCTACACAAGATAAATTTTAACAGGAAAATACTTGACTGTATTATTGTATCGGTACTGGAATGTTGATATCAATATCCAACCAACATGTATTTTGTCAGTACAAGCACAAATTGCACTAAGAATTCTGCTAGTGCTTTTAAAAGCCCAACTGAAAATTAATTTCGGTAATGAGACAAGATAGCAACAAGGTAACTATTCAGCAACTATACTGCAAAGAAAGAAGTAACATTCTTAAAGGGAACATAAGCATAGCTGAGGAGGCAGCTTTTTCAAGGCTAAAATAAACCTGTTGACAACCACTGTATGATTTAAACAATTGAAAAAGTAACATCTTTGAATTCAAATTTACAGAACAAAATACACAAATTACTGCATTTGCACCCAAATTAGATAAACTGGTTGAAGATATATTGCTTGGATATATTAGTTCATTAAAATCAGCTACCATAAAACTGCATTATAAAAAAAAAAATAATCACAGGTAAGAATTTTAGTGCTTCTTATTGGAGAGATCATTTTTCAAATGTTGATTAATACACTTCACAGGATATGAGGCACTGCAGAAATAACATCTCGTTATAATTTGCTAATATACTTCATGTAGTCATTATACTGAACTGCACAACTTAAAGAGTTATCAAAGAAAAACAATTTGCTTTTGATTTCTCTTTCGATGAATCAGTCTATTCAGAAAAGTGCTCGAGGGGTACCCTTTCCAGTGTGCAAATGCTTTCATGAGAGGTGGTCTCACTGAAATAGCAAGTGAAACTAAAAACAGTATTTATCCAGGCAGCTTGGGGCTGTCTGTTCAAAACAACCATCCTCCCTTCCTCCTGCTTCTCTGGAGGGCCACACTGACAGATCTGAGAGAAGAAATTTCATGGAAATAAGGTAAAATTTATTTTAAAATAACGGGGGGAAAGAGTAAAAAGCAGAAGTGATTGCACCTCTCTTCAGTATGACTGGCAAGTTAAGAAGTAGAATTTACACGCCTCCACCCAGAGCCTGAATCAGACACAGAAGACCTCTTCCCCAGCATCCTGACGATGTCAGAACCCACAACTCACAACATCTGAAATACTCATGGGAAAAATTAAATTGCAAATTATCCAACTTCCTTCCAGTGGGAAACTGAAGGGAAAAAGCTATGCGAATGTCTTAATTTATGCAAAGGTCAAACCACTCAGTAGTTAGAAAGATTTTTAAAGGAGGAATTAAAATCAAATTATCTTTTATGAGGGAAGAGAGCTATTTTGGGAGTATAAGCCAACTTTTCTACTATCACTGGGTGTCATATCCGGAATTTCTCATGACAGTTCATTCAGAAATCCCAACACTGCATTTCTGTGCTCAGACACCATATACAGAGAACATATTTTTATTTTTAAAATCTTCTTTACTAAACATGGCAAATATTCTGCTCATATCTAGCGCTGTACGATCTTCTGACTAAATTCACAGGAGTGACTAAAATGCAACATACTGCTTTTCAGTTTGTGGGGCTTTTTTCCTGCTTTCCTTTAAGGGAAGACATAATTTTCTCTTACAGTGTATTTTAAAAGTCTCCCATTAAAACTTAGAAATCAGACAGTTTGTCTGTTCTACTTATATGCTATATGTTTCCACACCCTGTTTGACAAGCAAGTAGTCATAATATACAGCTTTACAGTTGTGACATACTGTAGCATTTTAATTTTCTACTTTGTAGATTTTAATCCATCGCAGCACATTCCGTCACCCACACTGTGCAGTAACAGTAGATATTTCGGCAGCCAAGGGAGAACGAACACAAAGATATTTAGTAGAGACAAAAGCCCTACAGAAATGCCAGCAAGCTAAGGGGAAGGAATGCATGATAAATGAAGAATGCAACCACAGAGATAACTGGTAGGGGCAATGAGCTTTGTGCAGTTCCACTCAAAAGCTGAAAGCTGATTACTTCCGTACAACATACTGGGCAGAATAAGGCTACTATTTTAAAGCAACTAACATGCTTTTGCTAAATAACGGACCATTGTCAGAGCTGCTATCCCGGGACAGCAAAACTACCCTTTACTGCAATTCTATTCTCTAGTTGGAAGATTAGTTACCCAGGTTTTCTACACTTAATTAACATCAAAATTCAGCTTACTTCTGATGTTCAGAAATACTGCATTCCATGCATAAACAAATGTTTGGTATTTCCAGCTGAAACATGCTTCTGCTACTAAAAAAAAAAAAAACAAGAAAAAAATCCCACCACTCTATCCTTCCCTGCAGTAATATACAAGAATAGAATTGTTTTGAAAAACACATAGAAAAGGTATGACAGAAAACTGAACTAAAAGCATTTAACATAATCTTCACAGCACCAGTGGCTCTGCTAAACTAAACAATATAAAACTATATTCTATCCTCCTTCTTTCAGCAACTGCCATGAACCCCTAAACTATCACTAGACTATTAAATGCTAAGGGTTAAGCCTGTGACCAAACAGGACACTGACAGTTTTTTGTTTTGCTAACCTTTATTAGGTAACAGTCACTGGTATTCACATGCATTATTTTACAATGCAGACCTTCATTCCAGTTTCAAATCCTGAAGATTTAGCTATGTATCTCTAACATGCTTGCACCAATTAAAATTTTTAAGCCTGTATTGCATCCAAATGTGGGTGAATCTTCCAAGAACAACAAAATGGGGAATCGCCTTCCAATCCCTGCCAAGACATATGCCAGCATTATGGTTTCCCCTGCAAAAAAGCCACCATAATGTGAAAAAAATGAGGCAAAAGTACTGATTTTTTTTAAACTCTTGTTCCGAGAGATGTAAAAAAAAAGGCAAAACAAAGTTGAAAAGAAAAAAGAAAAATTCTAACTTAAAAAAAATTAAAACCCTAAGGTTTAAGTTAACTATACAGAATCTTTTAAGTGTCAATTTTAATAAAAGAATGTTCTATCAGCACAAATTAAAATCATAAGTGCATAAAATTACTGTGTTCAAGCCATCATCTATACCTACACTGTTGTCCTGAATATGTGTAAATAGTTTGAAAACAATGAGATTAAACGAGGACCCATTAAACTATACTCATAGATAGTATTTTTAAAATAGTATTAAATAAGAATATATTATTTTTACAAAGCCATGAAGAAACGCTGCAAGACAGACCTTCACAAAACAAATACTTATGATAAGCAATTAAGTCTAAAGGACTCAGTGAAGAATTAATCTATTTCAAGAATTACTTTTAAAATTTTTTATACCAGATTTCCAACACCCCCCCCCACCCACCCCACCCCCCAATTGATTTTTATGTACCCTTTTGTTCAGGTCTGAACATCTGAACATCTTCATTTATCTCACAGGAAGTTCTGCATTCTTTCTTCACACTCTGTTCATGACTTCAGCACACTGAACTTAGAACACAGTTATGCAAAGCTCTGAATGTACTGACAGACCAGGCTGATAAGTGTAAATCTAAAGACTGTTTATATTGAGGTTTGAGAAGAGGGGGGAAAAAAAATATAAACCAGTTCAATTAAACTACTGCAATTTTGTGTTTATACAAGTGTTAGAGACAGGGCTGACATTTAGTTTTATCTCTGCAAACAAATATAATAATCTTATGATAAAGTCTTAGGTTCACCTAAGCTTTTATTATCTGTGAACTACTAAATAGTAAGCAAATTAGTCTTCCTAAAGACCTTTCAGCTAGGAGGGTGGTTCCAGTTCTACTCTGAAAACCATAGTCAGGAGAGTAAAAATAAAACCCAACAAATTTATTTTTAATTACCTTTTCTTGGCCTCTTCATATTGCCAGTTCAGTCTTACTTTGTCTACAAGTCTTGTTTTGTCATCAAACCCAAACTTTTGTAGAGTTGAAGAACAAGGAGAGGGGGAAAAAAACAGAGGAAGAAATGAGATTTTGAAATCATTTCACAATAAAGAGGTAAATTAGTCTCACTTACTGGACTCACTAAAAAACTTCAGTGCTTTAAGAACATAAGAAAAATCAATTTCATGCTTTAGAAATACAAAACTGGTTTATTGATAAAAGTACAGTAGATAAATAAGGTCTTTCAATAAATTATAATCCTGGAAATCAAGGGTTAGCAAACAGAATCGTTGATGAATGGTCAAAGCTTTTCATCTTTATCCAAGCCTAACACACAAAGAGTATTTTTAACTGAAATATTTTACTACTTGATACAGTTATTTTATGGATAGTTTAAGTAGAAGTAGTTCAGATCACATTCCCCATACTGTGATGTGTTCCCCAGCACTTTAATCATTAGTGCATTTTAAACACTATTACAAAAACATCACCTGATCCTTGAACCAGTTGTAGAATGTGTATTTATGCTACAACTCCTACTGTATACAGCCCAGCTTCTACAGCAACTTCTCTCCATCTTGAGGCATCAGCAGTTCCCTTCTTCAGAAATCTGCATACAGTCTAATATTTAAAACCCAAGTCAACCTATTTAAGTGCATTGCTGCACATCTGGATTTCTCATCTAACTGCTGCTTTTGCTCTCTTCATCATCACACGTGTAAAAAAATCCATCTCTTTTACTCACATTCCACCACTAGTAATTCAGAAAAACAATTAACAAAATTGCATAATTTTATTTTCCTAACAAAAAAACTACACCCGGTAAACACAATTTTCAGACTGTATTTGGCTTGGATGGCGCTCAATGTGTATTGTGTGAATGGGAAAATCCTATGTTCTTCCTTGTAATTTGTTTTGGAATTCAATAATCATATCCACCACCAGTCCAAAAAAATGACCTGCCAAAGGTACCATCTACCTAATGCACTGAGAGACAGCCTAGCGTTAGCTAAGTTTTCTTAGATGCTTTATAAGTCTATCTTCTTAAAAACACAGATTTCCTCTCCTGTAGAGACATCCAACTTGGCAACTATCAGCAGTGAAAGAATACAATAGAGGAGAAATGGGATGATAAAAGCCTACGATTAGAGTGACATTGTTCAATAAAAACTTCTAACCAAATGTGGGGTAACATCCAAACTATAGTACTAACAAACTACAAACAGGTTGTCATCTTGCTTTCTCATCACTCTCATCCACAGAAGCTAATGTTTTACTGCTCAAGAATAGCTAGGCTGCCATAGTACTAGCACAGGCCAAATTTTTATTATTTGGAATACATAATTTCATTCACACAGAACTATTCCCAAGGAGTGTTAATATGTTCTTCTCAAATACCATATTTGAACATGAAGGTATGACAGACTAGATCGGTTTTGTTAGTTTTAAAGAAAAACATTCTGAGACTCTAACAAATACTTCTGTTGTCTCAGACAGAAGAAAGGAACAGAAGTCTACCCTACATCTTTGATGTATATGAACAATGATGACAAGCATGATAAAACCAAGATTTTTTTTTTTTTTAATAATTACTACTAGCAGAATATTAACATCTCACACTACGGCACAATCAAATCTCTACTGCAACTTCAAGCTGGCTAAAGTGTTTTCCTCATTCCTGCATCATTACAAGTATCAGTAAATCAGAGCTGGTGACATAAAGAGAAGAGGTCCATAGACACCTCCACAAGAGCTGTTATTCAGAGATGAACCTGCGGTCACCAAAGTGGTGACATGAGAAGTGCTCTGCCAGGCTGGCTGAGTCTGGGAGCTGATTTTAGCTGTCACTGACCTGCGAGCATGTTGCTACACCCCTGTGCCATGTTCAAGTAGCAGAACCGCAATGCCCAGCACACATGAGCACTGCTCACACACTTTGGAAACAATAAGCAAACGCAACTCCCTTGCCACCAATACTGCTTTGGGGCTTTTGTTCTGCTATAGCAAACACCTCTTAAATCAAAACAGGAAATAACGATGTATCACTATCATACAAAAGCAGCTTATTCTCTACAGCAAATGTCTCGAATAGGAACACATACCTCTCCAGTGATGTCAGTCTGAGAACAAGCATCACAGTGTTGTTGAGGTAAACAGGAGTCACTGAGAGAACCAGAATTGTGCTGGAGATCCTGCAGGGAATCTGTAATACAGCAGCTATTCCTGAATCCATCTGTTAACTTGGCCAGGCTCTATAGGAGAAGAGATTTTAAAACTGATTTTTATAATTATTTTATTAATAGAAATCAAAGAAAAATTGTATTTTATAAATATGACACATAGGTTGCCTATAAAGAGGTATTTACAGAAAGTAAAATTCGTTAGTGTTACTAACATGCGGAAGCTTTGCTTTGAAATAAATCTCTCTTTTAAAAAAGATGTATCTAACATTAAAGAAATTTTAAATTATTTGTTTTAAATCTATGAATGTTTTAGCTTTTGTATGGCTTATAGATGTTTAAATCTATCAGCTGTCATCTTTCAGGGTAGCTGATAGGGAAGACAAATGTGATTCACCTGCCCTTTTGCCATCTTCTGTGCATGTTACATTCCTTAGCTGATACTACTATCACATCCAACTTGATGAATACCTTTTACTGATTGTAGTTTTATGACAGTTGATTTCACTCTTGTGCTCTCTTACCCAAGGTTCACATAGTTAAGAGATATGTTATAATTTGAGTTAGGCATGGGACATGTCTGAGATGTCTAGACAAGGAGACAAACTGTGAAGGTAAAGCAGAGACCTCAAGCAATCTTTAAGGGGAAAGGGGAGTAAGACAGAATCACACAAATTAATAACTCATTTGATAGTACAAGCTTGGTTGGCAGGCTCTTAAATTTCCTTTAAAAAAAGGAAAATTGTCAATATCACTTATTTTCTGATTGTACATTCTCTCTTTTTCAAAAATTACAGATAACATTAGTATCAATAACAAAATCACTGTGAAGGCTATCATTTATAACAGAGACTCTAAGTATTACGTATCAAAAGAACATTAAAAAAAGAGATTAAAAGAATTCTGTCCCCTCACCAGAAGATAAAGAACAATCAAATTATATGAAAAAAATTATCATAAATTTGAAGAGCATTATCAATTTATAAGTCATAACATAATCAAACTATTTGGTTCTGCAAATATACATAAAAACTCTAAAACCTGCTACTCCAGTGTCTAAACTACCGAATCAGACAAATCTCAAGCACTGCATTGGGAAAAGGCTGGCCCTCAGGAATCTCAGTGACTCTTGACAACTGGTGATTTGCAACAAGCCCCAGTTACTGTCTATTTCCAATTATCAGGAGATTTTTCAGTCTTCAAAGTGCAGTTTAAAAGGGATAATATACAAATGCTGCCTTTTCTTACAACAAATTCAACTAATGGAGTCAGGAAGCAAACCTATGCAACAGCAACTGGTTGCTGCTCACAGGAACAGCAAGGCTACCTTGAAGACAAAGGCGTCCAGTTTTGGAGCCTAGAAAGCATCCCTTGCAGCAGGCCTGAAACTAGCCAGAAAAAGCAGCTTTTTCTAAGTGTCCTCCAGTTCTGTCATACATGGTCCATCCCTTTGTTCTCATTATATACCAGTCTCTCCCTCAGACCTACGTCCACTAGAGATGAAAAAGAGGGAAAATACCCAGCGTGGTGCAGGACAAACAAATGAGTGAGCTCCCTTTTCATAAGAGTGGGGGGCCTGTGCTCCTCCAGATCACAGAGCAATGCCAGACCTGCCATCAGCAGGACAAGGCTACTACTACTTGCCTCCAAAAGCTCAAATTTTCTTGGGTTCCCCCAAAAAGCCAGTTCTTCTGCCACCTCTGAATTGAACTGTGCCATGTTAGTATGAAAGATAAACAAAATAGTTTCTTCTCATCCCTGAGACAGCAAAAATCAATTTTACGTTACACTGCTGAGAAGTCCCTAGATAGTGTCCCTTTATCCTCCAAAGTGAACTGCTCCACGGCATGGCAAAAAGAAAACCAGAGTGTCTTCCACTTCATGCAATTGAAAATTGCAGACTCCTGTCTAATTCTTTTCTTCAAAAATCACTGGAAATCATCCAGTCCTGTCTGACTCCCACTGTATGGAGGATCAAGATGGATACCTAATGTGTTAGGAAATGGTTAGGAAATAGGATAGTAATTTCAAATCATAGCTACACAAACATCAAACACCTAACATGTCCTCTTTCCAGCACATCAGAGACAGTTACAATTTTCATAAACTGCTAAGAGTAATATCCTCCCCAGCTATACGGAGGAATCCATCTTTCATCTGGGGTTTATGGACTGTTTATGGCAATCCCACAGAAACTGCCAGACCAGCCTATTGTATGGATGTGAAGTTGTAGGCACACCAGTCCAGACCTATCCAGAAAGAGAAAAATGAGCACTGTCATTTCAGCATTGTCTGCTACTATTTGGTTTGGGAGCTCTCGGCCACATACAATTTCAGTGCAGTTCCTATCTAACCTATTTATTGGCTAGAAGGGCGGGCTAGAAGGGCGGGCTAGAAGGGCGGGCTAGAAGGGCGGGCTAGAAGGGCGGGCTAGAAGGGCTAGAAAAACCCCACAAAACCCAAACTCCAATACTTCCTAAGGATGAAGGACAACATTTTAAAAGCATAGAATCATAGAGTCATTCAGGTTGGAAAAGACCCTTGGGATCATTGAGTCCAACCATCAGTCCTACTCTGCAAAGTCCTCCCCTACACCATATCCCCAAACATCTCATCTCATTTGCACATACTGGAACAGAAACAAAAGTATGAACGGGATGGAGGGCTGTCAGGAGAGAGACACACACACACACACACTGCTTTCAGGAACCTAAGCACGCACCTTGATTACTCAATCTTATATAAAAAGTTCACCCACTTTTTTGGAGCAGTGACATTGCATATTTGGCTTTATTTGTAACCACAGCACCCAGTTTAAATCTGACCACCCTCTCCCTCCCTCACCAGCCTTCTCTCCCACACAACTCAATTCAATTACTGTATTTTTATGACAGCTACAATTTTCCAAGCACCTACACAAGACTGAGTCACTTCTACTATGTTTAGTTCTGTTGCTTACACTGGCCAGATTTAAATTAAGAAATAGTAAGAAATTGTCTATTTCCTTTCTCTGAAATAAATCCCCATCTGTTTACACAATACTTTGGACTCCTCTATAAAGAGCTTTAAAAACAAAGTTTTTCATCAGAAAGCTTGTTCTACCAACAATAGCTTTAAAATGTAGCATTTTAAAGGACAAAACAGTATCAAAACTGATAGGAAATTAAAAACCAAATTCTGAACTCATTAGGAAGATACTTAAAATAGACTTGCACTTCCTTGACAAAGCTAAATAAATCCATAACAATAATCTTCAACCGATTATAAAAAGGCAAAGCACAGAAAAGTTTGGTGACAACAAAAATAATTTTTTGGGGGTCAAAATTTTAAAAAATATCAAGCACATTAAGTTGGCAGAAATAACACAATTTTTACACCCATAGATCTTGTAAACTGTAGCATTTAATCCCTTATTACAATTGCAACAAAACATGCAGAACTCTTTTGCTCACTAGGCTTGTGTGGAACAACTATTTTCTAGATTTTCTCAGATTATATGTCTATTACTGGATGCTATTGCAACAGATTGTCATTAATTACAAAAATGATACCTCCTAGACTGAGAGTTCCTGTATGTAATGTAGACCTATGAAGAAGGATGGTAACACTTTTATTTTTGCTTCTCTCTTGTGCAACCTTTACATTCTGGTGTTGTCAGCATTGCCCAACCCTTGACGATAAGCTTGATCTTAGACTTCTAACTCTCTCAACAGTGTATTTAAAGAAACTGCAAGTGCACTTAAATTTGGTTTAACAGATATGATTTTTAAGACATCTCAATGTTTACAGCTAGATTTAGTGCCACTGAGGACGGAAAATGTAAGGAAAAGGAGGGGAGAGAGTCTAGTAGGGAAGCCAAAAACAAGGCCAGTAGTTAAGCTGCACCAAGATCTCACACACAAGTCTTTAACAGTTAGTTTCCTAAAAACGTGCGTCACTGCATCCATGAAGAACTGCCTTTCTAATCGTTTCTTGCTAGCCAAGCATGTGGAAGACTGAGAATCACTTTAAAACTTGGCCAACACAAAATATCAAATATGTGTTAAAAGTTGCCAAGGCAGAAACTTTTCGTAGCAACTTAAGCATTCTGTCTGCTTGAACAAGGATTTGTGGTCCATCAGCTGACCTTTGGGTAATGCTTTGGAGACTGAATAATTGTATAACTATGGAAACTCATTATATGTAGATTACAAGCTACCCATATAATTTACCAATTAAAAAAACCCCAAACCAGTGAAACATTACTGCAGAGAAAACTGAAAGAAGTAGTTTGAATGGCCATAGTAATTTAGTACAGTCCCAAAAATCTAGGTAACAAGGAAGCCTTTTTCCATATAGCAGTTTGAAGATTGGGTGAAGAGAATCATTGTTGTCACCCCTCTGTAAGTGCAGCCTATTTGGGCAAGTCTATACTGAAGTCCCTGTGGTGGCAGAGGCTTGTGGCTCTTTGATCAAGCTCCCATCACGTTAATAAAGCAGACACAGCAACTGAGAGCTTGGGGCAGGATGCAGCATCCATTCAAAAGTTAGATCATTACTCAGGAACGTATCTCCCCTCAATCCTCATGCTTGGATTCATAAAAGAGTTTAAAGCTTGCATGATGGTTTCTGTATACATTGTATTTAATCATAGTCTTGGAGGCGTTTGTGAGAACACTTGAAATTGTGTCCTGATACAGGTACTTAAGAGGAGAGTTTGGAGCAAAAGAAGGAGAACTACCAATCTGTGCCATAGTGACACAGAGATACAGTTTTGTGAAATGCTTATAAAAGGAAAAACATGGTAGACATGGTAAACATTTTAGCACGTGAATTCTCAGTCCTACTTCATTATAGGTAATAAAGACACATTAAACAAAATGAAAAACAAATACCAAAGATTTTTTTTTGAAAATGCAGCATAATTACTCCATAGCACTCTTTGATATAGTCAGCAGCAATGGAAAGCTATAATTCAATAGAAATTGATCTAAATGTAAGGGCAGAACATAAAGACAAAAATAGGAAATGCATATAAAGTCTTGTGTTCACAGCTTACACAATGACTACTTACCTCTTTTCAAGCTGACTGCTATTAGCAATTATCAAACAGAAAAATCAGTTTAGGCTACGCCACATCCTTATATAAACTTGGTAATTCCAATGCAATCACAAACACAAAAATAGAGGTAGGTTATTAATTTGTAGCGGCTATTTGTTCAGTAGCGTATTTTTTACCTGCATAAGGTCCTGCCTTTCTTTTTCACCTGTGCATATAGCTTTCTTTATGGTTCGAAGCTCACTCATTATAGCTTGTGCTTCATCCAGTCTGTAATTTGTGTGAGCACTTGACATCTTACGATCAATCCTGTTGAAAAGATTAAGACAAATTCAGGAATTTTAACATAACTAGAAAGTGCATAGATAAGTTTTAAGACTTCTTGATTATTCATATACCACTTTATTTCCAGGAATAAAATGATATTACACTTGAAATTAACAATGCATTCAGTGCCAAGTACACTCTAAAGACAAAGCAATGTGATTATCCAGGTTCTGCGGAACCAACAACTTTCCCGGTTTTAATATCCTAATACAGAACTTACTTACAGGCAATGTCTGTGGGCTATTTCACACAACAAAAGTTAAACCCAACCTAAAACTAACCTACGTAGTAGTAACTCAGAGACAAAGATATTTGCTCTCACATTTTCCATGCAGCACTACACATTGCAACATCTCTTCCAGGACTTCTAAAATTTTATTTGCAAATGTTTTCCTGCCATTATGGACATCTTTGAGTATCTTTTCTAGAAGACATCATCATCCCACACTAAGGAACATCACATGGGACCATCCCAGATGATTTCAAATGCAAACTCAGCAAGAAGCAAGAGTCACTCACTACATCAGGTTGAAGTACTCCTAATGTTTCCATCTTGACATAGAAGTCTCTTAACTGGGACATCCACTGTCTGAGTTTTCAATTTTTTTTTCCAACAGTTCACAATAGTAAAGGACAACAGATCAGGATGCAGAAGCCTAGTCCAGTGTATTATCTGGATAATTTGCTTTGATTTACAGATAAAGAACAAGACCAGAGACCTGCAGAAGTTGCTAGAACCACCATTTGGTCTTGAATTTATAAAAAAATGGCTATGGGATTTTAACAGGTTACCTACAGCAATTAGTAAAAATTGTGTTGAATTCCTGTTTAAATATGAAAACCTCAGTCTACCTGTTAATCTACCATAGAAAGTGTGTATATAGAAGAAAGGTGGTATGAGTAATGGCCCCTAAGCCAATGCTAAGAATGAACACCTCCAGGAGAAGGCGCCTCTGGTTAACAGAATTAAAGATAAAACATATGTTGGTCATTACACAGGATACCAGTTTATAAAAAGTTGTAGTACAAGCAGGTATGTTATACATATATGACAAGAATACTCAAACTCTTATTTAAAATATTGCGAATAACTAGAATTTTCAAGGTAGGGATTATATTAAGCTAAGAGTGTCAACAACACTCACTCAGCATGTTCTGCCTGTTAAAAAATCAGTGAAATTCCACTTGCAGCAGAATACTTGCTTTAAAATTAAAATATTAAAATTAAAAATCAAAAGGCTTGAATGAAAATCCTGTCATTGATTGTGTAGTTCACAATATTTAGGAAAAAACTGCAGGCTGGGTTTCGACGTTTTTGGTTTGTTTGGGTTCTTTTCTGACAGTTCCTGCTTTTGGAGACAACACAAAATAAGTCTGAACCTCAAACTTTCTACTTAAGTACAATTTTCCCCATGTTGCATAAGAAAATATGTAAGCCTTTATGATTTTTGGTTCAAGAATAAGAAATTACTTAAATGTCACGCTGATTAAAGTTGGGATTTTGTGTTTGCTTGGTTTTGTTTTCCTTTTAAGATGTTTACTTGAGTCTTCACTAATTTTTAGTTAAAATCCTGAAAAAATTAGATAAAACCATGGTAAAACAACTAATCCAATTCACTGAAAGTTACATGAAAAAGATAACATATGGTTTTATCTGAAAGTTACCTTAATATTAAGAACATAAATTCCATACAAATATGAGACCCGAAAATGCCTCCTACACAACTGCTTATTATACTGTTTGCCAGGTCCAATGTGACATTTCAGGAAAAGGAAATTATTTAATTTCAACCAGATTTTTGTCCAGTTACCCACATACTCATGTTCCTGGACATCACTTTGGAGCCCAACTTATGAATTGATATTTATTTAAGGAAAGAATCAGAAAAGTTCCTCTGTCAGAAGTATTTGAGCTTAAATCAGTATTGTTGTCAACCCAAACCAACTTAAGTATCTTACAAAATCACTAGTTATTTATTGTCTGTTATTTTTTTTTCCTCCATTCATAAAACTCTAGCTTTGAAAGCCACGAAGTTAACAGGAAACTTCCATTTTATTAAAGGAAAATAGCATGATACAAATACAGATTAGACATTTGCATGAACAGAAAAATCACTCAACTAAAACACAAAACTATGAATAAAAGTATACATGTTTTGAGGAAGATGTTTCTAGTATTCACAGACAATAGTTTTAGTCCTATAGGGTAGTTTCCAAGTGCCTCTATTTTCCTTCACATGCTTTCAAATGCGTAAGGCTCCCCCCATCCTCACCAAAGCACAAGTCTGCAGTAGAGTTAAAAATCTGATTTTAAAACTTTTGTCAGGTCTCATATCCTCTAAACTAGCTACAAATTGTTTAGTCAGTCCTAATTCCCTGTCTCTCCCAACCTCTCTCAGCATTCGCTCCACTCTCACAGCCAACTCGCCAAGTCTTCATTTCCCTTGTTGCTAAATGCCTTCTTCCTCCAAAACTCTTGCCAGCAAGCGGAAGGGTCACTGAAAACACAGGGGCAGTGGAACTGCTCCTTCTCAGTCCCTGTCAACAGGTCAGAGGAAGAAGTTTTTTTCCAGGAAAGGCTCCTCTTTAACCCTGTACATTATCCGGACTGCGAGGGTATCAGCTGCACCTCAGGGCAAAGGTGCCTGTGGAAGCTGAGGAACACCATCATGCAGGGTGGGGTCTTCGCATGCTTTAAACAGTGAGCTCCAGAAAATCGCCAAGTGGGCAAAGGCAGACTGTGATGTCCAAAGGCTTATCCACAACTTGATAATGAAACGCAACTTTGGATGAAACTGTAGAAGATACAGCCCTAATAAAGAGCTGCAACACTACAAAGTTTGAAATTCTGACTGTATTGGAGTTGTAAAGGTATTAAAAAAGACCCTAAATCCTCTCTCTCCCCACAAACACCCAGTTTTCTCTCGTTGTTTTGTGGGTTCGCTTGGGGTTTTTTTATTCTCCTCAAAGATGGCTAAGACATTTCACTAAAATTAAGAACAGAAAATGAAATATGGTCCAAGGCAGACACTGTATGTGGAAAACATCAGTGCAAGATATTTGCATTTAACAAACACATCTGAATCAGACAGCAATATAAAATGATGGAAATACTGAGCAACCTAACCACTCTCACCATAAAATCTGTCTCTTCTCTGAGAGTTATACGCAGCAGAGGTTGCACAGGGAGTCACATGGCAGCAGGTTCTGATACCTGCTCATAATGCCATTGTGGTCAGACTTTCAAAGCAAACATTCAGCCAGATGTAAAGCCCAAAGTGTAACAGCTCCTAATACTGTTCTTGGCTTATACTTGAAATAAAACAAAGAACATGGCTTTAAAACAGCTGAATAGGATGTATGCCATTCTCAGTTGGCAGTTATTTGAAGATTTGACCTAGCACAAGAAAGAAGAAAAATTACACAGGTCAAAAATCTAGAAAAGTAACAAAAGAGGGAAACATCTGAGATGTAAGAAACTTATGGGAAAGAAAAAGGGGGGGAGGGAAATCAGCATTTCTGTTTTAAAGAAGGAGCAATGAGTTTCTTTTTAGACAATACACTGTGGATATGCAAAAACTAAAATACTTCAGCTTTGGTACTTGACTTGAGTGACCCTTGTCTCCCAACAAACACAAGGGGTAGGGGAGAGATCGCCCAGGGACAACCTAGAACACAGGTTTTTAGCCTGATTTGTCTGCCGACTACACAAGGAGGCTAGAGAAGTTTCTCTCTTCAGCTGTTAGTGCGAGTGCTCTCCAAACTGGCACACTTCCTACTAGAAGCAACATACTCAAAAGAAAGCACATACCTCACCAGAAAGGCAATTAAAAAATTACTCAAAAACACAAACCAAACACCAACCCACAAGCTTCTGGTTTACAAGTGAAGAAGTCACTGCAGGAGAGCAGAGCTCAGCAAGGCACAAACACTGACAGAAATTCACTGCGATCCCAGGTAGTGCACGAGCAAAACATTCCCCCCAGCTTCAGCAAGCAACAACAAATGCCACCCAGCGCACCAGCAGGGCAGACTGACTGTAGCAATAGTAGCAATGAGCAGCACCAGAGCACTGAGTTGCCACACTTGGACTTTTAAACTAGATTATTAGAGTGACCACTGACTAATCAGATATGCTTTAAAAGAATTCCTCTCAAATGTCACTCCTATACCCTCATCCGGGAGTACGGGCAACTTCATTTAGGCTAAAATCCAAGACTAACATTTGTATTCTTAATCATTCGCAGACTTTTACTTTTCAAAAAGTTGCTGGACTATCTTAAATGAATTATAGTAATTAAAACAATCTTGAGTTTCAAATGGCCTTCAAATACTTTCATCATCCTAGTCAAGTGGTTAGTCCTTTATATAAAATAATTGAACCTATACCCATATTATAACCCAATAACCAGGAAAAGAAAAACAAATAAAGTAGAAAAGTCAAGGCAATTCTTACTCACTTAAAAGATGATTAAGAATCTTAAGACAAAATTGCTTTTGTTCTGTTACTGTTTATGTATCTAGGCCATCATCCTACAATGCTGACTATACTTAAAATACTACTTAAAGTATTTGCTGTTTCAATATACTGAGTGCTTTATTTTACTAATTGTCAGCTAATATCATACATTAATAATTCCCCTAACTACCTGAAAAGGCTTTGTGTAGTCAATAAAAATATATTTATGCCTGAAAATTACTACATTATACATGCCAGTGAAGGATTTTGGTTGAACAAGTTTTGTTCTCTGAAGCTCTTAAAATGCATTATAAAACAAAAGAACCTTGTAAGCTTAAAAAAAACCAACTGAAAAACAAAAACCACACCAATATGAAGTGCTGGGCTACTCCCTCTCCTTTAAAAGTAAAATCTTGAGTACCTCCCTTTATATGGTTTTGTTAACTTAATACCAACCAAATCAAAGTTGGAAAATAAGTAACCTAATTGCTCCAGGATCCCTGGAACTTTGCCAGAATTCCTGAAGCGAAAGTGTGCGCCCATGCTTTGTAGCACCAACGCAATAAATCCAAAGCTTCAAAATATTTCCACAGATACTCTTCTTATGCTGCAAAAGACATTAGCCAGGCAACAGTTCCAACATTTTCAGGAAGTGCCTGCATTAGGCAGTTCATTCACATGCATGCTGGAAAAAAAGTCCAAAATTTCTAAAGGCATGGCCACATGTCCAAGGCAAATCCAAGAGCTGTTCAACACATGGTCTAGCCCTTGGCATTGTGGAACAGATCTGGAAGTCACAACAACCTGTGTTTACCTGCCATCTTTTCCATGGCCTGGCAACCTCTCCCTATCCCACTGGGCAACTCACGTACGTGCGACTTGTGTAGGTGACTAAGCAGCACACAGATGGAAGTCACCCAGTCCCCATCTGATGCCCTGCAGGAAGAGTGTCAGGGGGAGGGTCACCACAGCAGTTCACAACCTTTGCCACCACTAAGCACAAGTGAAACAGAGCACAGGCTGTCCAATAGCCCTGGGAGCAGTGTCAAATTGCCCAGAGCTACCTTTCCCCTCAAAGGGAAGAAACAAGGAGTCCCACTTACACACACTCATTCTGCACATATACAACAAAATCCAAGGTCTCACAGACCATCAGATTTACAGTACACACACAAATCAGCTATCCTGTGCAGAATGAGATGGCCTGACCATCAGGTAAAAGGAAGAAGCAGTGTTGTGGTGTACAGCCTCTCCCCTAGAAGTCCTGTGCCCAGCCAGAAAGCCTCGGTACTATTGACAGGAAAACTACTCTACCGCATGGTGCTTCGGGCTGTGCTCCAAGCAGTAGATATCTCCAGAAACTGTTTGGAAAATATTTTAAAAACCTAATTCCACCTCAACAACATCTTCAGGAAGAGTTAAAAAACAAGGCGTATAAAACTGTTTTTGCACATGGATCTATGAAATCACCATTCCAACCAATTCTGTCTAACCCTTCTTCCATCATTTCACACTGTTCTCAACCTGCATCACAGCAGAAACTCTGAAGCAAAGCAATTAGGAGGTTTCAACATAGGGGTTTTTTCTGGCATTGCTTTTCTAAGAAATTCATTCCAAGGCGAATAAAGAAAAAAAAAAAAGATCCTCCCACAAACTCTTAACTTACTCTTGCAGAGTTTCCACTCCTTTTTCTTTATATTGCAGCTCCTGCTTCATCTGTGCCAATTCCCGTTTTAGCCTAGAAAGCTGAATATAAGAAAATAATTTAAAGCAATAATATGGAACAGAAACTTTCATAATAAAAATAATTGTTTTTCAAATATAAAAATCTTAAGTCACTTTAAAAAAATTGGAAGTGATAATGTAAGTTCTCTTCTTTGCTTTAAAATTTACATTAAAACAACAGAAGACTTTCTGATATACCATCAGACCCATTCAAACAGTGATCACAACATTTCAGCTTTCAAAGCATCAATTTTCTCATCTATTTTATTGGTTTTCTATTTCTAATAGCTTATGCTAACAGCTAGCAAGTTTAAATTCATATGTTTTTTCTTCTACCCTTGTAGCAGTCACCTCTCAACTGTCTTCAACTCTTTAGTCGACTTTAAAAAAAAAAAAACAAACCCTGAACATTCAACACTGTTAATCTTTCAATCTGGGAAAACAAAATCACTGGCAACAGAATTGGCTTCTGTCCCAGAAATGGCAGCCTGATGTTCTACAGTTATTTTCATATTGTCCTGCCCTCTCAATCCCCCTGCCAATTACCTTGATCCAACTAGCAAATATAAATCAAAAGTGACAGAGATATCTCCAAAAACATATTTTTGTGGTTTTATGAAAAGTTACCTGAGTAGGTTGGTCAGACTTTGGAAGAGTGCTATCAGCACCAAAAATGATTTGCAAAGAAATAGTTTCTTATCCTCCAAAGCTGATAAGATAACTGAGGGCAACGCAGGGAGGAGGATGCAAGGGACTAGAGACAAATGGGGGGAAGAGAGCTCTGTGGTGGTGAGGTGTAAGACTGAACTGAGAGCCCAAAGAGAAGAAGGGATGGAAGAAGCTCAAGCTATTGAACTTGGTACCTTCTCTAAAATTTACCCAGAACGTTCTTGATTTTCACACATACGTTAATAAATGACAAAAACATTAGTAAAAAAGAGAGTAAAAATAAAAAAAAATTGCCACATATCCAGGCACAGATTGATTTTGTCCACTCTAACAGTGAGGGGCTTTGCAACAGTTACACCATCCTGCATGACCCTCCCTTCCCCATGTGTTCTTGACCTTTCCTCAAAACTCATTGCACCAGCCCCCAAAACACTCCTATACCCTCATCAACTCTTTCACCACTCACTGTATCACTAATGTCATGTACACGAACACATTCTAGTGCATATTTTGTTCTGTTACCTGAAACAACTCAAAGCCTATGCACACATTCAGTTGAACAGGTTATCCTATGCACTTACGAGATCGTTTTGCTTTAAGAGGCAGAAACAGAGAGAAACAGTCATGTAAGTGAAGACCTTGTTTATTTTCTTTAAATATTATTTAAATAAATATGGCTTATTTTCTTGTTTAGAATATGCTGACATTTAGAGTATGTAAAACAAGCAAACACTAGTCAGCACGTAGTAAACATATACAGATAGAATAAATGCCTTTGAAGGGTGTTGAACGGGATTTATTTTCAGAGGCACTCATGTGAAAAGTGGTCACTACAACAAAAACGGAACACTATCCTGCAAAGATAAGTTGTTGTTTTTTTATTTTGTGAGCTGAGTGCCTGGTATACTAAATCCTATTTTATCCATTAATAAAAAGAAACATACAATTTAGAAATAGATTCTAGAGCTTAATATTATAAACTGCTTTTTATAATTGTTTATGACTGCTATATCAATTTGCTTGAAACCAAGGTGCAGACTTTAACTCTCTGCTAAAGCAGCATGGGAGAAAAATCAAGAAGTCAACTATTCTTCCTTCAGCAAAGACTGTATTAAAAGCATAATTCTAGTTTAAAAAAACCCAAAATATTAAAACGGAACATTTTTACTACAGAACTGCCTATCACTGCCAGAATGTTTGTATTCCCCTCCCCTCATACAGGAGTTGTAGCCACATCAGCTAAAAAGTTCTGTTTGGTCAACATATCTACTGAATTGTGAACAGATTCTCAAATAAATGGCTAAATCTAGAGTTCAGTGACATCCATGGAACCCCACTGAAAATGGGTAAATGGGAAAATATGAAGACAACGGGTTTGAACTGCAGTCAATCAAGAAAGAATTTGGCTGCAGAGTATTTAGTACTTGTGGCAGTTCGCAGAGAGAAAGCAATTTCTGAAAGCCTGGCTCAGTTTGCCTCTGACACCCGTGACAAAAATCTTTATGCTTGTAACATGGAAAAAGCATTACTTTGCAAGTCACTCACAATATAGACTCATTTTAATAGAACAATAGGTCAGAACAGAAAGGCGTTTTTAAATATTGTATTTCAAAAAATGTTTGGGACACCCAGTGTAAATGCTAAGGTTAAAGAAAAACACAAGTTCCCCCTCCCTTCCCCATGCCTAACTCATATTTTTACAAAATGAAAAAAAATTACTCACTCTGTCACGACGACTGGCTATTTCTGCTTTAATCTGATATGGGTCATACTTGGTATTAGTTGAAAATCCAGAGAATGCTAAACAGATGGAAAACAGTATTTTATGTTATTTTTTTTTCTTCTTTAATACACTTGTTAAGATGTGGCGCTATTTAATAGACCATTGCATTCATTCTTTGTGTTACAAGTCACTAGGTTTAAAAATAATCCTCTGTGCTAAAGTACAACTGAAGAATTATCTTCGGCCTATTGAATTTTTTTTTGTCCTGAACAACAACAAAAAATGTAGATAGCAGCACTATACACATATTGCCTAAAAGCAACTGGCTTCCATGACAGGATGGTGACATTTACTGATGCAAGCAATTTGTGTAACATTAACAACTGCTAATTGCTTCCCAGGTATGTTGACATAACAGTATGATAGGGACTAAAGGAACAAAACTCTTGTCAGAACAAAATTCAGTCAGCTACGGGGAGGAGTTGCCTTCTAAAGCAACAGTGCATGGAACCGACACACAGCTCAACCTCTGGCAAGTGAGCTTGTAACGCGGCGTTATCTAGTCAGGCAATGATTTCAAGCTGCGCCATTACAAGCTAAAGCCTAAAACAGATGAAGTAAAGGTCCTAGAGGATAGGCTGGGCAAGACCAACCATGATTTATTGAGTGAGCCATTCACGGCAGCACTCACTGAAAAATGCCCGTTATGCGAGCAGATGGGGTTGTGCTGTTAGACCTACCATCCTTTTGTAGAGCTGAAGGCTGCTGCTTTGAGACCCATATCCATGTCTGCATTGCACTGAGCCTTTCAACTCTCGAAAGAATACTGCAACACCAAGGTCATGTCAAGCATGCAGGAATTTGCCAAAACGAGTAGTCATGCTTGGACTAATTCTCTAAATCCAGGATTTTCTATGGAATTTTTTTTTTTTTTTTAAAAAAAGAAACAGTGCTGATCACAACTGAGTCACAAAACTGCTGCATGGGCACCTCCCTGCCAACCCACAACTGCTGAGCTCACACCACCTCCCACTCATGAGCACACGACACTGAATCAATGGCAGCACCCTCAAGCAAAGAGGAGGAAAACAGTTTGTGAAGTTTTAGTTCTTTTAATGCAACAGATTGAAACAAGCAGTGGTGGAGGCAGGAATATTCACAATATAAGCACTCATCTTTGGCCATCTAATTGCACTTGAATTAGGAGCCTAGATTTCTGTACAGTAAATGGAGAAACTAGCATCCCAGAATAGAGTCAAATTAAGAAAAACAACTGAAGAAGTCTTGGGGAATCTTGAGTTAATAGCACGATTAATCCCTAAAGGGATTTTTTATTTTTTTTTTTAAATATATCATCTAATTAGCCCAGCCCATTTTCTCAAAACAGATGCATGTGACCTTAAACAAATATAAAATATATTAACACATGTGTAGAAAATCAAAATATTTTTATAATTCAAAACAAGTGGAATTATTTAAATTATTTGACAGTATCTCATTATCAATTCCATAGGTATACCTAAAAAAACAAACCATCAGAAGCCTAAAAAACATAAAAGTCGACTGACATAGCATTTGTATTCATGCTACAAATGACCTACAATTTTGTCATTTCCAGTCCTTTTTTTGCTGTTTCAAGCAACTTGGAAAAACAAAAGCTTTGAAAATATGAAAAACAGCTTATATTTTTTCTAGTATACTATCATTTGAACAGAAGCTTCTTTCTATATATTAACTTGAAGTAATTCAACAAAACTTCCCACAGAACTATTGCAAATTAAAAAAAAAAAACAAGCTCCTAAAAAAGTATTGTAGTAAATATATAGATTACAATCTAAAAAAACTGATGACACTACCTTTTACCCTATTCCAAGTCTTTAACCTATAGTTTAACACTCTTTAAACAATAATTTCTTTTTAAAAATTTCTTTCATAATAAGAAAAAAAATCATGTTTTGTAATAATTCTTAAGAAACTTGAACATAACAGGGAGAAATAAGATTAGTCATAACTCTTCAGTTATGTCACAAATTAAATCACAGAATACATATATTTAAAAATAAACAAAAAGATGAGAATCCAAGTTCAACAGTAAAAGAACACTTGATCAAGACCATCTATGACACCTCAGTCCTAGAAAACATCTTTTATTAAGGATTGTGGTATAATATTAATTACCTTGATTAATAAATACCACTGGATTAGTAGCTAAACACTTCTATCCAGATGCCTGCTTTAACTGCTCCTCCACAGTCAGGTTTCTTGAACGTTTTCAGGAAGTTCTAAGCAGAGCTTCCCATACTTATCAAGTACTTGGCATTTACCAGAAAATCCTGCAGTTTGAACAACGGCTGTACACACAGCAGCCACCAGTACAAACTCCACTTTGTTTCCATGTGGCTGGTACATATATCCATTTGATATACCACTTTCAACTAGACTGCTTTGACTCTTCAGGCAAAGAAACCTTTTCCTGTTGCATCACCCAACAGCCGTAACAGCAGTGCAACAACTTCAGATTTCAGAAAAAGTGTATAATCTACTCCAAGTTACCAGAAACATCTGTAGAGTGAAAAGGGCAAGATACCAAAGCTCTACAACCTTCACCACCAGTATCAGGATCAGAGGCTGGCATTCAAGAATGAGGTGCACTAATGAAACACCGCTTCCTACGTCACAGTCAGAGGAACTCTTGACCACCCCATCTTGTCCCTAACTCTTTATAAAGAAGTCAATAAACCAACCATGGATCTGCAGAAGGCTTCTGATAAACTGATGGTTCCCCCCCATGTTGATAGTGGAATAATCTATGAATTTAAGAGTGCAAGTAGGTGGCTGGTCCACCAACATTAAATCTTTGTTGCCTTACGTGAAGCATCACTACGGCTGGCTTTGAGATGGCTAGAGATGCTAGCTGGGATATATGCCTGTTTAATGTTAAAAAGGCATATTCTAATAGATAGACCTAACAGGAAATGGAAGGCCCTGAATAGCAGTCAAAGGATATCACCTCACTTCTGTAGTCAGAATCTTAATTCAGAGGAGAAACAGGCGATGGAAACACTTCCCATTATTTCTTACACCATGTTGTGAGAGGCAAGTGGGTAAATCAAGAAAAGACTAGTAAACTCACAGCTGGCATAAGAACGGCTGTCATCCTCACACATTTTGTGCAATTGTTGATATTCTTCTTGGGCTAGTTCAAAACGCTGCTGTTTTATTTGGTAAATCTCCTTCTTGGCATTGAGTGCCTCCTGGGCAACTATTAAATATTCTTTTAGCATGCGTTCCTGCTCCCTTCTCCATTGCTCCCTTGGGTCCTCAATTTGTGTGAGCTCTAAGAAGAAAAGCATAAAAAAAAATCGTAAGACACTTTATCCCACAAAGTACAAATCATTTTGATAAGGTCTGTTCTCAACTAGCACATCCAGCACTACAGTGCTCAAAAATCACTACAGCCTGGATGAAAAGAAGAAAGAATGCAGAGTGGAAGAACAGGAAAAGCCCTTTCAAATACAAAAGGCATTTAAATTAGATTCTTTTCTTTACAAACTACAGCAAACCCAAAGAAAACAGTGTTTTGGCTCTAACCTTCCCTTGTAGTCAACTTGAAAATTCTGAGAACTACCTAAAACCCCAGAACCACGTAGGTGAATTAAAGGTATCTCAATACTTAGCCCATAACTCTAGAAATGGTTGGAACAACCTCAGGATACTACATACAATTGCACAAGTATAACATCCTGAAAGGTCAGGATTACCTGCGTAATTAAGAATACGATCATTTCACAGAAAAGTTAGCATTTTAATCTCAAGTCCATAAAAGCATTTAAATTGCTTTATTTTTATTGTCTTATAGCACTCTCATTCTATCCTTTTCCAGAGTGTTCAACAGTTCGTATTCAAACATAAATCAAAGATAGGTTTCCAGTATAAAATCTTTCCCCTATATACTGATTTTCAAAGTTACTACCATTCAGCAATCTCTTTTTGGACTGACAAAAGACATTTGAGGAGGACACATGCATTAAAATCCTAAAAGATTACTGGTTCATTTCTTTTCTTTTTGTGATGCTCAAGCTAGCAAATATGTTTCACATGACGATGTCCATGTAAAATCTCATGTTTAAGTGAATGTTAATTTCCGATGATTGAGGCTCTACCAGCAAGAAGTTACTGTATGTTCAAAGTAGTGGTATAACCGGCAGCACAGTCAGGAGGTAAGCATCTAGTGATTCTTCCAAACTTTGTTTCTCACAAGAGATGAAAGCCAGTTGTTTTTTATTAATCTTGCATACATAATTTAGTATATTGGTGCCAGTGATGAAACAAGAAAAGATTGAGCCCAACACTTTAAGAACTCTAAGGCTGTCAAGGGTCATGATAGCAGCTCTACCACCTGAACTATCTGAACAGTACATAAACAAAAACATGAAGCTCATCAAGGAACAGTACTTCCAACAGATTGTGTATCAGGTTCTGAATAACCTTTTCTCTCGACAGCTGTAACTTTTCTCTCCCCACAAGTCCTCGCACTGCAACACTTGTACGTACAGTTTTGCAATCTCTCCCCCCATCCCAGGGACCCTTGATTCCCTGGAGCACCTTCAGGCTCCAACGCCTCCAAGCTACCTATGAGGCCCAGGAGAGGACGTGCTATGGCTTGTTGCAGTCTCCATAAATCCTCTTCTGCGTGCAGGGCAAGCTTAAGAAAACAGAGTTCACACTGCAGCCCATCCTTTACTGAGGGCACGAAAATTTGCAACACTCATCTGTCCTTAAGTATTCCTGAAATCTGTACAAATTTAATATTCCTGAAACTGCTAATGTAGAAATTAATAAATACATAGGAGACAGAAAAGATGGATCCTAGTAAGTGTCACTTTTTGAATAGGAAATTAATAGTTCTAACCTCAATAAACAGCCATGCCTAAAATGTTACACTGTATCATACATTAAACTTCTGAGGTCCTATACTACCAGACACTGCATCCCTTATCAAATAATTTCAGAAGCCATCTCAAAAGCTAGCAGCATTTTTCTGAGGCAGAAAACTTCTTCAGTAAAGCAGTGACGTTCTCTTCTGTTTTATAAAGTACAGAGGCTTCACTTTGCCCTGGATTTCTACACAAGTTTGCCATGTAACAACAAAACTAAAGCTACATTGTATGATAAAATTAAACTTCCTTCATTTCGTTATATCTCACTGAAAAAAATAAAAATAAAATACTACAGTAATTCAAGAACAGCTCCAGACAAATGCAGAGAATATATTATTCCCTCACTGGGGAATGCCCAACTGGTTAAAGGAGACTTCAAAGGCTCCCAAGACTCTGAGGAGGAGGGAAAGGAATTCTGCGGCTGGCAGCCGCCAAAGTTTTTAAGCAATGGTTGGACAAGAGCCAAAAGCAGCTTAGTAAGGGTGTCAACAAAGTACTGAATTTACAGAACACGATGGCGATCAGGGTTGGAAGCACCATTGAGATTTACAGAAGATTCCTCTGTTCCTGGGGTTTTTCAATATAAATGGAAGGTTATTGCCTAGAAATCTTTTTATGTTATGTTTGTTTTCTGGGTAAACAAACATAGCAAGAGGCTTGGAAAAATCAGATGCATTACTGTTTTCTTTTAAAAAGTGCAAGGGCAAAAAGTTTGAGACAGTGCACAAAGTGTAAGAGGTCCCTTTTGAAAGACTCTTTGCATTATTCCTTGCATTTTCTCACAGTATTTCTTGAAACCAAAGCACTCCTGTTTTGTCAATTAACACAGAACTCCAACGCTGTGTAAAGCGTTTAACCCGGTCAGCCACAAAAGGCAGTCCGAATGTTTTCCTGTGGAAGTTGCCATTCCAAGTATCTTAGACATAGTTCAGAATACAATGTAAGGGACTCACTTCAGACAAACATTTCTTCAGTTCCTACACCATCTCTGCCACTTGCCTGACACCACATCATGATGCACATGATTGTCTTCTCATTAGTTCTCACTTCTACAAAGGAGGTTAATGCAGTCTTGATTGGTACCTTTGTTATCTACCATTTACAATTGGACCAAGTATCCTACTAATTTTTGAATAATAATTACCCAGCTATAATATCAACTCTGTCTTCTCTCTGAATATAAATCTTGCTTGTATATGCAAGCACTGTATTAGCCTAAGGGTGACAAACTCATTTTGCTGTGACAGTTGAATTACCATTTAGGATAATATCTGTGGGCTGCAAGTAATTAGTTATCATGAAAGAGACAAATTTTGCAACCTTGTTAATTGCAGAATGATTCCTTTCACTCAGTTTAGCATGGGCCCTATGAAGTTTCTATCCCTCTGTTCATATATTACCTTTTTTTAATTGCTAATATGATTAGCTTTACTTTCCCAGATCCATTTATACTAATCTCCTCTTTCTGTGCCTTCCCATTGAGCATTGGGGAACTCAATTTCTCTCTGCAAAAACTCTCTTCTACAGGTTTTGCTCTCAATTGCACAGAAAAAAATGCAAGCCAGATCTGACATACCTAAAATAATTAACATCCTTTCTGTAAGTTCAAACTTGATGTCTACGGTAAAGCAGCTAATTACAAAGTCTGAAAATCAAAAAGTAGTGATTCCTTTTGCATGCAATGGTGATTGTTATTCCTATCAAAGATGCCTATACGGAAGAAGCTTCAGAAGATTTTTTTAATCACAGCATTGCAATGGGAGTTCATGTTCTATTCATTATCTTTAGGGCCTCCTAAAGCCTTTTACAAAGTTCAAGAAAAAAAAAAAAAAAAAAGAAGAGTTGCCAATATACTCTATTGTATTTTTTTTTAATAAGCGCATTCACACCGGTGTATATAATTTGGTGCAAATGCATTCCATTACCGTACTCCGGTGTAAACCTCACTTTTCATTAAACTTCAACACTAACTAAAGTTACCACGACAGTTTAAACAGCTATCATTAAGCTACTACTACTTTTAAACAGTTATTGTAAGAACTACCTAACAGTCTGTATTTATTGCCTTTCAATTGTCTCAGCCATCTATCCTTGTGATCAGTGCATGAACAGCTCTTGAAAGTTTATTATTTGATTTGTGATCTTTGTTAATTTCACAACAAATAAGTGCGTGGGTCAAACAATATCATGGGAACATTTGTTATTCTGTTGGTTTTTGTTTTTTTTAAATAAGTAATTGTGAAACCACAATACACAAGTAATTCCAATGATGGCAGGAAGCCAAAAACTATTTCTACTTTTTTATTTTTTAATTGACTAGATTTCAAGTAGATAGTATTGAGATTGATTTTGCAGATTGTACTATTTACCATTGCTGTGATAGCCCACATTACTTACTTTTTTTCTATCTCCCTACCGTCAATTCCCACAATATTGAAAGCATTCACTCGTTGGTGATAAGAAGCACAACAGTAACAGCAACAGTAGTACAAAGCTATAAAGATAAGACTTTTTTTAAAAAGTAGAACTGGCAAATGTGCCAGTCAGTGGCGATACAAAGCTCAACAATAGCCCAAAAGAGAAAATGTTGGAAATTTCTCCCTCTTGGTTTCCAAAAGGGAGATTCATTGTCTTTTTGATAGCACTTCGTGCTGTATTAAAGCATTGTTTAAGAGAGGATGAGATTATTGTATTTCATAGTGCTTCCAATTAAAAATCAGCACTTCAGCACAAGTGCTGAGATCAGCACAATCTCAGAACGTATTTTGGTTTTCAATAGAGAAGTGAACCTCAGATGACTTAGAAAATACAAGGGTATAACATAACGAACTTTATAACTGATATATGAAAAAAAACCCAACAAAATTACTGATACTCCACAGTACAACAAAGCAAAACAAAATAGTTTCATACATTATAACTCAATCATAGGTTGTAAAATTCTTTACAAATGGAAGGACTGTGCCCTTATTTGACAGATGAGAAAACAGACACTGCAAGAAATTACGTGCATACATTTTCTCATTGTATCATGAGGTGCCTAAATGGTATCAGAAACAAAGCTAACATCAGCTTGCTATGGTTCCTCAAAATAATCACAGATCTACTCACGATTTATGTGGTCCATATAATAAACTCCAATCTGTTGATCATAAACAGTTTCCCATCCTAAAGGAAGCTCATCACCGACACAGTCAGCAAATGTCAATGGCTTTGTAATCCTGTAAAAATAAAAATAATGCAAATAAATACAAAAGGTATAGAGTTTACAGTGCAATGAATGTTATTACATGTTTTGAAGATACCTCCATCATTTGATCACAAACTAGTTATGCTGCTTAGGAATGTGCTAATAATTACAAGCATACAGTTTCAAAATAAAATTTCATTTAAATATGCTGACAGATACTCCCTGAACAGGTAAGACAAGCCTCTCCCTTCAAGTTTCTATGTTTAACAGTTTAATTACAATGGCATGTAGTCCTGCCAGTTTTTCTCACATATTGCAAAGAACACAAATGTGAAGCTGGAGTTCACCACTGCTAAAAATTACTAGAAGCTTTAATAGGCTTTAATTTCTTTAAGGTGTCAAAGCAGTGTAATTGTTTGTCCCTTAAAAAATGAAATAAAATTTAAGAAAGCACTATGTAATGTATTTCTTCTCTTTTTAGTTACACATTTCCAACTGTTTAATGATATTCTCTTGGTCCAGACCCATCCCAATTGCTTCCTCTCCCTCAAAAAGAAGGGACACAAAAAATGTCTCCAAAGAATTCTGAAGCTATTAGAGCAGAAATAGTAAATAATAAGTAATAGCATTACTATCTAGAAGCTTAAAATATCACACCCCTTGCTAGGCAAACTCTTTGTAGACCAGTGGGTAATAGAAAACCAAAACAGCTATGTCAGTATTGACAGGAATGTTGAAAATACTAGGTTACAAATTCTGTGAGAAGACTCTACACTAACACTGTTCTAGAACATCAAGGTAAATTAAAAAAAAAAAAAAAAAAAAAAAAAATCAAAAAAACCCAACAGGAAGAACAAATTATACAAATAAATAAATTGTTAACATTCAGCTGAATCACATCTATTTCCCAAATCATCATTTTAATCATATCTTAACCACTAAGATAATGTTCTCCTCTGAAAGCTGCCATAAAATTCCTTTATGGAAAAGCTATTAATGTAGTCATTTCAATTATACATTGGACATAGTTTCAAAACCTTCAGTGTTTATTTGTGGAGGCATTTCTAATACCTAGAATGATGACAGCTTTGCAAAGATTAAATACATGCATTAATTTAGGGACTGACTTAAGCTCTGCATAACCTATGGCCTAATACTGTTTGGCATAAACTGGAAATTATGTTCATATGGTATAATACCCAGTTAAGGTTTCCTGACGCTAGATTTGGACTATGCTTACAAATACACTGCAGAATAGGAAGATCATTGGGACTGGTAACTGCACTTCATCTGATAACACCTGTATAAACAGTAACTCAGTCTGAACTAAATCATGTCTGTCTTTTTACTATAAGTCCTTCCCCACCCCAAAACAAAATCAACCAGAAGAATCCAATGGTAAACACTTCAAATGATGGAAATACTACTATGGTCACATTCTAGCTACTCCAGTGGTCCAGTAATCACACCATTCAACAGTTAACAAAAAGCACTAACGGCACACACAGCAGAGAGAAAATATATTTACTTGCTTCCTGAAAACATTTAAGTATTTTTGAGATAAACGTATTCAAAATTAACTGTAGTAGAATAAAAAAAAATATCATCACAAGCTTAAAATTTTTTAACAGCTCAGTATAACAGCACAAAGATCAAGCTATTTAGGTCAAATAATAAAGAGCTTGATCATATGCTATGGATTCTCAAACATGTGTAAACAGTTTAATAAGATGAAGATGTACATAAATTTGTACACCACTAAAGTCAAAACTTTCCATTACTGACAAATACATAGTTTACATCATGTAATCATACAAATCTAAAGCTGCTGTATTCAAGAAAGAAAATGTTAATATGGACTGGCATATGTATTATTTCAGTAATTCATCTAACAGTCAGGCAGAACAATTATTACCAAGATACTTCTGATCTCTCTGGAATTCAGTCAAATATTAAAAATATAACATGCAGAATTTTTTCTTAAACTCTTATGGCTTTGTTCTGAAGACACCATGTTTACAATTTCTCAAAGTAGTCTAGACATCAGCTCCTAAATTACCACACTATAGACAAGATTTTCTTTGGAATGAGTTATGAGACATGCTTGCCTGTTATACAAACACACCCTTGCCCTTTATTCGTACATAAAACCTGCACATGATACTCTAACCTTACAAGAACTTTAATTCAATGCTCTCTGTGATCCCACCATGGCTCAGGCTTCCAGGACAAGGACAACGCTCACTTTCTGGAAAAGGGAGACTGAAGAAAGCCAATGCATCTGGCCTAACCGGTTTTCATTCCAATGTTATAAAAGCATGCATGAACAGTTTAATTAATGGGTTTGAAGGAAACCTTGTAGGAAAAAGAATACATAAAAACCTGTCTTCCAGATATTCAGACCATTAACAACTTGATGTTGCTTATTTTAAACTATATTCAAAGTTGTCCCAAAATGGATTCCCTTCAGACAAAGCATAACATCACACTGATTCTCAATTCAGTCACGGTTTTATCTATGCAGCCTCTGAACCTCCTTTATTCAATTCATCTAGGTCAAAACATGCAAAGCTTAAACTAAGAACTTGAAGTTTCTCCCTGTGTCTTGCACTGGCTTAACTAAGTTGGCTGAAAAATATATTTCTGATTTAACACACACAACTCTGAGAACAAGATTATTTTTTTTCCAGTTAGGGAAACTAAGGGTTTCCAGAATAACAAAGACAAAATGGAACTGATGCAGATATATATATTGGAGGTCAGCCACAAATTACAGCACTACACTGCTAAAATTAAGTGTCTTCTGGAAATATTGCTTTACTCTCTAGGTTTTTTTAATTAGCTCAAACACTATAAAATAGGACAAGTCTTTTCTGCTTCTATATAAACAACTGTACAAGGTACACCTGTTGCAATATTTCAAAGTATTACAATAAAGACAAAACAACTTTTCAAAACATTATAAAGACAAAGACAGAATAAAAATGCTGCCATCTTTAATTAAATAAAAAACAGGACTGCCCTGAAGTATGCTATTCACAGTAGTAAAGAACTACTAAGGCATTTTAATCTGTCACCAGTGATCATCTATCCCACCCATGGCAACTGGTAAACACTTATAAGAAGGTTCAGAACTTCCAGCTGAAGATAGAATTCCTCCAGGACCAGTTTACAACAACAACTGGTTGTGGCCACTGGATCTACAGCCCAGGTAAAAGTAAGTGTGGTCCACAGGGGGCAATTTTGCATATATCAGAGCCAACCATAACTTCAGATTAACTGATTTGCTGATTCTTCATTATCTTTAAACGTTTATCTTTCCGAAAAGTAATTATTCTCTTCAGTCATTAGGCACCCAATTTTTTATGAGTCTGAAACCTTTCAAAAGCAAATACAGAAACATGTAAGAAAGCTTCCATAACCCAAATCCTGAACACCAAGCTGAGAGAAAAATCTTTAAGCGTTGTCATGTGACTTGGATCTGCCCCAATTAAATATTGTCATTAAGAAGAAACAGAAGTCTGGTATTTGCATGCAGTCAGACATATCTGAAACCCCAAGTTTTGTTAACACGTTCTCTGCATCAATTATCAAGTTAAACAGAATACAGAAATCAAACTAAAAAATAAAACTGAGCAGTTGAATAAAACTGTTTCTGACAGAGGCATTTTTCCTGCTCCTTGTGTACTTATTTCATATTTTTATCCATTAACTATACACAGAAGGATTCCAGCTACTACAGCCTTCCGAATATGCAGCAACGAAAGATATTTCTTGAATGCATCAGTTCATGGTGGAGAGTAGGTGAGAAGGAAAGAAGACAGTAGAAGGCAATAGCTAAATACCATTTTAAACAAAACTGCAAAACTGCCCTCAGCTTTAGCATACTTCGTTAACAGAATCTGATTTCAACCCCCTGAAAAACCACAGAAAACCTCAACCTTTAAATAATAAATGAACAGTTCTAGCATACAACTCTCTAAAACACAGTTTGACTGGTAGCATGGGGCAGCAATTTCACTGTCATGGACTTTCAAAAACAGAACCAGATCACCAAACCACAAGGCATCAGAAAATACTAGATAAGATCCTCAGTCTTCCCACCACCCTGATGCCACATCAGAGGGCCCTGGCTGCTTAAAATCCCTATGTCTAATTGAGCAAAACTTCCCCTGGGAGGAACTAAATTAAGACAAACAGAGCCTGTTTTTGCAAGGTCTTGAACAGGAAATCGAAAAGGTGTTTCAAAAGTGTTTGCAAACTAGCTGCCATTTCTCAGACAACATCTAGGTGCCTAAATTACACCCAGAGTCACTTTATCTTCCAAAGTAGGCCTGGATAAAGAGACAAGCACTAACCATGAGGGCTAATTATTAAAAAGACCCACCAAGTTCTGAAAAAAAGCCACCAGGTGTAGGGGAAACAGAGAGAAGGATGCAAGAACAGCAACTGCCAACAAGTACTTTTTGGTTTTGTTCCTGATTTCGGTCAGGTGCAACAGCAGAGGCAGAAGGTGTCTACTATGATACTCCTCAACAGAAAACTAGGAGAAACATTCCTTTAAATCTGATCCCAGCCTGAATAGCAATCTAATGGGATAGATGGTTTTGTCTGACAAATGGGAATACAAGCTAGAAAAATGTATTAATTCACATTACCGATCTGAAAAATACCAGGCAACTTAAAAATGAGTAACAGTATAACTAGAAGAGAATTAAACATTCTGATAAATCTAGCAATAGTTTATCCAAAGTACTATGCTGAATATATTACTGAAGTGTCACAAGGCAAGAAATAGAGAAGGCAAAATGTGTAATCATGCACACATTGAAAACCTTTCAGCCAGACTTTTTTTCTTACCTCCTTTCAAACATTAATTTAAGTTATAGCCATTGTTATAAAATTCAACTAATCCTCTTGTACCACAGCTCTTACCCCCTCCAAACGCACAGCAAAAAAACCCAAGAAATCAAGCGGGAATAGAAGATGATTTTTTTTTTTTGTCTTTCACAGACACAGGCAACAAACTGTTTACACTGAGAGGGCAGGTGGGGGATTGTTGCTATTTTGTTTTTAGAAGTCCCATTGCAGTCCTGGAGGTTCTACATGGACACCTTCTACTACCATAGCTCAGACCTGGGCAGCAGTGCACTTCGGGCCTGCAGGACCTTCTCTGCGAGACACAGAGACAGTCTGTAGCCACCCAACTGTGCCAAGACCCCCAGCAGCCCCAACCCACCCAGCTCCTTCAAGCAGGCTGCCCTGAAGAGAACACCCTGCTCCTCCTCAGTGGTCACTGCCTCCCACCCCACCATGCAAAGCATGAATGCATCAGGCACACTCTGCCCAGCTGCTGAAGCAAGGAGCATCCTCCATGGTTCAGAAACAGCTGCACACCAGCTAGACCCACACAGTCTTCATGCCATGGCAGCACACGCCAGCCAGGCATGGGTGGTTTGCAGCAAATGCCATCATGAACTCTGTACCCCCTGTTAAATACAGCACTCCGCAGTACACCATGGCTTTCCTCACCGTCTGTCCTCTGTTATTGACTCAGCTCTTCTCAAGTAGCCAAGTCATAAAAATGAGCTGAATTTTGAAATAAGGTTTGGCAAACTACATACTGATGGCTTAGTCAAAAGTACAACAAAGTTCACCACGCTATGTGTATATTTTCAAAATAAAAATACCTTATAACTTTTTTCTTAATCCAAATGATTTATCTTCATTTTACTGCATGATTTAACCCCGGGTTCCGAATAAAGTAACTTATCAAACATCTATTCAATCCTTCATTAAAAAAAAATCCACAATACTGATGGCCAAACAGAAACTTGCACAAATGAGATTCTGTACTCTGGACAAAGACTCAAAGAAGGTAACTAAGCATTCAGAGTCATCGCTGGGATACGCTTCCCTTAGAAATAAAATGCTACCCTACAGCAAGGAAGTAACAGCACCATCTCTTCTAAAGGTCACTTGAAATTCAGTCTTTTTAAGACCATACTGTATTTTGAAGTTGGTTTTTTTTTTTTTTAAACAGCTACAAATAAGCACTTGAAAAAGTGCTAATAACGTCAAATCCGTGTCTTTGCTTCTATTAATTTTACAGTAACATAAGTCAACACAGCATACATCAATGTATAAAACAGAAGGCACAAGATGGAATTAGCCAGCTACAGTAATGAATCAACCATCTTGCAAGTGCGGAGAAAAATGTGTGTTCATTATCAGACTTTTTTTTTTTTTTTTTTTTTTTACATGGAGACAAGTGCTAACCGCCTTTAACAGACGGTATTACAAACCTGAACAACCTATGCTAAGACAGCTGACAAGTATGTCACTCTCACAAATATTTGAATTATTTGTTGATCACCACCTCCTGAGCCATGGCTTGCCACTGTTTACAGCATGACAAATAAAATGGTGGCAGTTCCTTTTAATCTTACTCTGTAAGCTACGAAGCAGCTCTAACATCTGTACAACAGGGCAGCATACACAGTAACTTCACTGGCCATCCTACTCCTCAGTCCATAACTGTCCTTGTTTTACAGCCACCTGAGCTTATGTGGGTCAAGAAAAGTAAGAAGCATCAGCTATCTATCTGTCTTGTGACCTCATGCTGAAGAAAAACATTCAGGAAAAACAGAAATAATGCTGTAAAAACTCAGTGGAGTGACCAGAAAACATGAGCACTCCATTTTGGCACCCAAAACCTGAATGGAATTATTTTGTTTCCTACAGTGTTTCAGATCATCACATCCTGTATTGTGCACTACACTGAATCAATTGATTCCAAACCAAAAAGAATGCCCTTTTTCATACTAGGCAGTCCCTTTACATTTTCTTAAATCTCACTAACACTTTACTGATGGCCAGGGTATTATACATGTATTATATGAAAACTGTTCATCATATGCAACATATTCGCTGCTACATGTAATACTAATAGAGCGGGTGTCCATGAAAACCCTGAACAACTAGATTTTGTGATGCAAAATGTATGTGAAGCAACATGCATGAGTGAGAGAGAACCTATACAATTTGCTGACTTAGAAGAAGCAACAGAGGTTATATTGCCTAAAAATGCTTACAAGAAATGTGCCTGAAGACACCCCCAAATCTCCTTTTACTATTCTAGAAACAAGAAACATTGACTAATAAGCAACAACAGAGAAATAATATACTTTGGGTTTTATCCTTTACCATACTCCCCAAAACAGCTAAGAAATACTGGCTTAGAATATTGAAGCATAAAATAAAATGCTATGTCCAATTGCAGTTCACACATAACTTGTCTGGCTGCTCAGAAATTGCTGAAACAGTTCCACACAAGTAGCCAAGTCTCCCAAGCAGCTATCCATTTCTTAACAGCAGCTATGATCCATACCCAAATTCAGAACACAAATATTATGGGAAATTCTTGCTGAAAATATACCCACATTTCATCAAGATGACTGAAATTCCTCCTTCAAAAACCATAGCCGGGTTAAAAGCCAGTACTTTTAAGAAAAATCCTTTTGTATCTACTATTAGTTTTTTACAGAGGATAAACAATAAAAAAAAATGGGGGCAGAGTGGTTAAGTAAAACTGTCCATGAGCGCTTTAAAACATGTTTTATTTGTGTACACACAGATAGCCTAAAGTTAAAGGCAACTTGTACAAAGCCACCAGCTAGAACCTACGATGAGCAACAGGGCAGAGGCAACTGCTGGAGGCGCTGGCTGAGCGAAGGCTTTTTGGGCAGCGGGTGACCTGACATCTAGACCAGAAAACAGACAAAATTACATATGGCAGCTGTGAATAACCAAGAGGAGGACATCAGGAATATGCAGCGGCTAGGACAATTAAGTGGAGGAAATTAGTAGACTACAGTTCTACTAACCGATGTCAAACTGGACCTTTGTATTGAGTATATTATTAGCTAGAAACAGTAACATGCAAGGTATTTATGACTTTTGGCAATCCTAATAAAGCTCTCTCTGTTACTCACAATCTCTAAATATTTACAAGAGCTTCTCAAGGACCTGTACATTGGGAGAGACTTAAAATAACCCCAAACAGATAAAAATCAAAAGCCTAAACTAAAAGATAAGGAAAATTTAATGGAGAACCTCCAGAATCTGAGAAACAAGCTGAATTTTTCCACTTATGTAAGAAGTCTAACATGACACTACACCTGTCCAGACACAGCACAGCTTTAGAGCAAAAAGTGAAGCAGTGTTCTACTTTCACTGATTCTAAATCAGCATTTATAACATTTTCATCAATTTCTGTGAAAACAGTCTTTGCCAACTTCATGATATTGGTAATTAAGGTTGTAGTTAGTAAAGACAAGCCCTGCAGTTACCTGTTTATTTCTTCCATACTGCAAACCACAATGCTGCAACCTTCTGCTGCAGAACAGCAAGTCACACAGCTGCCAGATTTCTATGTCCACAGTACACATTAAAGCCTATTTCTATGTTCAGTTCAGTCTAACAAATTGCTTGGCAGTTGTATCCTTCATTTTGCAATGACTCTTCTGGTTTAAGAACTCAAATTTCTGACTAGCTTACTTGGCCACAATCCTGCCCAGCAGTTACCGAAACCATCACAGAAGAGTCACTGGAAGAGGTGATGAGTCGCTACACCCTTACACAGAGGACTGCATATGTGCTTGTGTGTAAGCATATGCATGAACACCAAAATTGTTCTCTTCTGACCGCTGGTCACAACTTCTGTATGCAACTAGGAAATGAGGAGGAAACATCTGTACTTTCCTAATGGCAGTCAGCTGAGCAAGGATGAAAAGGTGCATCTGTGAGATCTTACCAGCAAACTCTTAGTATTAAGTTCTTTGCACATGAACAAGAGTAATAGGAGGAGTTTAAAGCAGGAAGAAAATTGAGCAGACAGGAAAAGGGAGGTCCCTCAGCAGACAAGGAGGAACAAAACATGGGACATAAAACTCCAAATTCAAGCCCATTAATTTCCATGTGTTAGAAAAAAATAAGGCATCAAAGGAAGCTTTACATCTCAACAACAAGTAGCTAAAATGGTCTTGAATGCTGCAAGACACTGTCATGCACTGGAATACTTCCTGCAAATCTTGTGGGATCACTTCAAGTTGATAGCAAAAAAAAGGTTAGCACACCCTCACTCTCATTGTAATAAACTAGAAACAAAGGAGGCAATGTATCTTGGCTGTCTCTTGAGTAGTACAGAAACAAAGGGGTAAAGTTCTTCAAAACTCTCTTCCCATCTACTATGTTCTCACATCCTATATCCAGAAAGATTATGCCATCATTTGCAGACTAGTTTGTTACACTTAAGTCTGACCTTGCTAGACTAAACTCTATAAAATTTTGAGGTCTATGTGATTATCCCTAACATTATGGCACAGATTTTTCTAAAATGTTCTAACAACTATTTGTAATTCAAGTTTCTGTACATTTGTAATGGTTGGCTCTGCACTGCTGAAGGCTTCCCTCCACCCTTAAATTTATCATTCTTCCTTACCAACTAGCCAGATTGGAAATAACTAAATATATACAAGCATGTGTGTACATACAATATACACACACAGCACGATTTATTGATTTGTACAAACACCGTTAAAGTGTCAAATGACAGACGCTAACTTAAACATTCTCCAATAAAAAAGCACTGTAAAACACTCCTGTGAGCATATTATAGCTTTAAATCACTTTAGACAAGTCTCAGTCAGCAAAACTGAGAATCTTAGGTTAACTGGTAATCTTTGGGCTGACTAGAAGGCAATTAGTTGAAGACACACAGAGGTTAACACCAGAATCTTGAGGTATATACAGTTATGTCCTGATATGGTCTACAACTGCTTATTAACCAAAGAAAACCTTTTTTGTACACTGAGAGGGCCCATTGTTCTAGAAAACATGCCAATGAACGTGATGCTAAAGGGATTTTATACTTCTGTAGTCTAGGAGAAAGTTTTTTAGAATACCCTATAGCCAAACAATACTTAATTACTAGTGTTTCCCTAGATATAAATTAAAGTTTAATGAGATTAGAAACAGACATCTGTCATGTCTATGTGCAGAAATAAGTTCAGCACAAGTGAAAATTTAATTAATTTGATATTTTAAAATATTTTAAACCCAAGTCCTCCAAAATCTTACTATACTTGGCGCATATTAAATTAAATTTTACTGAAATTAATTTACACAAACTATTTCTACTAATTAGTATTACTTAATGATAGTAATAAAAGAGAAAACACATATTAAAAGTTACCAGAAACTGTTTCTAGAGAAATCAAGCATAAAGTGACAAACAATGGGAGGAAAAAGTAAATGCAACTGGACTGAGTACAAAACAATGGTTAGAAAAATATATATTCAAAAGACCATTCTTTTCAAGTCTCAGAACAAAGTGATGTGTAGATAAGTGCCAAAAGAATATGCATACCATGACTTCACATACATCCTATTAAAAAAAAAAATTGTGAGGTAAAACAGTAAACAAATACCTCACACCCAGAAAAGTCCACAATATCAGCTAATACTAGAAATTCAAGACAAGAATTTCTCACTTAAACTTTCAGAACAGCTTTGCTCCTCCTTATCCAGCCCACTTGAAAACAGTGTTATACTTGTGCTGTATTTTTCCTAAAAGTACTATGCATGGCATTTCTCAAACATGTTCAATTTACAAATTCCTGGAAGTTTTATTGATTCTTGTACCATTTCTATGTAATGTCTTCTAAGGTGCTACTGCACTGTCATGCACTGACTACGCCTGCACAGCAGAGACATCTTGCTTTGTAAAAGGCCAAGCTCCCCTCAGTGGTGTGGGTGGGTGCCCATGGGCACAGAGGGAAACCTGAGACCAGAGAAGGCATTACACTGCGGTTCACCAGACTCCTACCCAAACTATGCTGCAGATCTGTAAGGCAGGCTTTCCAGACTGCTTTTCTTCTTAAGTTTCCGAACGACGTTAATAAAGCAATACTTTATGTGGGAGTGAGAGTAAAACTAATGTCACACACACACACACAGAGACACACATGATCCAAGGGCACCGTTTCAATCACCTGCCTAAAGAGCAAGTCTAAGCTCAACTTAGCTCTAAGCAACTGAAGTGGAAATATGTTGACAGATCTTTGATGCTTTTGGTTTCAGACTTAATTTCTTTCAAGAAGTGATCGATGGCAGCCACCTCATTATTTAAGGTTTTTCCGCTCTTTCAGGAGTTAAAGACCCTTGGTTGAGCACATTTGGGTGCATGTTTCAGCTGCCTAGACAATGGACAAGTCATAGTGAATAGTGTATACATTAGCATACACACACAGACATCCTCAATCTATTTATTTAAAAGCTCCATGTTTTAACTGGTATTACAGAAACATTTAATGGTTCTCTCTCAGGTATTAAAAATGGTCTAAAAATAAACCCATTAAAGAAAACCATGCTTAAAATGTGTCATTTATTTTCCAAACGTATCAGGAGATCTAAAGAAATTGTATCAGCCCAAAATCTTTGCTGCTTTTATACCACTGGAGCAACCACGCCCCCTGCTAAGTAAAATGACTTCTTTAAAGCCCAGTGTAACTACCTAAGGAAAAAAGCAATGGTTCTGCAATGATATGCAGCCTTGCTACATTTTCTTCTCTACAGCTCACTCTTCATGTTTACTTTAAAATTACAGATACAGCTGCCAGATTATTTCCACTTTATGACATGCTAGTTCATATAATTTCTAAGCTTTTGATCCTCAACATTCTCAGCCTACCAATCATGAATATGAACTCACGTAAACTACAAATATATAATGTTAATACAGGTATGGAGAAGATTCGCTAAAATTTGTAGTTAAACTCTTACAATTGCTTCCCACACTCCAAACTGACACCCTTGTCAATTTTCAAGCTTTTATAGAATTTAGCGCCTGTTTTCCCAAAATTTAATTATTCCAGTATTATTATAATTTCTCAAATACACTTGTCTCCCACAGTCCTCCTTAATGCAGATCTTGCAAATGAACAGTGTATTCCCCAACCAATATTAGTAATATATCCTAAAGAAAAAGACAGTTTTACAGATTTATGTTCATCTGAAACTTTTTAAGAGATTGAGGTTATGAAGTTTGGTGCTATTAGTTCTATGGTTGCCAGTAGTTGCGCCATATATTATATTTAAGCTTCAAGTGAGACCAGTAAAGTACTTCCAAGTAACTAATACGAGAAATTACTCATAATTTCACTGTCACGTTTTTGCTAATACAGGACTAAAAAATATTTTGTGAAAAATCCAGAGAAAACCAGCCAGGTAATGTACTTTTTATGAATAGTAGCAGTGCAGTAAGAAAAAAAAAATCTTAAGACAACCCTCTCAAACCCAATATAAAAAATATTTAGAACTCTTAGAAAAATTCACTTTCAGTATAAGCAACTAAAAGAGTAAGACAGCACAAGTAATATATTTTCTTTACGGTATAAAATTTCAGATCTACCAAAAAACATGGGAAAGTAAAAAACAATCATAATAAATGCACAATTACAGAATAGATAAAGCACAATTATAGAAAACACCATGCCATCAAACCTACACTGATCTTAATTCAAACGTAACAGAACATCCACAGGTAACAAGTACCTCTTCACTAAAACTGCAGTGGAAAATACATTAAATTTACAGCAGCATACTAGACTTCAGCAGTAGATGGCCTCCTCTTCTTCCTTCCCATCTCCCATGATCAAGAAGGTTAAAAATAGAGGCTTCCGTTTCCTTAGATTATTTCACTTTAAACTTTTCTAGAGCACTGAAATTAGCTACTTTGCCAGCTTCCTACATTTGTGTTAGAAAAGAAGGAATGTTAAAAACACACTTCCATTTACAGCAACTCAGGAAACAGACTTCTGTGGTGTGCATTATTATCATCATTTGTAAATGACAAGTCCCTCTAGAAGTTGTAGGTGTTTCTTCCAAAGTTCCCCTTTGGATATTGCTCACCCAAAGGCCCCTTGCACCACACAGTAACATATTTTGGGGGTAATCTGTACTTGCATATTGTTCTACATTTATGCATGCCTTTGCAGTTAGTAAATGCAGATATTTTCAGTGTACAGTGTTCAATTCCCGTATCCACAAGCATATCCAGCACTAGGAAGGAGAGCTTAAGAGCTGCAGAAAGCCAGCTTCAGGTCCCTCCCTCCCGGCCCTGAGCCTTCGAGGAAGTCAGAGCCACAGGAAGCCTCTAACTTCCACCATGTCAGCACAGAGTGGCCCCAGCTGTCCAGGTCCATATTTTAAGGTCAGAAAGAATCACAGTCATCATCTAATTGACCTCCTGCATAATACAGGCCACAAAACCTTAGCTGGTAATTCTTGTATCTAGCCTAACATCTCGTGGTTGACCTAGAGCATATTTTCCATAGTGGCAAGAGCAGTGTTTGTTTATACTGAAAAAGATGTACATCGTAGAATCTCAACTGTTTATCTGGAAATATTGCATATAAACAAACAAAAAGTAGCAGGTATCCAAATACTGCTGTATTATAAAGTTGTATCATCTCCTTACTAACATACTGTAACGCAGTGCCATCCCTTCATTAGGAAGTCTGGTGTGCTTCGTCAGGCATTGCCTCATAAGGCAATTTTTTGATTGCTTCTAATTCTGCTAGACTGAAGTTGTTCTGGCTGAAGTTCTCCCTCCTGAGGGTGTGCCTCATTCTCATCTCTTATGAGAAATTTCAATTAAAACAGATCAGCCATTTGAAACAATGGAGTAGAGGAAAAAATGCTGTCCCTCCCCACCCCCGTGCTAGAATTCCTACAGCAATCTCCCAGATAGTCTCAGTGCTACTAACTCCAGGACCTGAATTTTTCAGGTCTCCTACTGTCCCCATGGAAAAACATTCGAGTTTGGCCAAGGCACGGAGGAGTGGAGGCCAGAGAATATTGCTGCACATGCTCAACATAACTCTTAAGTACGGAAGACCTGTTCTTTGCAGATTTAGTCTCCACTGAACACGCATCAGCTTCTCAAGACCTCTCCTGGCTACACACCCACCCAACCCCAGTGTGCCAGGACATTGCAAGGCTTGTTCCAGCTGCACGGAGCAGCTTCAGAAAAACAACCTTGCTCCTTGTATTCTGGGAAAAGAGACTAAGAAGCCAGTTTCTCCTTCCAGTCTCAATGCAAGCCCTGTTAGCACCTGAACACCACAGAAGAAAGGAAACAGGCACACTGTGATACAGAAGGATGAGGAGCATGGGAACCAGCTGCTGGAAGAAGAGTAGGTAGCAACTAGAAAGCAAACCATGGTGCAGGGAGGCAGACAGAGGACAATAAGCACAGGGAGAAGGACTAACAGCAGAGCTGGTGCAGAAGGGACTGGCTGGGAGCAGTGTGAACAGGCCACAGCCTAAGCAGGAGGATAGGGAAAGACGGAATTAGACAGTGATGCTGCCCTTTACGTCCCTCAGCTCTGAGACTTTGAACATGGCTCTGTTCTATCCTGTGCACTCCACTTCAACTATACCATAAACTCCACCTACAGTTTTGTACAGAAGTTGGTACTATCAAACTGAGAGACCCCAGCTGTCTTCAGATGTGTCCCACTCTAGTGCCCTAAACTGCACAGTTTATCATTTCATAGTACTTCTGACACTCATCTTATCGTAAAGTAAGCTAGTAGTAGGTGTGCTTCAACTCACCACAACTGCAGAAAAAGTAATGGAGAAGGAGGAATTAGTAATCTGGGTGTTCTCCGATGATTACTGAATGGAAAAAGTTTACTTTGCTATCAGATAAGCAAAAACCACAATGCAGAAGAGGTGGGAGTTGAGCAAGATCTCCTACTACTTGCAGCTTACTATAGGTACACTAAGCCTCACTCCTTGGAGAGAATGGGGGGACGGGGACTATATATGAAGGATGGGACAGAAAAACCCCACCCAAACAAAACCAGAATGCAGCCCCATAAATAAAGATGATTTCCCAATAATGGCAATGCAGACCTTAACTCTGGCATTTTAGAATGTGTCCATGTTTGGCTATGTAAGTTTAATAAACATGAAAAAACCTTACATATGCACTATAAAAGTATCTCAGTTAGGAAGAGTACATTTAGGCACCAGGATCCGTATCTTAAAGAGCATTCTAAATTTTGAGGGAAGAAAAGAACAAACCTTGTTTAAAAAGGCTGATTCTTTTCTGAGAAAGACAAGCATACAGCAAATGAAAAACCAAAGTCTGAATATCCACTGCTAGGCAATGGCACTGTTGCCCCCAGGAACAGTAATCCCCAATACGAACACTTCCTTCACTCCTCATGAAAGGTTAATACTTAACAACATATGAACTTGACATGAGTAACATGTTTAGAAACCACCTAATTAATCCATTTATCTAAGATTGTTTTTTTTTTAAAAAAAAACAAACAACAAAACACCACACATTGGGAGCTACTCAGGAAATAATTAAGATATCCATGAAGGAAATTAACTACTAAAACTAATGAAATAATTGATTGAACAAACAACCATTAAAAGAAAGGTGTGCAAAGGGAGACAGCTACTGCATTTCAAGACATATCCTCAACAATATGCTCATTAAAAACTGTTTTTTCACAGTAACTGCAATTAAAATCGCCGACCAGTTTCTCTTCTTTTCCTCAAAGAAGATCAAGTCTATCTTTAATGCAGAGAGCACTCACATGCAACAACAGAAAAGCCACAAACACATCAAATATGCAGAGTAAATGAACTGCAGTTGCAAAAGTGGGGGATGAAGGAGAAAAAAATTTTATCTCCAAGAGGTCTGTCTGATACCAAGTAACAAGCAGGTTGGACGGAAGTGGAGGTTTAAGTCTGACATATTACAAATCTAGGTTCTTCTCAGTGCTAACAGAAGGGACATAAGGCTTATTTTACTTAAAATACAGAAAATTACCCGCCCACAGAAATGCTATGAAGCCTTGTCAGACTGTTCCCTGCATTTCACAGCACCCTGTGTTACTAGCAGAACGAGCATCTAACTTTAATTTAACTCCAATTTACCTACTTTCTTCAAAATTCTTTATGGGCAAGACCTAACCATCAGTGGGACCCTCTCAGTTTTTGAGGTGAATATGGTAGGTACAACTGTCTCCTGGACTTAGGAGTTGACCATCAAATATTTCCAATTACTGAAAGATCTACTGATTCAATCTCCAAGTAGCTTGAAAGAGAAAAAAACCCACAGTTTTCAGAAGTGTTGTAAGCCTGCTTGCTTAGTTGGGTTGATGAGCAATGCTTCAGGAGATCAGTAAAAGGAGGATATGAAACAGACTGAACCACGGTTACTATTCCAGCCAGCAGATGCCTAATGTGTGCTGAGAATTTTGTGATTAAAGTCTGTTTAAGAGACCAGGACTTCAAAAAATTGCCACCAGCTCCTCAAAGGCTATTAGGAAATCCAAGTGAACTGAAAGGGAAACTATGGTGCACGGGATGGCAGGAAAGCATACAAGCATGACTGGAAATTCCCAGAAAAATGTGGTAATGACTCTTAGGAACTTACTCTGTTCCACACATTTTCATGTTGTATTGTTTTCTAAAACCCTTTTACTATTACCCATTAAGCAAGACGACAGCCTCTCATATGACAGCTTTGTAAAAAAACCCAGTACTCCCTCTTTCCTCCCCCATCTCATATTATGCCACAACTGAACAACTAATGTGAAGAAGAGATTTTCTCACCATTTCCCAGACCGCTGCTGCTGCCAGGAAAGACTGTCTTCTGCCATCACCCTTAGTCTTGCTCCCTTTTGCAGGTCTTACTTCCCCATAAATAAACTCAGATGTTTACATATATTACCACTCTCAGCTCTCCCCAGCATTAAATCCATGGGATTCTTACTCACAGGATTTGGACTTTCTGATTTCATACTGCCGCAGCACAACAACAAAGAATTACTGAAAATGGAAGTTGTCAAAAGAACAAAGGCCTTCAGTCCATCCCCTTCCTACTCACCATCACAGTTGAAAGTCTGATCCTAAATTTTTAACATCCTCAAGAAGTTAACTTCCTTGACAATTTTGCCCTCAAATTCTAATTAGAGTACAATGAAGATAGTACCAGTTAAATAAACTACCATATTGCATTAAATCTATTCCCCCCCCCACCAACTAACAAGCTATTTCTAATCACCACTCAGCAGCACTGCTTTTCAATCTACCTGATCATCTTACAAACTCTTTTCAGAACAGACATCTGATGCAAGGAGCGTCAATGCATGCCCATTTAAACTCAGTTGCTGTGCTATATTTTAATGGAAGCCTGAATTTTACAGATATGACTGGTCTAGACCTCCCTCTTTCCTTCTGGCCATATATTGAGCAATGTATCTTAGTCACAATGAGTTAATGCTTCTAACCCCTGCAAAAGTTAGTTTTATGGAGACAACTAATTTCCCCCAAGTCCTCTCAACAAAGCAGCCATAATAAATACACTAATTTAAGACACCAGCCAAGTCTCAAGTGGAATGCTGATTTAGGGAAGAACACTGATCCCACACACTCTCAAAAAAAAACCAAAAACCAAACCCAAAACTTTCTAAAACACAGAGCAACATGTAAGACAGCATATCAACTATCCCAGACATCTCTCAACCACGCTGTTTTCTGAGGTGGCACTACAGCTATTCTAAGGGTGGACATGGATGCAGACACATTTCTACTGATTGAATAATCTGTACTTCTCAAAATACCAGCATTAAAAAAGAGACACTATTCAGCATTTACTTCTTCCTAGAAAATGAATGCTGACAGAGGCAAAGGATGGGATGGCATTGCTGTTGCCATAATATAAACTGAGAATACTTAAAAGGATAACACACAATTTATTGACAACCAAGCCAAAATAATTTCACAATGTAATACTTTATGTGATCCAACAACAGTATAAAAGTAAACAAAAAAATGTTTAAAGACCTCTTGTATATATGGACTCCAAATGCTTTTAAACGGAAAATAAATTACACAAATGACATTTTCAATGGCAGTTTGTCCAACACATGGTTTAATTTAACAGGTTTTAAAGATACTGTAAGGTATTGTAAGTATGGAAAAGTTCTGGCAACTTTCAACATCCATCAAAATTTAATGCTGAAAAGAAAAAAAAAAATAATTGTCTTCAAAGATCCAAAATTAATTTCACTTTTTTCTTGCTTCCTTCAAAAGTAACCATGAAAATGAACGCACCTTGTCCTCAGTAAACAGCTCATCCTCGGGTATTTTGTACAACTAAACCCAGCACATTCTTCCATTGTTTTGAACCTACAATGCTTTGATCTCAAATTTCCAAAACAAAAGAAATACAAAAGCACTCTCAAAACACAGCTTTCAGATCACACATGTGCTTCCCCATACACACACACGTATTAATAGCACAAATTACTATCACATTACTGTCAATCACAAGCTTTTGTAAATAAATTTTTATGGTACAAAATATATAGCTATCCAAGCAATTACAGAAGTACTTTCTTAGTACTGTCTCAATATTTCTTCCCTGGAAGCACACAAAAGCCTTCTCGCAGCACTGGGAGCCACCCCAGCCCTCTGGAGCCAAGGACAGCCGGTTCTTATGGAAGGATGGCCAGCCCTAGCAGTGGCCCTGCAAGCACCACGCCACTGTCACTGCTCTGCCTTTACAGCAGGTGCTCAAGCTCTTTGCAGCGTGCAAGAGGGGATGCAGCTCCTATCTCGGCAGCAGCACATGCTGACAGCTTCAAGATGCAGTGTCACAGAAGAGAAACTGGAGGGTTAATTGACACTCATTATTACAAATCCAGTTTTTCCTATAGTACAGTGCCAATGGTTACACACATCTTATTAATTTCCAAACTATTCTGATGACCTTATGGCTACTGCTTTCCCCAAACAAAACTGCTACAGGCTAAGCTACCAACCATTCTGCACTATGGTGGACTTACTACTCGCCTGCATCAACCTAATACAAAAAAAACTTAAACGACACCACCAAAAGACAAGAGAGGAAGTACACTTACAAAAAATGAGAAACATCTAAATTTACTGTACTGTGCTTGGCAAGCACAACTGCAATATGAATACAGAGATCGATAAACCCCAATGATTTTTAATGCTCCTTAAAAAACATTTTACTTACTGCCTTTGATAGCAAGGTGGAAAGGAGGGGGGGAAAGAAGGAGAGAGAGATTATACCATTCCACCCTCAATTCAAGCTTGCTCACTGATACATTTCCTCCTGGTGTCATCAGGAAAACTTTAAAATATCTAGGCGAAGTAATACAAGACTCGAGAACTGAGGTCTTCTTCCTTTGGAAGGCTATAACTGAAAAGTGTTTAAGTATCACTGATTTTAAGAAGTGCTTTACAAAGGAAAAGCATGAACATTAGCAAAGTTAAGAGAACTGAATCTTTACATTACTCATTTATTTGTATTCACACAATCACATTATCCATTTATAATCAGAACATCACTGTAAGGTTAAGAAATACCATAATTAGTACCCACCTGAACACCAGATACAAGGAGTTTAAAAGTAACAGTATACTGCACTGAAAGAACATGTGGCAGAGAAAAGAACCGAACCCCAATCTCCCAAATCCCAAACTAGTACCAGTGAACCATACTCTCTGTTGCTTTGGAGGCATGATTAAAATAGGCAAACAACATTTTAGGACTGGTATTTGACAATATTAAAAGAGGAGGTCAAAAAAGGTATCGCAGTAACACAGCTGGGATACAGGGCAATGAATTTAAAGCAAAATTTCAGAAGACTGGGAAGAAAAAATGTGCTTTTCTGTTTCTATCAAGTATTTTAAGAGAGTGATTTAATTGTCTACTTTGAAGATTCAACTAATCCTTCCAAGTAGCTATTGTGACCGGATTATATGAGAAATCTTCCTGAAGTCATGGCTTTATTTCAAAGATTTTTCCTTAAGATAACTTTATTATCTACAAAACACTATACTACTGCAAAACAACAGGTAAGAATGTTATGAATCCACTTAACTAACACTGGTGATATATCCTATGATAATACATATTTTATGTATGCTTTATAAATACAACCCAACAAGAAATAACTAATGCCTGCAACTAGCACAAAAAGAATGTTAACGGCTCTCTGGAAAGAAAGTAACATTACAGTAAAGGTACTGTAAATCACAGAATACCTGGTTGGAAGGGACCTCAAGGATCACCTGGTTCAACCTTTCTTGGCAAAAGCACAGTCTAGACAAGATGGCCCAGCACCCTGTCTAGTCAAACCTTAAAAGTGACCAATGTTGGGGAATCCACCACTCCCCTGGGGACATTATTCCAATGGCTGATTGTTCTCATTGTGAAAAATTTTCCTCTTGTGTCCAATCGGAATCTCCCCAGAGTAACTTGTACCCATCACCCCTCATCTTTTCCATGTGACTCCTTTTAAAAAGGGAGTCTCCATCTTCTTTGTAGCCACTCTTTAAATACTGGAACGTGATTCATATAGCAAATTAATTACTCCACACAAATACTTCTAGAGTTTGTCTACACAGAATGTTTCCAGCAGACCCAAAGCAACTCTGTCCTGGCTCACACGTGTACAGTTTCCAGATACTTCAGTGTGGTATGGAGCTCCGTCTAATATAACCTAGCCTACACAGGGCTTGTTAGCTCAGGTTCAATGACGAATTAACCACAACTACCTGGCTCCTGACCAGCTCAAAGCATGAGCCGAATTTGCAACATAGCATTTAGACACAACTGAGAGCGTCTCATAATGAAATTGCTTACTCACCTTATTCACCTCACTTACTTCATCTAGTGGAATAAACTACTCACCCGTATTGCTACATGAAAAGCATTCACGTGGAAGATTGAGGGCCCTGTTTATTCACAACCAAGCTTACTGAACTACAGCTTTTCCAGGTAGAAAAATCAGTTCTTAATGAAGGTCAAAATCAAAGCAAACAATCTTCACTGACAGCAAAACCAATGGCATCCACTACCCTTGACAGTATTTCAGACAATACATCTCTGATCTTTATGAACAAAACTGACTGCTAACAGCTCCAGGAGGTACATTAATAGCAGGTACCTCACTGATAAGCCTTCTGCAGGACTCTGGATCTCTACTCAAGACTGCACTGTTTGTTCATGCATCCAGGAAACCAAACCTAAAAGCCAGGCAGTGTATCACAGGCAATACAGCCTAACAGCTACACTGGAAGCTTAAATCTGTCTAATGCTTTGTTTCATTGGGGGGGGGGGGGGGGGGGGGGGAATAGTGCATGCATTGCACACACACCACAATGATTCTACTCCAAGCGTGTTGCATAAAACCTGGCACACTGATCTCAGAATGTATTTCTATTACTTACTAGGTAAAAACATCACCTGTTTTTTAGGATTTTGCTTCTGTTTCAATGAACTTGCTACTAGAAGCTAGCAGACAACAGGGGCATAAAAAAAAAGGGGGGGGTTGTAGTCCCATCATCTCCTATAAAAATACAGCTATGTGATTTTTATTAATAACAACATTGATTAATAGACCTGAGTCTGTTTGGGTTTTACTCCATTGATGAATTTCAAATTTTAGGGAAACCCCCTAGATAATTCAAATACCTGTGAAAGTTCATGAAAGTAGGAGGCCTAGTAGAAAGCAAGAAGCACCTCATGAGGTGTCAGAAAATCTGCTCAGGAACAAGTGGATGCAAATACTCCAAATACAATGCAAAAAGCATCCAGCAGAACTTTCACCTTCCCAGACATCAAAGCCAATCAGCTGTAAAACAGAAACCCACAGGAAACCAGACTTCATTAGTTCCGGTACTCACGGAAATACCTGATTTCTATAAATGGTAACATTTTCCACATATCATCTACTGCAAGCTTCTTTAGCACATCAAGCTCAGTACCCTGCAAGGCATCTCCCTGTCCTACCCTAGACACTCACGTGCAAGCTACCCAAATATTTTCCCTTCCAAATGTTATTTTCTTTAAAAATACATTAAATATTTCCTTTAAAAGTCCACAGCTAGTCCTATTTATGTGACTATTTGCTGGGTGGAACAAAGTTAGATGCTAAGCTGGAAATACCATAACAGCTGAGTATTTTAACTGGCAACACCCTTGTAATGACATGCCTGTGTGTCATATCAGCTACAGACTCTGTAACCTCACAAATCTGACATCTCCCAGCTCGAAAAATTAAATTAGCAGGTTTATCAGAATTTCACATGCACATGTTCACAGAATTTTTGCATTAAAAATATCCAAGAGCATTGTATGAAGTGTATATTCATGAGTTTGACACTTGTCAGTAATGATCAGTAGCCAACTCGGACAGGTCAATACACCATCCCTCCAAAACTGGATAGAACTTTTGTGCCACGTCTCAATACAATTTATGTTACAGTAATTTTTCTGTAAAATAAAAACCCAAAGTGGAGGGTCATATATTGTTTTTAGCACTGAAATTTTATCTCTTTCCAGATAAAAATTAACTGTCTTATGACCTGTACTGTTCTATCTATACAGATGTGCGCTAGTTATAAAGATTAGCAGTGTTATACAAGGAACTGGTCCTTACAAACAAATTGTATAATAAGGATGCTGCAATTCCTTGTGCATCTAACACTGCTGGGTTTGGAAGATTTTTTTTTTCCTCCAAATTTGAAAGCATACAAAGACTACACTACTTTTCCCTTGCCAGAGGCACCAGATCTATTGAGAAAAGGCAGGTTCATTCCCAATTTGAACATTTCCTGACAGTTTGTTGCCACATTTTATAACCCGGACTTTGCTGAGGTTTATTTTTTTGCATTTTATAAATTTAACAAGGTTGAGGGAGAGTTGAGAAGTGAGGTAACGCTGGATTCAATAATCCAGTAGATACTGGAGTCCTGATTAAAAATATATCTCCTGATTAAAAGTGACCCACCCATGAGAATCAAAGAGACAGAAATGTGGAGACATGCCAGTTCATACAATGTTTATTTGTCTTAATAAATATTTAAGAAACATGACTTGTGGTATTTCATATAACTGAGCCTGTGGTTAAAAGGCCTCTATGACATAAGCAAATACAGTCTATCCTCTTTATTTGTCTGACTTCTCTTCAACATTCAAGGCTAATCTAGTTTTAAGTCAGGAAAAAGACTGTGGTCTATCCTTTTAAACAAACCATTGTAGTAAAACGTGAACAGGAAATTCCGAACTACACCGTTCAAAGAACAATGATTAGAAAAACAACACTAGCTCACGAAGTACAAGAAGCCTACAAACTATCCCAGGACAGTTCGGGTGGAAAATAAAAAAAAATAAAAACAAAACACACACATATACAGTCACCTTGCTCATTTTTTCTTTCCCCCCACCACTCCCCACCGGAGCCAGGGGTCCTTCGGACCTTGCCAAGGGAGAAACCTTCAGCCCTGAAGGGGGAAGAGCGCAGTACATACAGCTCTGTCTGATACCTTGGAAATATCCGGCCTGCGGGAGTTAGCGCAGGCATGCCATTCATTCCACAACATATAAATGCCCTCTTTAGAGCCTCATCTAAGCAGCAGTTTCATTTGGATTTTGAGGCACAGGTCTGCCTTGTTTTTCAATAAGCTGCAAGCTATTTTTACCGTGAAAAAAAATTTTAAATCTAACATTTTAAAAGCATGCCTGCTAGCATAGAGAGAATATATAAAATGAATAAAACGTGGACTAGAGGAAAGTGTCCTGTATTAGCATTCTATTCATAGTGCAGATTTCCCACTCAAAAAAAACCAAACACACCCCCAAAACTAAAAAAAATCCCACACAAAAAAACCCCAAAACAAAAAACAAGCAGACAAACAAAATGCTCCCAAAACCTAAACTCCCCAAACCCCACCAAAACTCATGTATTTTAAATGTTACCAGGTGTAGTATCTTAAAACACTCAGAAATTCTTTAACCAAAGTGCTCTGACAACTATTTGGAAATTATTCTCGTAAAAGTCTAGACATCTGATGATCTTCACTAATGGGTATTAAAAAGCAATATATTCCTAATTTGAGACAGAAATCACAGTAAAGGGGAACTATTTCACTTTGAACGTAATGTACTAAAATTACATTAAGAGTCTATTAATCTGTATAACATCTCAGGAGATATAACCTTACAGGAGATATAACCTAAAAATATCTGGATACAGGCATTAAAATCTTCATCCACCTTGAAAAATAAGCTTCAGGGCACATACATTAAAGGCCATATGATCTCAAAAGACTTGCATTTTAAAGAACGCTATTTATTGACTGGAGGGTGGGGAGAAGATTTCCCCAGCCAGGACTCTATCCATATTTTTGGGGTGTTCCTAATGGAACCAGAGTTTTGGACACAGGGTAATTTTTTTTTGAAGAAGAAGACGACGACAGAAAAACCTTATATAAATGTTCCATAGATTCTAAATGTAAGGAAAAGAAAGGTACTGTTGTGATTGAGGTAAAAAATAAACATGATTTTCTTTATCAACTGACTTCAGAAAGAATAAAATGTATCTGAGGAACAGTGTGGCCAAATGGTCATATGTGCAAAACTTCAAAAAACCCAGATGTTCACATAACATACATAATTACACAAAGGAGATATTCCAGAAAATCATTATAGTAAGTTTTAACGATAAAATGATGCAGCTGTATTTTAAAACAGCAAAACTTTTTAAAAATTCTGAACCCCTTACATGTAAGGCATTAAAAAACATTATCCATATTCTCTTTCAGATACTATTCCCAAAAGAATTGGGTAATGGCCAAAAAGCTTCATACAAGTCAGAAACCAGTGTAAGAGAGAACGTCTTTAACACAAGGATACAAGGTGAATCCTGGTCAACAGTAACGAAAGTGTATTATCGCCTTACAGTTGTTTGGCAGATATTGTGGAAGAGAACGGAGGACACGGCTCACTCTTAGCAGGCAGATGTCCAGAGAACAAGATCACGTACATCATCACTGTTACCAAACAGAAGTCCTGAACAGGCACGGACAGATCTACAAGATTACTCCCAGAAGTAATTTGCCTAACGATATTACAGCATACTCCGGTACAAAAGAGTTCACTCCCTACCTGTAACAAGCTCTAGCTCTACTACATACAATGAGTTTGATACTTCAGTAGAAGTTTGCAAAAATAAACTATTCTCCATAATAACTGGAGCTTTATCTAGTCTGTCAGATTTCCAGATTATTGTGATAAGTTTTATGAATTTTTGTTTAAAAGACAGATAGATAGATAGATAGATAGATAGATATCTTCATGCATATGAACTATCTGGTGTTTTGCCTTTTATTAAGTAATAGAAAAACATCATATAATCTAGTTTAACATGAAAACAGGTTTACATGTAAATTCAATGAAACGTTCATTTTAGAGGCCCTTCTGGGAAAACTTAAGACTTTTTTTTTTTTTTCTAAGCAATAACACACTCCTAGAAGAAAAAAAGCTGGGATATCAAAATTTGTGCCAAAATTCTCACAAGCTGCTTCTGAAAATGTATTAAAAATTAAAGTAGTTGATAATTCCGTAAGGTGCCCTTGAATCCCTAAGAACAAATTCAGTACAAAGAATTAGGAGGTTCTGAGTGACATTCACAGCCCATGATAGGAAACACTACTGTGCTGTTTTTAAAAACAACAAAAACCAAAAAAAACAAACAAAAAAATCCAATAGAACTGACCATTAATGACCTCAGCAAATCTTCCACAGATCATTTCCCACAAACATTTCTCAACTCCAACTTTCCAGATTGTAGTCAGAATAATGTTTACCAACAGAAGCAATGAGGCTACCAGCTGTAAGAAATCTTGTAGATAGTAAATTGCTGAGATTTCAGATGATTAAATGACATTGCAGAAAACATTCACATACTCCTTCCTACACACTTGTGTTGGGATACCTGCTCATGGACTAAAAGGGCTTTTTGCTCTGAAAGCCTTCTATCATGTTTAACTAAAGAAACTTGTAACACTTCTCTAAAACTTCATATAAGCACATACAGAAAACTACTAAGGACGACAACCAGGAGTTTGCAAAACGTCTTATTTTACAGTAAGAAAATAATTCCTGCAACTGGAAATACAGTATCTTTACAGTACCATCAACCAATGAGAATCCAAGAGTCAGCCTGAGCATAAGCATCTTGACATTTTACTCCAAAAACGGGCTAAAGGGAAAAATATTTTTTAAAGAAAAAATTAATGTTTATTGAGAAAAAAAAAATAAAGCAAAAATTAAAGGGTTTATTTCAGTTTCTTGGAAAAAAATTGTAGCTATACCTTATTAAAAAAATAGAAAACAAAACAAAAAAATCCCAAACTACCACTTTAACACTGCTTAAGACAAGTATGCAGGGTTCAGCAGTTAATTTTTTCCCCCAACACCACCATCTTCCTGAATAGAAGGCACTTAACTAACAGACTGCATGCTCCACACTGCAGATCAGTTCAAAGAGACTTAGCTGAAACTAGCTATTCATTAAGATCAAAGAAAATACTTCTTAAATTCAGTGCATTACTGGTGTTACGAGAAATCAAGAAGTTTAGCTGAAACAGTACACAAGACTCTCAAAGTGCAGAAAACTATTAAATACCACGAAACGAAGGATCAGGCCAAGACCCAGGATCTCTTATTCTGTCTCGTGCATGCTCCCCTTGACTTAAGCTTAAGAAATAGGCTATTTCTTGGACTCCTACATAAGTATGCTGTAGCTACTTTTGAGTAATACAGGTAACAGGAGAGTCACTTCTTTCTGAAGTCCTGGCTATAAAAAAGTAGATTAAAATACTGGACCATGTGTGCACTAAGCTGCAGTTTCCAAGGGTTGAGAACTGAGTGAAATCAAAAAGAAGTTTTCAGAACAGATCTTCCTCTTGATGACATGAGATCTACTCCCAAAGTTCCCCTAGAACCAAGACAAATTTATAGCTAACCAGTCCAGATGCAAAATCCAACTGTTTCAAAAATACCAGACCATTTTTAATTAAAACATTTTGCTTTCCTTTTGGGGAAAATAATTTTTCTAAATCTCTGACTAAATCTCCATGTTTCACAAAGTGATGTCTTCTACCATACAGACAAGATAGAAGCTTCAAACCCAAACTGTGATTAAGAAATAGTCTACAATGGATTATCAAAGGACTTCTAAAAGAACTCAGTCTCAAGCATTATCAAATGAAGAAACTGGAAGCTCAAACAAGTATGTGTATTTAGCGAAGGACTGTATTTGATTACACGAGAGGAATCTAAAGACACAAGAAATTAGACCATCATTTCAAAGGAGAGCATTTTTAGCCATCTTTCTGCAAGCTGGTACTAGTAAGCTTTTTTTCTGAACAAATAATTCTATAATTTAATTGGCCCAACTGAGCAGCTACATTAAACACAGAAGTGGAATTCAAATGCCTGTGCAGTCTTGAACACATGGTGTCTACTTAACACAAATCTCAGTACACCCATAAAGAGCATTGCTAAATTTTTCCTTGAATAAACTGTGAGTTGGCAGAAAAGCAAAGATAAGACAATCCAAACCAACAAAGTAGAGTACACCTTTTTTTTTTAAACGTCACCACTCAGTACATGGCATACAGTCAGAAAAAAGCATATGAATATACAATAGAAATATACATGTTCTTTAACTGAATTTTTACAAATAGCTATTGCATTTCTCGTCTTTACATGCATTTCCATTTTTTTTTGTTACATAAAGGAGAGGTCAATTATGCTTTCTCTAGCTCATAATGGATAATCATATTCATTTGTGTTAGTCAGCAGTTACAGTGTTAGAGACTCTTTAGATACTGCTAGAATTGATCTATGATCCAACAGCCATGATGGTCATTAAATCAGTTTTTCTTGGGTTCTGTGGTTAACTTATTCTTAAGTTTGGGGTTTAGGGATTTTTACCTATGTGCCATATTGTATCTTTAATACTATGAGTCTTAGTGTTATCCACAAGATACAATCTGGGGAAAGCAGAAGACACACAAATATTTAAACAGCGATTTTGAAACACATGCAATACTTTCTCCAGCTACTAATTATCCCTGTATTGCCAAAAATATCATCCCAATGGTAGTTTACTTTTTATTCTGAAATTCTCTTTTAAGCATGCACAGAATTGTTGTTCAAGTCAAGTAACTTTGGACTGTATCTTCATTTGAGAAGTGTGCCACAATTTGTTTATGCTATAGAATTAAATAATTATGCAGCACTTCGGCTGCCTTCCCAAACATGGATAAGCCGCTCTTTCTAAGAATGCACCGTCTTTAAGGTTTTTTAAAAAGTCTTGTTTTTAAGCCGTTTAAACTGTAATCCAAGACTAAATAAATCAATTTTGAAATATTACACATTTTCAGCTTTGATACTGAACTTTACATTTTGCCATAAAGAATCCTAATCACTGTGTGTGTGAAAGAGCTTTAACGTAAGTACAATATAAATCAAAACAGTTTCAACAAGATTCTCCATAGATACTTCATTTTGAAAATAACTCTTTGAGAAAGCTATGAAAGATAGCCTTTGATTCTCTGTTGCTGGTTCAAGGGTGTTGATATCACTGTACTTTATTTTTGTCCCATTGCCAATTAAATATACTGAAATAGAAAAGTCTTTGAAAACAAAAATGAAAGAAACTAGTTGCTTCGTTTTATATTCACTAATTCAGTCCTTGATGGCAACCAGTTCCTTCAACCAAAAGAGCTAACAGAACTGCCTCCCTCCTGCAAACCATGGGGAGACCACCAAGCTCATCACTGGATGCAAGAGCCTTTCCTACTCCAGCAAACATCCACAACCAGGCAAAGAAATACTCCAGCTTATTTGATCATGCAACATATATCTAGAGCAAGCCTCGCCAGGAGGCTAGCTGTATTAAATGGCTGACTCAAACAATTCAATAGGCCATTAAAAGTGACAGAGCGTGTCTCGCCATGCTTTTAGCACACCCTAATTGTACTAAATCCAAATTAATTTTCCTATCTGGAACAGAATCAAGAAACGATCAAGACCCTTGTAGCATGGCAGAATAAAGCCTACATCTCCACTCCCTTGCCATTAATGACCAGTTAAGAACTGAGGGATTTATCTCCATGAAATAGGCTTGGTATTGGTAGCAAGGCAAAAAATACAACATCGGAATCCCTGCTCCTCGCCACAGAGAGACAAAAATCTTGTTCATCTAACTCAAATATTAAAACCACTTCCTCTATGACCTGGCAATTTTAACCTTGACCCTTAAATTCCCCAGTAGCACTGTTATAATCTTTTGATGAGTTATAACTCCAAACACTGGTAACAAAGCCACCTTCCATGTCCCCTCCCAATAGTTGCTGAGGTTTTTGTTACTGCCTCAACATGCCTTTTTACACTCCACTCTTCCAGTTACACCCCATGCTTCTACACTCAACTGAGATCCTCCTTGGTGGTGGCTCCACTGTCAAGATCCTCCCCACATCTAGCTGATCTTACACAGTTCCCTCTCACACACACCTCAAAGGTAGCACACTGCTGATATCCTCCTCAGACACACATCTAGTCCTAGATCCAATTCTCGTACACACCAACTTAGCTAGCAACGGCAACACTCACCAATGACCTCACCAAATCTTTCATGAGTGTTTCCAAGCTGCTGCTGATACCCCAAATTCAGTCCCCAAATCGGTTCTGCTGCTTTGTATCCCTCTCACTTCTTAACAACCACTTCAGTGCTGCTACCTGACTGAAAAACTGGCTCTGACACCCATTTAATTGACTTCTGTTGGCTTTTATAAATCCATCTTATGTCCAAAAAATGAATCCTTCCTTTTTAAATGTAACTCGAAGCTTGTTTAGAGATGTGTTGGTTTACTATGGGGGTATTTTAAAAATCAGTAGTCAGGACGGCCGTTCACAAAGAGGATTTATTCAAAGAAGGTTTTGAACTGACTCATCACTTTTGCCTAATCCAATTCCTTATTGAATTAAACTTAATTGACATAAGCCACTTAAATACCCATCTGCCCTGAAGGTTAAGTCAGCTTAGGGAACTAAACCGGCTGAAAGCTACCCTCCCCAAAGAGAGACAAATAAAATACTGTATAGGGGTTTTTTTTGCTAATTTGTCTTACTGTCAGGTCAGATAAGCACCAGTACCAGTGCAAGAGAGGGGTGAGACCGTGTGGCTGGCAGGGAGGACACTGCTGCTTTTGGAAGCAGCTAACCAGTAGCTTAAGGGTGCTGTATTGCAAAACCTTGCTGGGTGAGCACACTGCCTTGCCACAGCAGGCAGAGAGGTAGGAAAAGTACCTAGAGCACGTTTTCTGTAGCTAGCTTCTTTCAACCAGAAACAAGCCGAAGATTACTTAAAAGCTGCAATACTGGCTGGCTTTGCTGGTGAATGTGAACTGTCACATCTGCAGCAGATAACATATTCAGGAAGTTCTATTTTTAACTGTAGGCAGAAAAAGTCTTAGTTTTACTTTGTTTCACCAAAATATCAACTGAATACTTCTGTTTGGCCTTCCACACAACTTTACAAAGTCTACCTTCTGATAAACAACACAAAATTATAAATCAAGATTACATTTAACAGGCACCTCTGTGAACCCTGTTAACAAGGTTTTGCCATAGATAAGTTTCTAATTTTTTTTTTATTGCATACAAGTCATTTGTTCTTATGTTTGCACAGTGCTGTCACTATATTTACATTCACTAAAAACACTAAGTTGTTATCTCTCAAATTAAACTTTATCACTAGAATCCAAGCCTAAATAGGAATTTTTTCTCCAGATAATAGAACTTAAAACCCAGCCCTAGCCTTGTGACATTTCAAATCTGGCATTCTCACATGTGCAGATATTAGATCCTGAAAAGCAGACACTTCCTCCCCCACACCCTTTAGAAGATATGTTAATGCAAACACCTAATTTTCTTTTAGCAATGCTTGGTGCTGTTTAATGCCAATACAACTGTTAACACCTACACTGACTTAGATATATTACATCGATTTATACATACAAGAAATTGGAAAGCACCTACTCTGACAGTTTTGTGCACTGACAACATCCACCAATCACGGTGTCTCAGTTTGTAAGATCCAACTTGTATGTGAGGCAGTCAAGACCATCTCACAGAACCCTGCAGGAAAAAGCCCTCAGAACATCTGCCATCACATTGCTGTAACACACTGAAGTCACAAGTGATAATTTAGTCCTTTCTTGCATGCACACAAATACAATACGGCAGGTGCCTGCATTCCTTATTTAATTGCTGAAAATACTTCTATTTAGGGGTAAAAACTATATACAAACACACAAAAAAACCCTTTACAAAACGTTAAGAAGCTTAACAGCGTTTTTTGGTTAATGAGGTTACCACGGCTCGATAGCTGTTTTGATGTTTTAGCACACATGCATGAGGTATTGCAGTTTTATGCTACCTAAGCTAGATTTCCAAAGTATATGTATTTTAACCAGTAAATATCAATTAAATAAACCATAAATCACTACTATTGTACTATAAGGAAAACCTTTCATCTTTAGGAAGAAACAGTGGATATCTCCCACCTCTTGATGACACTGAAAAACTACTAAAAACATAATCCTCAAGAACTGGAAACATAGCACTCATTTTTAGCAATGCTGAATTACAAGAAAATGGGAATGCTCGCTTGATTGGGGCATTGCTTTTTCCCAAGCAACATAAATCTCACAAAAATGAAAGCTACTTTTTTAAGCATTTAAATCAGAGAGCTGAGATCAAGGAGGGAAAAAAAACCCAAAGCAATAGTTTAAAATTATTTCCCATGAACCAGCGGAATAGCATTTACTTATTATCAGAATCTATCAATTAAATTAAAGACTCAGCTTGAAAAACACACCTAATACAAAGTAATATTAATTCTAGGACACTTGCGCCTACATTAATTTTTAACTATAAACATTTTCATGGAACCCACTCACAATATCAAGGATCTGCCTGTTTGAAGACCTACCAGTCAGGATGAAAAAAGAAATATGAATGTATCTCGCTCCTGAAAGGCAAAGAAGCGGTTTTATCATGGCATATATATATGTGAAACTTTCAAAAACAGATGTCAGCTACGGCATGCCTTTAAAAATGTTACCGAATTATTCTGAACAAGAACTAAAGTACAAATACGTACAGATTGCCCAGGGAGTCTTAGGGCACTGCAGCCCTTTCTCAACACCATGTGCTGCAGCATGTATTCCCAGTCACATACCAGGAGAGCAGGCGCACAGTTGCATCGCTTTCCCATCCAGGCTGCGGCTGCATCCAGGCTTGACATTTGTACAGAAAATTCAAAACATATGGATCTCAAGTACTACTTTATATGCAATGCTTTTAACATAAATTCTATCAAGTCCACTGTATTTACAGCTAACTTGAGGTAATCAAATTATGCAACTGCAGTGACCCAGATGCCTCAAGTGATGGGTATAAATTGGACTTCTTCCTTGATGTGTTAAGAGAAACCACCACACAGAGAAGCTCTCCACTTTCTAATGAAAAGATGGCTGCTCTGCCAATCTTCACGAGATATATTTAGCTATGTATATATTAAATATATAGGTCAAAATGTATCGTGCAATGGAGCCAGTAAAAATACACAGTCATAGACAATAGGAATTCAAATGATAGCTGACTTCAATCAGGCCAAAAAAAAATTAATTCGATAATTTCATCTAGAGAGCTACAGGAGTGGAAGAACTACTCAGACATTTAATAAATATCTCTTACGATTAAAACCGTATCATTTTCCAGTTTCAATGTCTGACTATCAGATATTATAATAAATCTGCTAAACAAAAGAGCTCTAAAGTCTCCAGTATCATCTATTTTTATGAACAGTGCTCAAACCACTTCTTAAACAGTACTCAGACCACTTCTTAAAACACCTCTTCAACTGTATAAATTCAGTTCTTTAGCTCTCATGGGCAAGCATATTTTCCAGATCTGCACTCATCCAATTTATTTTTTTCCTTCACAACCATCTTCATCTCTTGCAAGCTTAGCATTGACAGCCTAGAGAGCCAATTTATAAAATCACAACCAAATTAGTATTTCAGTAGTTCTGCTCCCCTTTAAAAATTTTCAAAGCATCACTTCCAAAAAATACATTTCTGCACCCTATAGGTTACATTTTATGTTTTACATTAACAGTCTGCATCACAATCAAATAAAATATGTGGTTTAAATCTGTCCAGTCATCCCAGTGTTTTCAGAGGGAATATCAAAATAACGATCAACAATCACTTTGCTTTCTTCCCATTCCACAAACAGCGTTAGTTCAAAACAAAACCGTGTGTTAACACTGTTGATAATCAAAATACAACAAAAAGAAAGTAGATGCGAGAAGTCTGAAAACACAAACAAACGTGAAATAAACTTTCAAAAATGGCAGTGGTACTAACTATTCTGTTGCCTTCATCTTTCTGATGCTTTGGAATAGACGCATTCAAATTCTAATTGCAACAACATCAGTCACGACTCTCAGTGCAGGGGTTTAAGCCAGACTCAGAAAAATGCTATTTGTGAAAAATCTTTATTTAAATGCTTCTTCTGACTCCTCGGTTTCTCGAGTAATGTCAACTGGACAGATACATTCCAATACTCTAGGAGATATTCTCTTGCCTTGACAAAGAGGCCACTGCATTTCTAACCATTTCACACACTAGTGCACCAGAAGATCCTTTCCCTCCTCAACTACTTCAGTTCACAGCCCTCTGATCTGACCTTAAAGTTGCTCCTCTCCATGTCAAATAAGGCAAGAAAAAGTAAGTAATTTGTCACTAAAAGTGCTCTCTTATACAAAACAAGTAGTAGTTAAGCAACTTAAGCCTAGAATTTCTAGCATTTCTAGCTTTGAGTATCTGACATGAATATTCTCTCGATTTAAGCTTCTTACTTGCAATCTCCTATTCCATTACTAAACCAGGGAAAGAGAAATTGCATCGTGCAGCATCACACTGGCATGTGGGTTTGAACACCTCCCTTTGCTGCTTGCCATAACAGAGGAAACAACAGTAGTAAAGAACTGTCTTTGTCCTACCCCACAGAGAGAAGAGGTAAACTGGGTAATATAGACATTTGTTAAAAGCAAATAGATAATGAGGAGTCCTGAAATAGTTTAGCAAAAACCAGCCAGCACTTCTGGACTTTTCTGCCCATAACTCACTTGAGCAGTTCTACTCTGCACCCCTAATAACACATACCTGTGTCAGTGACTTTCTCAAGCTGACTCCTTGTTTCAAGCCCATCAGCCTCCCCTGCCTAATTCCAACCTCTACAATTCTGATTTTTCATCAGTCTCCTTGTCTAGCACATCTTCCTGACTGCTGTCCTTGTATTTCACACATAGTTCTTATATTTCACCTTCCAACTCCTCCCTTCTTCACCTAGACTTTGCATGCTGCCTTGCATGTGTATTTTCTGACTCTGAGGATTCCTCATCCAAACTCAGTGCTCCTTTTCCCTAGGGGTTCCCTGTACAGCCAGGAAAAGAGCTGACACCCTCACACCCTGAACCCTCACCAGACCGGTTTCTCCTTACCTGTTTTTCCCTGCCCTACTGGTTTTCAGTCCAGTTTCCCTACTTTCTTCTTTCCCAGGCTTCAGGTGCCATCATCCTTCTCCCTACCCCCAACTCCTGATGGTTTTGCTTTCCACAGTCTACTGAAATTTTCCCCCCTCTGTCAATCTCCAAGGTCAACCCCACTTGTTTCCATACCCCTTGTTCCAACCCACTTCCTCTATAAGGCCAGGATTTTTCTTCTGTGGTCAGATTAAGCAGCTTTTAGGTCTCAGAACCAAGATGCTGATGAGGACACAGGACAGGAAAACTCCCTCATTTCAATTCATGTACCAGCAGTCCAGCTTGCAGGAAGTTTCTGCAAACACAGCTTCTAAAATCCAAAGCATTACCCAGCTCACACTGATTTTTCAATGCATCCTAAACTGGCTCAAATGGATGATTTCTCCATGCAAAAACACTGCTACAATTTTAAAATCGTCACTCCAAAACAAGATGATTTAAATCTTCAAACAAACAACTCACATAAAGAAGCTGAAGGAAACACTCCCTCTCCCCTAGCATTGTTCCAAAAAATTAACACTGTATTTTAGCTGAAGTTGACACACACAACAAATCTACCAAGACTCACCAGCTTGGAAAGCTTTTGCCAAACTCAAACAGTTTTGGCTAAGCTCTAATCAGCAACAGTAGTAAGATCCTTGGTGCCATGAGGAACTATCAATGTCAACCACAAATGTCAGTCTTTTACAAGATCATTTACAAACCCCAGTTATTAACCAGAATCTCAATATAGTAAGTACTGTGCAAACACAAGACTAAAAGGCAGTTTTCTGCCTTGTCTTAATAGATTTTAAGTTCTTCAAAAGATGACTACTACTGCGAGATGAAAACATGCACTGAATGGCTCCATTCTGAGATCTACAGGATCTGCCTAACTACCATCTGCAATCTATTCTTTACACACAATCTACACAGATCAACCCTGTATCTTCCCCAACCTAACCACTGACTTGATACCAAAGATAAGATGCTTCTCAAATCTGCTCATGTTATCACTCTTCTGCTATTCTTCCTCTTTCTTCTTCATTCATTCTACTTTTTCTTATCATGGAAAATCATAAGGTACCCAACTTCTGAGTCCTTTAGCCCCTCTCACGCTGCATTATTTTGACTTACGCTGAGGGGAGAGAGGTTTTTGGGGTTTTTTTAATCAACTAACCACTTCAAATTAAATTCACTAACCAAACTATACAAAAGGCTGAGAAATCTCTGGGGGAACGCTGAAAAGAAAAACAAACTACTAAGTGCCAGCTACAGGAAAAGAGGAGCCTGTGGGGATGCTTAAAAGATTACTGCCCATAGGAAAGCTTGGACGTTCTAACTCTCAGAACCCTGATCAAGTGCAGCATGGCCTAGGGTCCCATAGTTTTGTCCAGTTCCTCCTGGATAGAAACAAAACCACTCACGCACAGAAACGGGGGCTGATCCCCGTCACTCTACACCCAACTCAAAATGCTGAGGTACATATGATACAAGTAGGCTATTCTAGCCTCCATTTTTTCAACTTTTTTGCAAAAATACAGCTTTGGTACCATTTCCCTGCTGCTCTGACCTTTCTTTCCCAAACTTCCAGCAGAACACAACTAACCTGATTCTTTCCTACTTTGCTGCTGCCCACGGGAATCAGAATAGCTGCAATGAAAATCAGAAAGGCTGGTCACCTTCCGCTGTGCAGAACACAGACATCTCACTAAAGTAAAAACGGCAGTTTATTCTCAACCAGAGATTAACTCTGAAAACATAAAATTAGCTCCTGCTACTTGAATTCTGTAGAAACTACTGATAGGTGGTGTTCATGAAAACATCATGTCTCTTCTATCTGCCCCAATGTAAATGTCTCAATCTCTACTCTACAGCCTGCTCTTACCCAATGTGAAAAGTAAATCTAAGATTAAACACTGGTGTGAAATATTTAGACAAATTTTCAAACATCGTGTAGCATTTCAAGTATTTCTTCAAAACATGAAGTCATCATTTTAGCAATACTATTTAAGTTGAATGGTAACTGAATTTAAACATTAATTCTTTTTCGTTATTGTCTGTATAAAAGATATTCAAAAAAACAAAACCGCACACCCTCTGAAATTGAATGGAAAGGATGACATGCAGAGAAGCCACAGACACTCTGTGAAGTCATCAGTTACCTTTAAAACATCATAAGTAAGCTAACAACGTGTATATGCGTTTTAACATAGAAAAATCTGCTATTTAAAAGCATATTAACAGATATTTAATGCCTCAGCAAAAAACTATGTGCATGCATAAGTATGTCTAAATAACGAGATAAAAGACCTTTACCTGGTAGGTAAATATTTAGGCTATTTAAACAGTTATGTATCACTGTGCAAGACGGCAGGAATCGCTCAAACTACTACAGTCTTTAACCCAGACTGCGCTTAAATGTTTCTGTGGCCTGCTTAACATTCCAGGCATACTTCTGGCAAGGTAGCTCTGGCTGAGGTTCAAACTGTCCTTGTCCAACTTTCACTTACTATAAAAACATTGTTTAATATAGAAAAGTATACACAGAGACATATGTCTCTTATTTCGCAGACACCTAGAATACTGACACTTGTGTTCACTAACTCCGCGTGGAAATTTTTAGGCAAACGCTTTCAAGCGAGGTTGTATTTACCGGGCAGTATCAACCACAGGTAGTCCACACTTCCAGCAGTTTTAAGTTATGACGCTAAGATATTGTTTATAATGCAATGCCACTGAAAAAACGTAAAACCCAGCCGTATTTATTCACCGTAATTAAGAGGAAAAGGCCTAATTCAATCTCACCACGCTCCGCCAGGCCCGAGAGACATGAAAACGCTATCCCGAAACAACGCAGCAGACGGGTAATTTGCAACAGACCGCGTATTTGTCAAATTAACTGCAGGAATTTACCGGTTTGCTTACCTCCACGCAGCGTTATCTTTTATGAGGAGGTAATCTACCAAATTACTTCAGCATGCCTCCAGCCTGCTGCTGCCAATTAGTTCAGCCCGGCTAATAAATCAGGATGGCCAAGCCACTCGGTTACAGCGGGGCTAGTCCAGTGTTTGAGGAGTACAAACAGAGGCACTACGTTCCTGCTTCCCCATCTCCCCACACGCAAAAGCAACACTTGGTCAGCGCACCCACCGCGGGCAAAAAAGCCGGAATTCCTTTTTTTTTTTTCTCGACCTAATTTAGCACTAACGCTGACGGCGATCGCGTCAGTCGCCGGTGTAGGGGCTCTGCCCCTCAGGTCTCCGCAGGCGTGGGCCGAGAGGGCCGGTGTGACGGGGCCCCCTGCCCCGGCCCGCCTTCCCGCTCCGGGGGCCGAGGCTCAGCGCCCCGCCGACAGGGGCACCGGCGGCCCCGCCGCCCACACCCTCCCCGCGGCCACGGACGGGGGAAGAAAAATGTCGCCGACAGGCCCGGCCCCGCCGCCGAGGGGGTGAGGGGGACGGGGAGGCCTCCCCGCTCCGAGGGGATCGCCCCTCCGAGGCCTCCCCGTGCCCCTCTCCCCCTCGTTGGCGCGGCCGGCGCCCGGCGGGGTGAACCGGGCTCGGGCCCTCCTTCCCCCCTCGTCCGCCGGCGACTCCCGCCACTTACCTGTCCCGGGGGTCAATCCACGAGGTCTGCCGGGTGTTATGGTCGATGTAAAAGACTCGCCCGTCGAAGTCCCTCGCTTCCTCCCAGCCGGCGGGCAGCGGTAGCTCCGAGCTCTCCCGGCCCCGCTGCCCGCCCGCCGGCGGCCCGCCGCCCTGTCCCGCCGCCACTTGCTGTTGTCGCCGCCGCCGCCCGCCGCTCAACCACGGCATGGCCGCTCCGCCGCCGGGCTGCTGCCGCCGCCGCCCAGCTCCGGCCGAAACCCGCTCCCCGCCCGCCGCCGGGGCAGCTCCCGTCCCGCCCGGGCCGCGGCCGCCCGCCGCCGCCGCCTCCTCCTCCTCTTCCTCCTCCAGCACTAACAGGCGGCCCCGCAGGGAGCGGGACGCGGGCGGCTCCGGCTGCGCCGCGCCGGGCTCATCCTCCCCCGCGCCAGCCCCGCTCCGCGCCGGGACCAGCCCCGCCGCGCTTCCTAACCCCGCCCGGGACCTGCCCCGCGCCGCCGCGGCTCCCAGCCCCCGAGCTCGGCCGGCCGGCCCGAGCGCCCCCGCCCCGCCGCTCAGCAGCGCCCCGCCGCCGCCTCCCCCCGCTCCCGCCCGGCGCCTGCCCCGGCCATCTTCCCTCCCTCCGCCAGGGCCCGGCCCCCGCCTCCGCCCCGCCCGGTTGTTCCCACGCCGCGGAGGGCCGGGCCGGGCCGAGCTGGGGGAAGAGGCCGAGGCCGGGGCCGGGGCCGGGGGCGGGAGGACCCGTCCCCTTCCCCCGGACGGGCCCGGCTCGGCTTTGCGAGGCAGGAGGGAAGCGGCGGGGCCCGCCCGGGCGGCCGCACCCCGCGCCGCGAAAAGCCAGGCCCAAACACAGACACGTCGGCTGCGGAGAGAGGCTGGCAGCCCTCCGGCCTGCGCCCGGGCCGGGGGAAGGAGGGTGGCTGAGGCCCCACCGGGGCCCGGCTCGGCCCGCCCCGGGGCCCGGGCTCTCCCACGGCCCGTTACGGACCGGGGTGGCGAAGGAGAAGGGGGGGCATGCCCGGCCCTCGCTGGGTCACGCGTCCCGCGGTGCCCACCCGAAAAGCCTCGAGGGTGCTGAGCAATCTGGATGTGCACAGGGACGTGAGTCCGCTGCAGAGCCACTAAAGATGATGGGGGAGAGGGTGTTGAAAACCACACGACCGAGCGTCCAGTGCTTAAATAATGGATGGTGGAAGATTATACATCCCTTGACATCTCAACTGGGTCCCTTAACCTCATCCTGTAGAGCAGAAAGCACCTGTGTCTGATTTGACCTGAGCCTGCTTCAGACAGCAACACAGCATTTCAGCTATCATCTAGAATTAAATTCCACAAAACTTCGTTAGAACAGAATTAAGGTTGGCCTGTGGTACTCCATGCCTTTCTGGAACACTGACTTCAGCTAAACCTTTGAAAATCAGAAAACAAAGAGTTAAGGTACTGCAAGTTAAGCTTCAGAAAAACTAGGAAAGGAGTTAATATATTCTCAAGCAACCTTAACTCAGCCCCCAAAATTGGCAATACCCTGCCAGGGATTATATTGCGATTCCAATTATGTTCCACTTGCATTCACCTTTTTAAGTTACAGCTCTATGAATGTTAATTGCTGCAATGTGGTTATAAATGCAGGAAATTAGTGGACTTTTGCTCCCACTTCTTAGGCCCTTCCCTCTCTCTTTCTCCCTGCACCTTCCCAAATTATTAGTTCTCAAAGAACAGAGCAATGCATAAGAGATGCAGTATAGATAATAGGACAGATCAAGCGTCCTGTGTTTCACAGGCTATTTCAATAGTAGTGTAGACTAGATTCTTCTTACCAGAGCTATTGTCAGCGGTGAGGTGAGATAGCAGAGGAATACATGGGTTTAGTGATGAAAGCAAAGTGGTGTATGAAGCTCTGAGTATAATGGTGGTGTAGGTTAAAAATGTGGTAAAGGTGTAAAATTTAAAATTAGCAAATGTGAGGTTGTTCATCTGATCTTCAAAAGCGCGACGCTTGTGTTTGTATCAGCTCATCTCAACAGAGAGTTCGCTTCAGCAAACACAGGGTGTTAGGCTGTCTCATGTGGTCCCAAGAGTTCAGCAGTATCTCCGGGAGCAAGGTGCTGCTTGTGTGTTACAGATGTTTTTGAGGCATGTTTCAAAGAGGGCAGAGTTTTCAGTGGTGACAGCTTCTGTTATTTTGAGTATGTCTCCTAGATTTTCAGAGGTTTTATTTAGCAGAGATAGGCCTTCTCAAATGGCCCAGGTCTATATTAACAATATTTTGGGACATTGGATTTACTTGTTTAAAAAAACCCAAACAACTGTCCTCTTGTTTTGTGTTTAAAAAACCCAAACTGTGATGTCCTGTGCCCCAGAACTCAACTCTCCCTTCATTGCTTTTAACGTTCTTGCGGCAATTACTTTAGCACAGTGTCTGCACAGCACAGCACCATGCCAAGACACCGGACTAGTTCATAATACCTGGAAGCAGTAGAGCCAGGTTGCTATAATAATCCACCAAGATTAATTAGCCCTGCTGATGATACGTGCAGCATCGCCCTCCAACATGTGCCGGTTCCTCCTCATCAGTCCCTGAAGTCCCAAGACAGGACCAAGCTTCAGTGAAGAACCTGTAGATGGAGGCTGCAGAAACAGTGTGGGACTGACCATGGAGACAGCTAAAAGATTTCAAGGTGGGGTAGAAAGCTCAGGACAGCAGTGGGCAAGACTGAGTGTTAGTGGGATTGAGTGTGGTACATCTTGTTCAGCTCATAGGCCTTAGAATAAATTCTTGTCTTAACTTTGGCAAATTGCTCCAAGTTAGAATCAGAAAAGGACTTGGCTGGGCTGTGGTTTCTCAGAGAATTATGATGCATATGTTCCATGTAAAATGTGAGCTGTATGTCCAGTGTGGCCTGGATCTCATGCATTCATTATAAATGCAGTTGAGAATACATATGCAGTTACTATGTAAAGGACAGGTCCAAGATTTTCAGGTGCACTGTAGCTGCTTCTGCAACTGACAGGTTAAATCTTGAACAACATTCTAGACTTCAGATCTAAGTTTTAGGCTGGCTGTATCTAGAAAAATCATTAGCTTCAGTTAGGAGCTGAAGCTTATTGAATGCTCATGTATAAAGTTGTTGAAAAAACTGATTCCAAGAGTCCAGCCAGTGCACGGATCTGCCTACAGTAACCAGTAGGAAATGATGGGGCTAGCAGTTGCCTCATGAGAATAGAATCTCCCTCTGTCTGCAGCACGCTCATGCCAAGATGCCAGGCAGGAACTCTCAATTATTTTTCAGGCCAGAAAGGTACCCTTCCTCGGATGTTACCTCATCCTTCTGCCTGTTCCTCAGGAGGAAATGAACCATTCAGGAGCCAAGGATTATTTTTGAGTAACAAACGTTGTTGCAAGAAAAACCTGAAAAGGTCACTGTAGTTTTCATGCCAAAGCACTAATTTGCAATGTATTTTGTGCCATCCTCACCCTGCAATGAAACCCTCCTGAGCCTGCTGCTCCCTCCCTTTTATTTTCCTTCTTCTTCAATGTCTGTCATGCTTCAAGAGGATAAAGGGAAAGGGAGGGTTGGAGAAACTGGTGCAACACAGCATCTCTCTGGTTTGGGTTGCAGAAGCAAACCCCTCTACCAAACACAGACACCCTGCATAGTATGAAACAGATAATAACGTGGAAGATTTCAACTTAGAAGGGATAGAAGTCTGCTACAGGAAATTAAATGCTTGCAGTGTATATATATTTTAATCAGTCCGCACAAATGCCAATATCTCATATTTCATATAAAGGTATAGCTACATAAATTTACATCAGTCCCTTGTCTCATATCTTCTACATATATTCATAATCACGTCTCAATTCTCATGTATTTCACACACCTTCATTCCACACCTGCTTTCCTTTTCTTCCATTCTTTTCCACCCACAAACATTGCTCACACATTCACTCATTCCTCAGGCACACCTATTCCCATTAACTCAAAACTACATAAGCAGCTTTTCTTCATGTACCCTCCCTTGCCATCTTCAGTGTCTGTAATCACGGATTCTACATGTTCTCTGTTATACATGCTTTTATACCCAGGTCCATAACTGATAGCACAACATTTTCCATAGAAAATGTAGATAACATTTCCCACTGTAAGTTGTAGATAACAAGTTCCAACTTTCCTACTGTCCACAGGAAAACCCCTTAATTCTGCATAAAAATCCCAACCTCATTTTGGCACTCCTTTCTCACAGTTGCTGGAAAGTGGCAGCTAGTTAGAACTGTTATATCATTGTGTATAATAAAAGCTCCATCCTCATCTTCTAGTTGTGAGCACTGATTTGCAGTTTATTTCCCATTTATACTGTCTTCACACCTCACAAAGAATTGTCAGTTCTCTGTGATCACAGATGTCTTTTGGAATGGCAGAGTGAAGGCTCCTTTGCCACCACTGTCCTGATGGCCAGCTGTCACGCTCGTCCCGCAAACCGGGGCTTGCTACTTTTACCATACTCAACAGAATAAAATCCTAAGAGACTGGGTTGTATTTTCTCATTAACTCTGCCCTTCAGGTCTCTTCTGTTCACCACACATACACATGTATGCAAAAACATAAATATAAATGTAAATTAGAGAGTAAAGATAGGGAGGACACAGACATAGGTACATACACACGTACACATACATACACACAGAAAGATATCTTGTAAGGCTCATCCCTCCACACCAAAGAAATCTGCACGCTGCATATGAAAACCTGTTATCTGGTTGAATTGCTTTACTGCTGAGAAATCTGACTCAGGGGAAAGGTCTCCTTGGGCTGCCGTTCAGAGATTTAAGCATCCTCCAGCATGGTGGAAACCGTGCTGGCTGCCCCGCTTTTGCAGTCACAGGCTGGTGTGGCATCTGAAGTGCTTTCAGAGGGTTACTGGGCAAAGGAGAGAGCTGACACTTGGGTTTAAGTATGTGGAATAAGGTGGGACTTTTTCCCTTCCTTAGGGGTAGCAATTGAGGTGGTATGGAAGGGGAACTGGACAAGTGCCAATCCCCATGGATTACAGGGGGGTTCAGGGGTGGCATAATAGGTGACAGAGAGATACGGTATGTAGTAGGGAGGGTGATCAACAGTCATCCACTTCAGAGGAACTGAAGAGTAGCAAATGTTCAACCTACGCTTGCTGTCAGCAGCCAAGAGCAGGGCTCCAGGAATAGAGGATCTGTTGATGATCATTCTCTGGCTCAGCTGTAGGTGTAAAGGGTGCCAGGAGGCAAAGAAGAAATGTAAAACCCCGAGGGCTTTCGGGGTGGGAGCCAGCCGTGTCTCTGTACGCGTGGAGTGAGCAAGTCTTTCTCTACACACCAAGCAAATCTGCTAAAATACTCTTCTTGAGGCAGGGTATTTCCACACAGAAAATAGACTGAAAATCCCAAATCAGTGAGAAAAAAAAAAAAAACCAGAGGATAAGTCTGAAGAATAACTGAAAGATTTCACAAACAAGAGTGTTTTATCAGGAGGCATATTTATATAGGGGAATATTTACTCATTCTGCAGCAACAAGTCCATCTGAGAAAAGGAGAGGTAATCCTACAAGCCTTTTGTAATCATTGATTTTTTTCCCCCTGCTTCTTTTCTTCATAGTAATTCCAATTAAATGGACCATGGAAGGTCTGTAGTTACTGTCTTTGGGTCAGTAGTCCACATCAGCCAAGGAAATAAATAATAACAAGCTATTGTTTGGTGCTTCACTTCCTGGTAGGGAAATATCATAAAGGATTGCATTGCTATAGTACATAGTATGCATAGATGACACATAAGGAAGATGACAAAGAGGACAGTACATCTGGGCACATGAAGAGAATAGTACCTTACAGTATTTTTAGTTCAAGTGTTAAGGCTGTGGTTACCTTTTGAATGAATGTTATTCAAGCACTTAGATACTGTAATGAAATGTATACACAGCTATTTGTTCTCATATCATTATGCCCATAAAACACTGAAATATGTATATAATGCGCTTTTATAATGCACATTTGAAATTCTGTGGCATGCCAAAATTCTTCATTTATGACACTGATTTAAGACACAGTACATGTGTGGAATTATTGAATAGAAAATTTTAATGAAACCAGATTATGTAGAAACAGTAAGATATCATACTCCTCTAGGCTTCACAGCTTAAGAAGACTATATTAGCTACAAACAGAAAAGTTATGAAATATAGAGAAGTTAGATATTAAATAACTATAGCAATAGATTTAAATATAGATCGATTCCCCTGAGTGTGCAGGGGACTGCTTAAGTCCAGTTTACATATCCTTTTCTAATCCTTCATTTCATGGCACCTACTCATTTGTCTCTGAAAGACCTGGGATAAAGGCAATGTGAATTTCTCTTTATCATTCCTAACATAACGTTTCACTTGACTTATTTATCAGCTGTCAGTAGTATTTGCTTCAAACAGTGTAAGTGCCCATACTCAGGAAATCCCACTGACTATATTCCCCCAGACAAATCCCATTCTTCATGCTACACCCCAGCTTGTCACCCATTTTAATACCCAGATTCAGCATTTTATCTATAAAAACATTTAGGGTGTTTATAATTATGACTTTTTTTTTTTTTTTTTCCTCACAGAGACACAAGAAATTTTTCACGTGCCTTCCTGTGATACATTCTGTCCCAGTCAACTTTCAAGTCTGAATCTTATCATGAAGTGCTGTGCATAAATTGCACAACATTTAAAATTTTAGGTTTTTTAAATTCTCTGCAGGGATACGATGAGTCATCAAGCTAGTTCAGTCATTATAAAACTTCTGCTCTTAACATCCCACTGCAGGGCTTGAGAGGGTAGGGGGTGGTTACTCCACAGTCCCCTTTCTCTCATCTCTGTCTTTACTGTGAATACTCACCCACTTATTCTATTTACAAACTTAAGCCTATTTCACTTAAGTGCTTTCCCAGACAACTATAAATAGGCTTTTGGAAGTGGTAATTAAGTCAGGACCACATTCACTCACAGGAATTTAACAGCTTCTCCTGGCAGAATACAATTGTTTTTTCCTCCTCCATCCAGGTCTTTGCAATTGGCCCCAGAGGACCTGGAAACCTTTAATGGCTCAAACCATTTGCAGTGTGATTGTATACTGGCACGTTATTATTCCTTTGCCTCATTATTCATGCTGCTATTAATTTTTATTAAAAAATAATGTTGAGAAACAGATTCAGACTGAGCTCAGACTTGTCATGTGCCCAAAATAAAACTGGATGGTGGAAGAGAGGGTGGAGCTGACCTAGAGGACCCAAAGACTGGAGGATGAGATGGTGGGTGCTAGGAACAACCTGTGGAGATGTGAGCAGAGACAACTATGAGCTCCAATATACAAAAATGCATTTCAACTGACTGAGATTACAATTTAAAGCTTATTGTGCTACATTTACCCCATATTATACCAACTTCAGTGACTGCAATGAGAATTTTGTGTTACTTGTGTCATCATAACAAGTTGCAGTAAGGCAACTTCTCCAAAAAAACATTTGTTGGAGTTAGCTTGATATTTTTCAAATGTTTGTTAAATTAAACTTGGAGGAAAAAAGCTACCTTTTGAGTTTCTTTTTCCTTGATACTTAGAGTCATTTGTCCTCTTAGATTTTACAAAGAAACCTCTTATGCCAGCATGCTCTTGTACACCCAGTGACAACAGCCCCCCAGCACGACATGTTTCTTTGCCTCCTGGCCTGTGCCACCCTACGGCAAGGAAGTCCCCTCCCTGCTGCTGGTGTGGCGTACCGCTTGGGCAGGGTGTTTGGTGGAAAATCTGAAGACTGGTATGTGTCTTGTGTCCATTTGAAAGATGGCAAATGTATTCACTCTCCTGAATAAAGCTTCTGAAAAACATAAATAGAGAACTTTCTAGATAAATGACCATATATAGGCTTTCTGCAGGATTCCCCAGCACATTTGCTCAGTCACTCTCTATTACTTCAACAAGACTGTAGTGCTTGTTCTCACATTGACATCACCGGAGAGATATTTATTCCAACATAAGATGTTTGCTGTGCAGAGTATGTCCAATTTTGTTTTACAAAAGCACGTTATTACAGTTCATTTTTCATTTTCATCCAAAGACATATTGTCTGTGGTATTGCATAGGGAAAGAAACAACACAACCCCCTTTTTTTTTTCCATCTAAAGAAACATACCAGTTCACATGTGTTCCAGTAAGTATACACTCCATTTCAATAATACGAGAATAACACTGGCAATGCGCGTTGTGACTCGCATACTGGAAATGTGCTGTAAAACCTCTATAACATGAGAATGACTGTACCCAGTCAAACCAAAGTCCATCCACACCAGCACTGTGTTTCTAACGGTGACCACTACCAGCTGCCCAGAGGAGTTGAGTATAAGGACAAATCGCACACATAGTGACATTTTTCAAGAACCATCTTCCAATCTCCAGTGATTTCCAGCTCAGGATGTTCTGGCCCAGAGCTGTTATCCTTGTATTCAAGAGCTCCCAAGGGATTTTTGTTACTGAATGAAGCTAACTGTTTTATCATCCACAATATATATGGCAAAGATCTTTATCTATACACTTTGAGAAGTATTACCTTATGTTTTGGACCTTTGTGCTATTACCTGTTGATGCTTCCTATCTGTTGTGCTAAAGGAAACGGTGATTATTCTGTCTTCTCCATGCAGATGCATCATATCCCCCCTCCATCCTTGCTGTGACGTGTTTTGTGAGATATTCCCAGCCTTATGGAGGAAGAAATGTCTTCTTTATTTCACTCAGATTGGGCTGAAGTGATCATTAACCCCCATTCACCATGATGAGTGAGCAACAAATTAGAAAACGGGGTTGGATAATAGTCCCCACTAGTCTGTCCTTTTTGAAATGAAGGCAAAAATACAATTCAGTGGTTTCACGTGCAGTGGATGTGCATTGAAGTGCTGAATCTCAGAAGCCCCAAAGGTTATACCAGTTCAGAAAAGCAGATTTCCTTACAGAGTTCCCCAGTATGCCCAGATTAGAAAAACACAGACATAGTACTCTTATATTAATGTTATAGGAGTCTTACATTCATAACAGGAATAGTTCCTCATATATAGCAACCATTGATATTTGTTCACGTATTTTTTGTTGTTTTGTTTTGTTGTTTTGTTTTCTTTTTCATTTATTCTGGACACTGCCAACCCAGCTGGATGGATATTGCTCTTTTAAGCCAGTTAACACCCTCAGAAATCAGTATTTTATAGTGGTGTAACAGATCATTGCTAGATGCAGGATTTATGCAAAGAATTTCTAATTTCTTTATTTTCTAATGTTCAAAACAACAAAATAAAAATAGGCAGAATAAGTTTGATAATTGCCCTTTGTATTTTTTGTCCTCCATTATCCCTTAGTGAACATCGTCCCACCAAAACTACCTAGGCAGAAGACTCCTATGTGCTCTGAGAACTTTTAAAGTTCAGATATCCTCAAGTTCTTGTTATGTTTACATTAGTTTACATTTAAACTGACCCCCAGAGATTATTTTTTAAATATAGCTGGATTAATATTCTCAATGGATCACATATAATGTTAAGGAAAGTTTAAATGGTCATTTTGGCTGCTTAGATTTTTTTCCAGTGTTCAAAAACCTGTAACTGGCTTTTAAAATTTAATTCTAAGATCTCTCAGTCCTTTAAAATTAAACTTGTAAAAATCAGCCCCTCTTCCTTTATTTTACCTTTACTATTGGAAAATCTGCAAGTTTCTGTAATGCCTAGTATTGTAAAAAACATATTGCTATGCTTGGTATAGCAATAATACAGCCTAAGGCAAAGCCTCTGCTAAGCTCACTATATTGAATCAGTACCCAGCAGTGAGCTTCTGTCACTAAACACAGCAACCTGGCACAAAGTTAAAAATCTAGGGTTTTATTCATTACTTGATCCCATGCCTCATCTGCACAGAAGAATCCTTCTGTCAAGGTCAGTGCTCCTAGAACAGTTTGCTGGGGAGATGCGTGCTGAGTTACTCCTTGTGTCATGACAATATAACACTGAAGATTTGGTCTGGCTCCAAGTGTAGCGAGCTTCTCTTCTGTTCCCCTCTAGAAAAGTGAATGTATTTTTCTCTCTGTTGACTCTACCAGCAATGTAGGCATCTTGCTTTGGAAGCTCTGGGGTTTTATGTCGAAGTTACACACTTCGAATCGCCTGAAGCAGATAATGAGGCTACTGCCCTTTAGTAACATCTGTTACAAATGGCTGCCCATCGTCACAAAGAATGAAGAATTTTGTGGCAAAGGCAGAGCTGCAACTCAGTTCTTTGGGGCAGGAGGCAGCTGATTTAATCACCAGGTTTTTCTCTTTGCATAATGTCTTGCCTCATTCACTAAACACTTCCAGCTTATGGGTTGCAAAAGTGAAAACTGCAAAGTTCTGTCAAAACCAAGGTTAAAAGATTTAAAACAACACCAAGTATATAGCAGAAGAGACCTTCCTGGATGACCACCATGGCATTGACCGGTGCCACTGACATTAGAAACTGCAGGTCCAAGGGCCACGTGTGTTTCCTTCACAAGCTCTGACACTGGGATTGCCAGAGGGAAATTTCTGGGGGGGAAACTTGAGGGACTGCTGCTTTTTCCTTTCAGCAGTTGCCAGCATCCTGCAGACATCCAGTTGAAAGATGGAAAGGGGGATGCAATGCCCACCTTCCAGGCCTGGCTGTCCTAAAGAGGCGAGCTGCCTACTAAATTATTCCTTCGTTTGTTAGTCTCAGGCACCACATCTGCCAACCATTGACATGACTGGGAGAAAACAAATCTTCAGGCCATTAGATGTCTCATGGAATTGAATCAACACGAAAGCCAAACCGAACCAAACTAAACTAGAGCAAACCAACACAAAACCAAACAGTAGAGCGATGTGCCTTAAGACTGATGAGACATAATTTTAATCTATGCCTGAATTGAAGATTATGGATTATACTGATTTAATGTCATTGTCTGATCTGATAGAACGATAGGGAGGCCACAGGGGGAAAAAAAAATAAATAAAAAAAGCCAAGAAAAAAGCGCATTAATTTACAGTGCTATTCAGAATGGTGTAATTGTGTGCATGAAAGCTATGGTAGTCCATTGGACATTCCTGTTGCCATCCAGCTGGCATACATTATTAATATGCACTTTTCTATAACCACTAGGTCTGCTCAAGTTTTGGTCAGTGTATTTAGGATGTCCTATATTCTGCTGTGAGAATAAAGGAAAGTCTAGAAAATGAGCAGTGACCATTTCAGGTGGTATTCTCTTTTCTCTTGTTAGATTTCTGACTGGTTTATTTCTTTGCTGTGGCTGTCAACATTATGATGAAGTTGTAGGACCATGCTGTACAAAATATGACCTTTGAAGCATATGTCAGGAGTATGCTTTAGGGCTGAAATAGTAGAATTTTCCTTTTGGCTGGAAAAACTTATAAATGACGTTTTCCTTTCCACAGAGGTTATTCCAATGCATGGGGGTTTTTTCTACAAGACAGACTGTATATGAACTAGGTTAATAGCAGCTAATTTTCCTAATATCATTACCCTTTGGGAGTATCATTTTATTAGAAGTAAAATGACATATAATCCTCCCCTCAACACCACCATTATTTATTACTGTTCTATTAATAGATTCTGTAACTTGGTTTTATTAACAAAAGATATGACTGCATATTTGGTAGTAACTCTCTTGATATCAAGGCAAAAAGCCACAAGATTAGAATCATATTTTCTCAAAAACACTTTCTAACAATAGATAGAGTTCACACCAAAGAACATGTTGCTAAGAATAGATGGAATTATTGTGAAAAAATGCTTCATGCACAATGGAAAAAATTCCAATAATTTTGGCTGGGAGGCTATGACAATTTGTGACAAAAAGAAGATTATGCTGTCACAAGCATAGAAAAATGTTTTAGCTTTGTTAGGCGCTGCTTTGTTGCTCACCCCCCAGCTGAGCGTTGCACACACTTTTGGAAGAACTTAACCTTTTTAAAAATTTGCCACTTTTAGGTAGTTGTCTATGTCCTATATTAAAAATGTAGTAGCTGTGATTATCATACGTGAATGAAAATTGAGATTACTTTTCCTTTGGATGATCGTTTTTTTGAATGGATGTCATCCCAGCGTAATTTGTCTTGAAGAGAAGAAGTGCTTCAGTAATATCTTCAAAGCTACTGATCCTCAGAACGCAATTTGATGATATTCGCACAAAGTCTGGCTGCAGTTAGACTGACAGTGTGCTGACTGCGTATTACACTAATACTGTACCACACTTCCCATATGCATGTCTGTACTGACTTTTCAAGCTCCTTCTTCAGAAGAGGATCCTACCGTTCTTAAATACTAGCCTATATTTAACACAATTAGCAGTTTCTTCATTCGCATTTTTAGCATCCCCCTTATACTATACCTGTGAGAAAAAAAGTCCGATATCTTTAGTTTAGAGCTATGCTGTAGTTTTCAATGGCAACATAAATTGCGTCATCCCATTGCAATTAGCATGAGAAAGGACAGTCTGTTGTTAGGGTATGGGCAACATATGTGAAGCGTGCATGTTTCACATCATGTAAACATGCGACTTGAACAGATCACTCCTTGACACAACTGTTATATCCTAACCAAAGTGAACAGGCTCACCTCCAGCGATGCCACACTGAATGAAGCACCCACTAGTGAGAGCCTGCTACCCGAACCACGCAGAAAGGCAACACTCCCCGCTTCTGCATGATTCCCTTCCCTCCCTTTGCCTTGTGCCCCGCAAGCAAGGTGGGGGACCAAAAGCCAGACAGGGCAGCTCTGCCAGGGCTGTGAGAGCAGGACCTGGGCTGCAAGCTGCGGGGCAGCACCAGACGGTCAATCTCACTCTCAGTGGGTACTTGGCGGGTCTGTGCATTGAAAGCGGGGAGGCCTGACTTTCATTTAGTAAGTCTTTGCTCTGCCAAAGCAGCTAAACACAAATGTCTCTGTGTACCCCATTTAGAGAAATTTAAAGGTTACTGTAGAAGCAGGGATACCTTTTATTAATACATTCTCATTTAGATGTCTTTTATTTACACGCTTTCTTAATTTTGGACTTGTCTATCCATAAATTTGAAATGATCTAATGAAATCTGTTCCTGGCAGTTCAACCAAATGTGCAGGTTTGAGTGTAGACAGGGCCATGGCATCAGAAGTCCTGCTATGTTATATAGCTGATAGGAAGGTTAAATTTAAAGCTCTTCTGAAGGGCACACCTCCAGGACATAGCTTAATTCCCTTTTTCCACAAATCACTGCAAATATCTTGGTCTTCAGTATCTTCTCTCATCCTGTATGAAAAGCACTCCTGTATTTCAAAATCTTTTCAGAGCCATGTCTGGAAGCCAGATTTCCCTTCAATAGTTTGTAGCTTCAACCTTCACTTCCCGTATTAGCTGCAAAATGCAGAACTGCCTCTTTAAAAAGAAAAATAAAGTTAGCAAGTGTAGCTTGCAGTGATTTTTATGTTCTTTCACATTTTCCTGCCACACTTCCTTTATTTTTGTCTGTCATTAAGTTAATTGTAATTTCATCTGGCATAGGCATCTGCCATTTTGTTTATCTTTTCTGTACCATGCATACCAATGGAACTGCATAACTAACAGTACAAGTGTGTTTATGTTAATAACAACAAGCATACAAGGAATTGTTCTATGTCAGGTGCTATCTTACAGCATCCCATTAAAAGAACAGATTACCAGTGAACACTGAACACCTGTTTTTTACATTCTTTAGTAAATGACTAATGTTTGTATACAAAGAGAAGGTGACCTCAATTGCAAGCTGTAGCAGCTGGCAGTCATTGCCAAATCCTTGCAAATGTTAGCCAGTTAGCAAAAAAAACAGATTTCTGTTTGTGACTTCCAACCGTCAGCTTTATTTGTTCTCAGCTAACTCAAACTTTACCTAGGCATACAGGATCGTAGGCCAAAGAGCTTCCTGCTGCACCAAGTGTGCCTCATTGATTGATAGCTAAGATGGTTGCAATCACAGGATTTATCTTGACAGAAGACTTCACAGGTTATTGGAGAAAGAGGAGAAAGATCCTGTATGTAAGCAATGCGAAGCCATACAGGGTCCCTAGAGGAGGAGCAAACCCGATTTCCTGCCTGGCTGGGATGGAGGGCAGGCGGAAAGGAGGAGGAAAGGAGATACTTCCATTGTTTACAACAGAATAGAAATTCCAGCTCACAGAGACCAAGAGGCAGAGGCCTAAAAAGACGTAATTACATTCCTCCTGCCTCACGTGTTCACCTCCAACTTGTCTTTGAGAAATGTTTCCATAAATACCTTCCATGAGGAGAAGGGGAAAAGTATTCCTAATCTTCCCACAAAATGTGCACAGAACACGAGCATCTGAACAACATACATTTCTAGAGGGAAGAATATTTAACCGACATGAAAATCAAGGCAGCACACTACATTATATTCAACAGACATCTCTTTGGAGGGAAGCAGATTTTCCATATTCCTACCCAAGTGATGCCAGAGGCAGAGATAGAGGTATGATTCACAAACCACAGCCTCCAGTTTGCCTGCTCCCAGTACTGTAGATTAAAAGCCAGCACAGTAACCATGAGAGAAACCAGCTATCTTTTCAAAGGAAATCACTTGTATTACAAGGAAACAGTCAGAAGTCTTTATGAAAGCTAAATAGCCAAACAGATTCTTATGGCAGCACTGAAGTAAAAACAAATGCATTAATTACTAGCATTATACACATGCCAATTTAAAAGCAAACCAATTTCATTACTAATACTGATTGTAGGTTTTTATTTCCTGGTTATAAGACAATACAATCTTTTGAATGTGCTTGCCATACTGGTCACAGTCCTACAAATTATTCAACAGGAACTTTACTTGTTCATATGCATGAAGCTGCTCACTCACAAGGCATATGCATTTTGGTGACCGACCATATTTGAAAATTATGAGAAAAAATATAAGCTCTATCTGTCTTGTGGTTCTGTCTGTTGTTTTAATTCAGTATTTCATATTACCTGTTTTGTCATCTTTCGTATCATTGTATTTAGTGAAAGATGCCTATATGTAGGCCTAAAAACTTTTCTCAGAATTCATGTTACTTTAAGTTCCTTCTTTCCATCTCCATGTATTTTAGGAACCAGACCAAGCCTGAAGATTTTGAGCCAGAAGAAATGTTTATGCTACTAGGCAGGGCACAACACATACCTATGTACGTACAAACACTCCCTCCTGCTGCACAGTATTGCAATTTCTTTCCAGCTTTGTAGATCTTGAGTAGCAGCTGAGGGAACTGGGGTTGTTTAGTCTAGAGAAAAGGAGGCTGAAAGAAGGCCTCATCGCCCTCTACAGCTACCTGAAAGGAGGCTGCAGAGAACTGGGGATGAGTCTCTTTAACCAAGTAACAAGTGATAGAACAAGAGGTAATGGCCTCAAGTTGCTCCAGGGAAGGTTTAGACTGGATATTAGGAAGCATTTCTTTCCAGAATGGGTTGTTAAGTGTTGGAATGGGCTGCCCAGGGAGGTGGTGGAGTCCCCATCCCTGGAGGTGTTTAAGAGTAGAGTTGACATAGGACTGAGGGATATGGTGTAGTTGGGAACTGTCAGTGTTAGGTTAATGGTTGGACTGGATGATCTTCAAGGTCTTTTCCAACCTAGATCACTCTGTGATTCCGTGATCTTTTTTAGAAGGTTGATTTATGGGTAAAGCTTATCCAAATGAGAGCTGTCATGATAGCATCTGAGTTAAATCAGGTGTAGCACTATTCATTTTTTTGGCATTATAACTCTTGAATAGGTAGTTTTTGCCTTCTGTCTTCTGTCTTACGTTACCTGTCAATGTTACCTGCTAAGGAGTTTCCCTTTTCCACCCCAGCTGAATTTTCAGTTTTTCATTTAGATAAAGACCTGAAAGCTGGAATAGAAGGGAACGTAAAGATTTAGGTGTCCAATACCAGCTTCTAGTCACAGGAAAAGAAAAGCTTCTGGTCAAAAGCAGTTGAGCACCAATCCCCCTTAAATCTTTTGAAAAATCCCAGCCCAATGTGTGAGTACAGTGTACAGCCTTCTCTCCCAGCTTCCTTAAGTCACTGTGGAATGACACCAGCTCGTGTAGCATGTTTCAACAGTAGAGCAAAGGGCAACTTACTAGCTGTCTTTGATAGTTATAAAATTTCTGCACCATTGTGTTATCTTAGTTCTGTGAGACTTACTTCTATAAATCATTCTTGTTGGGGGAGGCATCTACCATGACACATTCTGAATGTTTATCATACAGTTTAAAGTGGGTGTCATATTCTGCTACCCACATACCTTAATGATAGATTTAAAAGTAGAGAGGATTATTAAAAAATCAGGTGTTTCCTACCTGGTCAAGGCTCTTTCTAGTCATGTCTGCGAGAAAACCACAAGTTATTTTAAAATAAAAAGGTCTTCTTTTTTTTTTTTTTTTTTTTTTCCTTTCTATAAATTCTCCAAAGGAAGGAAGTCTTTACCAGAAGGCTTCTCAGGTTGGTTTCCTTTTACTGGCATAAGAAATGTCATTTGATGGTTTGCCTTGAAACTGAATTCAGACATCTCATCACTGCCTGTCCAGGCTGTACTCCAGATTGACTTCATTGGCCAGATTAAAATGTGAACCACCTGAAACATTTGATAGAGTTTGGCATGTGATATACAGTGTGTTTCTCAGGACCTGTTTTTTGTAATGTATGCTTTCCTGAACTGTCAGAGATGTGGCAGTGCCCTGGAGGGAGTTTACCAAACAATGTTAAGCACCAGGAAAATGAAAGAAAAAGGAGAAAAACCTCTCCAGCAGGAAGAGGTCTTCATAAAAAAAGAGATAGTCTTTCTGCCTTAAAAACTGAAAAAGAAGAAAGTCTTTCACAATAATTGTAATTATTTTTGCCACAGTAGTATAGTCATTAAAAAAAGAGAGTTGCTGTAAAATAAACATATCTTTTGTGGCTACATCAATAAAATATAAAGCAAGTGACTGTCTCAGCCCAGGCTGCAGCAGAGTGGTCTATCATGCTGCCATACTCAACTGCAGTTTCCAGAACTGAACTGGCAGTATGGTACAGTGCTGTTCCTGTGCCTCTAAGCTTCATTCTCAGTGTAACAAAGTAGAACCTTGGAAACATTAGATGTAAATTTAATTCTGCCCTGTGATATATATCTAGCAGTACCTTTTCTTGTAATATGGGAACATACATTTTTCGAGTAACACTAACATCCTTCTACTACACCAGCACAGCATCATGCAGTGTGAGAACAGAGGCAAGCACCCTAGGAGGGCTCCAGCTCAGTATAGCATGCCAGTATTGCACAGTTCGACAAGCTTCATGGTCTCAGTCCTGTGTAACTGAAGTCAGATGAACTTCTGAAATTGATTTTCTAGAAGTGCTAGGACTTCAAAGTCAGTGAAATAGGACAAAATGTATTGATATGTCAGAAAATAATATTAAGGAAGCAGGGGCATCTTAGATCCGCTCCCTGCAAATTCTAAATTTGGCCTCAAGAAACACTTTGTGAGCATCGAGTGTAAATGTCACTGTGTTCAAAGGGGAAAAAAATACAGTTTGTTAAAGTATGTATTATTTTTGAGAAAACATTTTATTGAGTGAAAACAACTAATACACCTGGCACCATATGCTGCAAAAATTCAGTGAAGCAGCACATGGGAAAAAAGTTCTTAATTAAATTATTTGAATTATGAAAAAAAGGGCTAAAAGGCTGTAGAAGGTTTATCACATCTGTGTTGCATCAAAACAAGTTCTCCAGTGCCTTGGCCATGCATCTCCTGAGAAACATTTCAAAAAGTTGCTCTTGGTCCCCTCCAGTGACACATGCTCACCTGCTGCCTCACCGTCGCCTCTTCGAGGGTGTGTGGTAGGGGGTTACCATAAATCACCTTGAAATGTCCTCTGTCTGGAGAAGTGCTGTGTTTTTAGACAGCGGAGAGAGGTGGCCTTCCAAGGAGAATTGTTTGGGGTAGGACTTCCAGATGAAGCTCTCACTGTGAGGGAAGAGGCTTGACCTCTTGTTACCCAGGGGTGGTCCAGGCAGCTGAAGCCTGTGGGGAGTGTGTCCATGTGCCTACCTGGGCCTGTGTCTCCCTTGATCATTCTCCAGCTGGCCTGAAGAATCACAGAATCACAGAGTGATCTAGGTTGGAAAAGACCTTGAAGATCATCCAGTCCAACCATTAACCTAACATTGACAGTTCCCAACTACACCATATCCCTCAGCGCTATGTCAACTCTACTCTTAAACACCTCCAGGGATGGGGACTCCACCACCTCCCTGGGCAGCCCATTCCAACACTTAACAACCCATTCTGGAAAGAAATGCTTCCTAATATCCAGTCTAAACCTTCCCTGGCACAACTTGAGGCCATTCCCTCTTGTTCTGTTGCTTATTACTTGGTTACAGAGGCTCATCCCCAGCTCTCTGCAGCCTCCTTTCAGGGAGCTGTAGAGGGCGATGAGGTCTCCCCTCAGCCTCCTCTTCTCCAGACTAAACACCCCCAGTTCCCTCAGCCGCTCCCCGTACGACCTGTGCTCCAGAGCCTGCACCAGCTTCGTTGCCCTTCTCTGGACACGCTCGAGTCATTCAATGTCCTTTTTGTAGTGAGGGGCCCAAAATTGAACACAGGAATCGAGGTGTGGCCTCACCAGTGCCGAGTACAGGGGTAAGATCTGTTTTCCTTCCCAGACGGACTATACCGGGCTGCCGGCCCGAGCGGGCAGAGAGGGACCACGGCGAAGGCATTTACTTGCCCTCCGTGGTGCGTGCTCCAAGTTCAGCGCTTTGGTAAAATGCCTGCCACGGCTGTGGCTGAGAACGCATAAATCACCTTCCCGCCCCGTTCGCAGGAGCGCTGGGGTAAAGCGCCGGGGTCTGCCCCTGCCGACTGCCCGGCGGCGGGCGGGGCCGCTGCCGCCTGCGGCTGCCCTGGGCGTGGGCGGCCGGGCCCGGCGCTGCGCTCGGGCGCCCCCTGCCGCCGGCCGGCTGCGCACCCGAGGGCTCTGCGCGGCCCGGGGGGGCTCCCCCGCGGCTGCCTTGGGTCTGTGCTGCCCCGGTTCTCCAGCAGCGGCCTGACGGTTTCCAGTGTCTTTTGTTTTGAGTGGGGAGGGAGGGCACAAGAAGCCTCCAGACCGCTGTGCAGCGTTGGAGTGCCAAGCCCACGGCAGCGAGGCACAGCGCTCGGCAGGAGAGCAGTTGATTGAAGCCAAGGGTGCTGAGGACCCTGAGAGCCCCTGGCATTTACACTACATCCCTTCCATAGGCTTTTCTCTCAGACCTGTCCATTTTTCCTGGACTGAACATCCCAATTATTAACTGTATTTGAAGCTGTTTGATGGAAAGCTTTGCTTTCTCCACCGTAGACCCCTCAGCAGGCCACCCTAGGATGCCCCATGGGTCTGTCCTTCACAAGCGATGTTACCGGCTCGCTGCCCCTGCCATCATTGCTTGTATGTGACAGCAACCTTCAGTTATGTTGCTGCTGATACTCCTGCCTGATTTCTGCTTCGGCTTGCTCACAAACAAGCATGATGCAGGCTGTGCACACCTTTTTGTGACCCTCAGTCTGGTTACTGGGCAAAACAGAGGCGCCATAGGAAGGAACTGTGGATTTACTGCCACCATCAGCTTCCAGTCCTGGAAGGACATCGCAAATGAACTGACCCTTCTGGGAGTCCTTTGTCTGAGGAGGGAGGCCTAGGTAATGACCTATGGGCAAGCTTTGTCATCACAACTGCTTTTCCCCAGAGTATGTTTGGACCACATTACGCTTGGGACGTGAAATAACCAGGAGTAGGTGCAAAACTTCCAGATGCAGAAGGGCACAGCTGAGACCGCCGGCTGGCTATCAGCTGGAGCCACAACATCGCAGTCCATGAACCAGATGTGGATGGGCTACGTGGGAGCTCTGAAGTGCTCTGAGTGGGAGATGCGGTTGAGATCACAACATCTTTGCTTTCCATGGCTGCCCATGAGGACGAAACCCTTCTGAAGGCATAACAGCCCTCACCAACAGAATGGCGATGCCCACTGCCTTTCTGAAAACATTGGCTGTATTGTTTGGTGCATATTAGAGTGACTTCCCATTTAGCTTTCTCAAAAATGAAGCATGTTCACGCTTGCCAAAACCTCTCTGCAATACAAAACAATGGTGCTAGTCATATGCAGCTTATGCGACTTTGCACTGACCTGCACGTTTACAATAATGTTTGCCATGTTCTGGGTATGTTATTATTCATGCACCATGGTGCCCACCTGCTGGACTACCAGCCGGTTTTCTTAGGAAATCATTGGCAGGTGTGTATCTCCCCTTGCAAGTTCAGTTAAAGGCACAAAAACAGAGTGCTAAACCTACCTTTTTTTCCCTTACTATGAAGGCCAGTGTTGTGACTTAGCTGCAGGAAGAAGTAAGGCAGGTACAATGGGCTCACAGCCATGCAGCCTAATTCAGTTCCTTGTGCCCTCTTCTGCAGTCCCCTTGCACAATGCATTTGGGACAGCCCTGAAGAAGCAGCAGCATCTTAGTGGCAATGCAAAAAACCAGTCCAGGACAATTCGTTTCCAGACAGACAAAGATTATTATTCATTTTTTCTAATCCTCATACATTCTGAAAGGTGAAAATAAACACAAAGTTGTGGCTGTGAACATATACATGAGTTAAGCCATGGAAAGTAAAGCTAGCCTAAAAACCTGCAAATATTTGACATGGCTGTTGTGGACTATTTCTCCATCCCAGTCTTGGCAAGTTTGTCCACTTGATGACATTTCTCAGATCTGCAGTCCTTGTTTTTAAAGAGCACTTGCTACTGATTTCTTGCACTTTTAAATGTAGGTTTTACTTTTATGCAGTGCCATAAATTTATGCAGCAAGTTTTGCTTCCCTCTGTGGAACATTAAGAGGTAGAAAGTCTTGATGAACATTATCGAGAAAACAAACACCTACCCTTTCCTTCACTTTTTAAGACCTTTTAAATTTTAATAAAGGAATAATTTGACCGAGAAGGCAGCAGTTGAAAGTAAATATCAACTGTAGAGCTAAACAACTCACATCGCTATAGCTTATATCTGTCAATAACAATATATTATTTTCAAAGACGATTTAATGAGATGCTGAGTCTAAATTGTAAAATATCACCATCCATTAACTTTAATGATGTAAAGGCACTCAGTCTTTTAGTGTTAGAACATGCCCACAAGTATCAGATTGGAATTTGGTGAAGTCAGTGCAATGAGTGGTCTCGATAGAGGATAATATCCCACAGGAGACAATAGGAGACACAGCACTCAATAGAGAACACCCAAAGCTGGTTTCTCTTCCTAATTATACAGGTGCAACACCTGTGTTACAAGTGACAAAATTTGCTTACCCACACTGTAGATATATTTAAGTGTGTAATGTAAAAAACTTTAATGAAAGCAACAGATAAGAGGCCAGAGCTTTTTAAAGCCTCATAACACATGAGGTGACATCCCATGGCAAGCACAGTTATCTTTCACTTTGTTATTCCATTTGTAGAGATTTTATGAAACTTCTGTTTTAAAGATGCAAATTGAAACTGGCTAGCCAAACTAAAGATAAAAAATTTCTACAGGAGTTGCTGAAAGACCCATGATAGCCCTTACATATGTACAATTTTGCCATGGAAGATATCCAACAAGCAATGTGAGAGACATTGGTCTCAGGTTTTTTTTGCAAAAGTTCTTCTAAAACTGCAAGATATTTCACACAAACAGTCCCAAAGCAACTACTGGTGACAAATACTTTCTTTGGTCACCATGGATCAATTGATAACCCAGAGCTGCAAGGAAGACAGGGTTGTTCTGAGTTGACAGAAAGAATTTTCTTTTTTTGTTGCTTGCAAGAGTGCAAATTTAGACATTTTTTTTTCTATTGGTAGGATGTACCTTATAAAATCTGCCAAAGATCCTTAAGGCTCTATTTAAGAATGGCGTAACAGCAAAAGTGAAATCAATAGAAACAGCATCCGCAGTTTCCTGAGGAGGAAACCTCCTGGTCTGGAGAATTTGAATTCAGGAGAAAAAGAAATGCCCTGATTTTTAACTATTAATTGAACTCAAGATTACAGGCATTAAACCAGCATTGCTAAGAATGGTGTTTAGGATTCCTCCCTCTAGATAAAATGAGATATATTTTTGAAACTCTTTGTTGGAGATATACCACAGAGCAAAGAGGCCCAAGCATATCATTGCTATCTCCATGGCACCAGCCAGTAAGAGCAGTCTTGGTTGGAACTAATTTCTGTGTAGGCAGGAGAATTATAAAGCAAATGACAAAAACTTTTAGAAGAGTTCTTTCAAATAATGTGGGGCTTTCCAGAATCTGAACCGTAAAACATCCACAGAGGAGCTAAAAGTAGCATCCTTAGTATACCACAGTTTCCATTCCATAGGAAGTATTAATGCTATTCACAAATGCCACCCTAACATACGGAAAGCAATTCCAATTACGTTATATAAAAAATTATGGACACGGACAGGAAATTTTTAACCTGAAGGTGATCAGCTGTTGTCACATTTTTGTTGGGTGTGATATTGTCCTTACAGAAAACTAATCATTCCCTGAAAAAACCAGTGCATGTGATGAGTATGAATTTACAGAGGGAAAGGCCTGAGTTCTGGGATGACCTGAAGTCTAAGTTGTGCTTTTTGTGTCCTGCAAAACTTTAATAATGTCTGAAGTTCTGTATTGAGGAAGAGACCAAGACTTTCCCTGCCAGGTAGGTAACTCCTGCTAAAGCTCCATTAGACTCTAGAAACATGATCCATCCACACCCCTGGAATACCCTAGGACCCAGCAGCTGCAGACAGAGCACATTTGACTCATCAAGTGGATCCAGCCCCTCACAACATGCAGTGACATCTACTTCAAAAAATGTCTGCAAGGACATTAATCACTGTTTTCTATCATAAGAGCACATTTCTTTTAAAAGTGAGTGACCTGGGTTCAAGGCCCTCCTTATCTTGAGCAACAAGACAGGTTCTATGGTTAGCTGTGCAGCCAAACTTTTCTGTATGACCAAAATCTTGTGCTTGCTTTTTTTTTTTTTTTTTTGCCACTGGGTGACCCAGTTTCAGCAGAAGGAACAGAGGAATGGTGTTTCCAGACATTTAACTCTGTGTGGTATTTTTCTCTGTGCAGAGGGATTGAAGGTAGGTTTTATTTTAAAATCCGATTGGAGAAAAATATTGAATTTTATTCTCATTTACCACACTGGGAACAAAGCTGAAAAAAACTGAGGCTTCTGGGCTTCTAAAATTCACATGTTAGAGCATGTTAACATGTGAGCATCCAAACTTTTGTCTGAAATTGGCACCAACTAATTCTTCATCCCAGCCCAGGTCTCCAGCACTTCAGCCAAAGGAGTAATTTCAGGACCTTGTAGCAATGATGAATTATTGCTTGATTTCACTCTTGTGGGCTGCATCTATAAAAAGTTCTCAAATTACTGTCCTAAGATTTTAATTTAGATATTTAACCAGAAACTTTTAAACTAACTTATTTAATCAACATTGGAATTGTTAAAGAAGGTAGAATTCCATTAAGGGAATGTTGCAGGTCAACAGCAATGCAATTGCATCTGTGGTTTAAAACACTTGACCAAATTATTTTAAAAGGAATCTTTCTCTTAAGAATTTTGCTTATATTGATAACAGGGAAACTTGTTTTCATGCCTTTCATGGGAGTGGAGAGTTTCCTAATCAAGATCAACTCCTTTTAGGTTTTACAGTTTCCTTCTGCAGGAGTCCCCAGGCTTGAATCAGTTATTTCTCTCAATAGTAACCTTCCAGCCTTTCACTCTGAAGAAGTACCGTTTAGGCCATCAGAAATAACTATAATAGAAAAAGAAGAAAAAGAATTAATGCAAAATAAGAAAAGTATTATTTGACAAGTGATCAGAAAAGTGGATTCAAGTAACTAGCACGGTCATCACAAATCACATGGGTTTTTTTTCATAATTGTATTGCCAGTTGGTTACTCTGAGAAGGCTGAACTAAGGTTAATAGAGTTTTAAAGCATATTTAATATTCATGTATGTCTGTTATAGGACAAGACACAGTTTCTCAACTAATAATAATTGGTTTCATTTTTATGTCAGCTGATAATCTTTTTCCAGTGATGATTTGGCAAAAAGGCAGCCTGAACTAAAACCAAGCTGGTATCTGTAGCTACTTGCTTGCTACTCACTCTTAATGGTATTAAATCACTGATCCTTAGTTTAGCTATCCAGGTGTTGTCTGAGCAATGCAAACAATTTTCTGAGTACTTCACAGACATGAATGCATCTCCCAACAGTTGTGCGTCTAGCATTGCACAGAGATTAGATCATTTACCACAGGAGCTGGGTAACAGCATTTTTGTGGTTCCTAATCCAGACTTCAGTCACCAACACCAATCTGCCAAAGCAGACTGATACAAAAAAGTTTGTGATTTGTAAATGCTTGAAAGCAGAAGCTCCTCCTATCATTTCTATTCTCTCTGTTGTAAATTGTTTCCGCTTTAAAAGACAAAGAACTCTTTTTCGTTGGGACTTTTTGCGTTTTTTGTTTATTCACCAGCACTGAATTCATCAGAGAGTGTTTGTAAAAGGCTGTATTAATGTGGGCTTCCTCTGCTGGCTTTCCAGTAACTGAACACAATTTCTAAGATTTTGTGTAAACAGTGGATTAAACTTGTTTTGGGGTTAAATCTTCCTGTTGCAGCATAATTCATCAGACTGCAGTGAATGGACGGAGAAAGCTATTAGATGGAAGTGATTAACATGGATATACCTTCTCAGGATGAAGATGTTGGTCATCAATTTACAAACCCCCGTAACTCCAAAAGTTAATTCCTAAGAAAGCTCAGGCAGATTAATATTAGTCTAAGGACAGGAGCTGCCAAGGCTCATGTATGCTGCAAGATTTATTTTATATGTGTTATATAAATCTGCAGTCATTTGCATTCTCCAAGAACAAGAGTACATCTGTCATACGTACTCTAAACTCTCCAGATTTGGGTGCTAGACCCTCAATTAACCATGAAATTACAGGCCAGCTAAATTATCTCTCTGTGTAATTTATTCTTCTTGTTTTCTTTCTGAATCTCAATTCCTAAAGTAAAAGTGTCCATTCTCATTCGGAAGTGGAAGACCATTTCAGGCTGAATTCTGCCCAGGCAAAAACTGTATTTTCTGAACCTCCAACCAGATTTTATCCCCTACTCTTCCCTGTCTTTGTTAAATCACCTTCCTCTCACTTCCCATTATTGCTTCTCTCTTCTTTGTTCGCATCTCCTGCCTTACAGTTTTGTCCTCAGTGACTCACTCAACTTTCTTTTCCCTTACCCCTCACAACCTTTTTTTAATAGTTCTTCTGTTCAGTGTTGCTCTTCTCCTATGCCTCCCATGGTTTGTCCTTCATTGCTTCTATGTTTGTGTGCTCTTTTGTCTCACTCCTGATCTCCAGTTTGCACTGGTTGTTTAGACAAGAAACAATCTTAGATCTCTTAAGGCACTGGAGTGGCCATTATGATAAGGGCGGTTTTAATTTAGATCATTTAAAAAGAATTGGAGTTCCTTGTCAGATTTTCTAGAAACAACAAATTCTTTTGCAAATAGAATAATGGGATAATTTAGGTGATACGGACTTCTATTAGTTTTCTTCAAAATATCTAGTTTTTCTTCAGTTTAAACCAGTAAGTTTTGACAGGATGGCCTCAAGCAGTTACACTGCATATCAGAACTTAGCCTTTTCAGACTAAAATTAAAGAGCAATCCTGCAAGATGCGGAGTACTTTCTAAAGTCCCTGTGACTACCATGATCAGACTCCTGTAAGACTCACTTTTCAGGCTTTATTCTGGTTATATCTACTTCAGAGTACTTTGTATTTGCTGCCGTAAATATGAAGTTTCACTAGCGAAACAGATTTTTCTGAAGCACTGCTAGGTCTCTGAGGAGTAAGCAATGCTTTTGTCAGAAGCAAGTTTTTGTGACTGATAATAACAATCTTCATATGACTACTGTTTAAATGTTCATGTCAAAGCTTGTGAAATTTGTGGACAAAACTCCTGCCGTACAGTATGGGTGATGTCGATGCTTTCTTCAAATGGGTTGACGACCAGCCTTTTGAAAGAAAGAACAGTACCTGGCAGCAGCTTCTGAGGCCTGGACTGAGCATGGCAGCTAGAATGACCCTGGAGGCATTGAAGACTGCCACCCACTTTGGTGACTGCATCAGATTTGGATGTCACCAGGACCATTTGGGAATTCTGGACTACTAGCACACCAAGCAACATTTACTATGTATAGCTGCAAAATCTAAGTCTCAGAATTCCTGGGTTATCACTGCAGATGAAGCTACTTATAGAGAGATGTCCAGGTGGATACAAACACTTCTGAGAAATAGCAGCAAGAAGGTAAGGTATTAATGCTCTTGCAACTAGTCACATCGATAGGTACATGGGAGATGCTTTTGTGGTCTGTGCTCACAGAAAGATAGGATGAGCTGGCATGTGCTGAGCACCTTCCTGCCAGAGGGGTATTACACAGTTAGTCTGAAACCTTTACATTAAACGTACAGTTATTCCAACAATCCCATATTATTCCTACCATAGGTTATAATATCTAAGCTGCACTTAACCAGGGCAAATATTGTGCATGATCTATGTGTGTAGGTCAGTTCTGAAATGATGTTATTAAAAAAAAGCATCATTTAGGTGTCTTTTGGTAAAGTCACCATCGATGCATCATTTGGTTACATGTGCAAAATTCAATTAAATGAACACTGAATTTACATACCTCTGAAAAACAAAGTCCACCTGTGCAGAAGGTCACTTTAGAAATAACACTCATCAGCAACACAGAAGTGAACTCAGCTACCTGACCGAAAGAGCGAGTGTTTTAGAGTTAGTTAATAAAAAATAATTCTTTTGGTGAAAATCGTTTGTCACATAGTTTGTTTCTGTTCCCCTGAATTCAAACAGCAAATTATGAATGTCACTGAAGAGTCACAGCTGAGAGCTCCTTGAGCAGATGAAGTCACTAGGTTGCTATGTTTATCTTGTAGCCCTGCCACACATTTCTTGCAGGCATCTGAAGCCTGTATTATCAGAAGGAGCCTTGGCATTCAGCATAATAGCGTGTTTATGTTAAAGAGAAAGGGTCTCACTCACAAGCAGCAGGACAAGGGCTGTAATCCCTGTAGGAGCGGCAGCACCAGCTTCCTGTGCCCCGGGCTGGCGTGGGGAGAAGGGGAAATGAGACACTGTGGCTGCACATTGCAGAAAAGAAATTGCAGCTCGCGGGGATTAACACACATACACCAGTGAACATTTTCAACATTCCCCCAGCTAAGAAAAAGCTGATACACAGATTTTGAGCACAGCCCTTATAAATATTTCTTAGGGCAAAGCTTGTAGGTTTTTCTTAGTGCTCCCAGAACCATAGCAGCCAGTAAAACCTTCTGAGCAACCAGGGTTTCCAGGGGGTAATGTCTTCACCGAGTCTGACTCTGTAACAGACCTTTATTCAGAAGTCCCTGGAGACTGCAGCATCTGATCAAGTTTCCCAGTTCCCACCTGAGCAGTGCTGGAAGAGATGACAGAGGTGACACTGGAAAGCCACTCTTGGCACTGCACAGGAGGTGACATCCAGCATCCAGCCCAGCATCCCTGATACTGACCAGCTGAAGGTGGGACCAAACCGGACATGGCCCAGACACCTCTGTGAACTGCCACAGCCATGCCATAGGCAAATGCAGCCAGGATGGATATGCTGGGGGAAAAAAAGCACAGCAAATTATTTTACTGCTTGGCCTGGGCAAGCGGGGTTCAGCACAGGTGGCTGCTGCCTGCTCTCTGTTGGGTCCCTGATGTGCTCAGTGCTGCAAAAGGATGTGGTTCCCACCTGAGTCAGTGCCACCAAGGAATACTCAGCCGAAGCTGGCGTGGTTAGATGGGGACATGGTGGGCCCCTTCCTTGCTCTTTTGCACTGTTGCCTTCTGTATCATCTACTTCTCTTTTCTTCTGCCTTTCTTCCGTTCATTTTGGCTTCCCTTTGAAGCATAGAACTCCTGCTTTCTTGTTTATCTTTTTTTTCCACATTTGATGCATCACTTGTCAGTCAGGCCCTCTGCATTCTAGAATCTTCCTCTTTTTCCTTTTCATTCTCTCTCTTTTCCTTTTTCCTTGCTGTCCCAGTTTTTCCCCCCTTCGCCTTGCGTGACACCATTCCTCTTCTGCCTCAGCTCTGTGAGTAACAGCAAGGCAGTGTCACACACCCAAGGGACTTCTGTGTCCCTGAGTACGGATTCCAAGTACAAACAAAACCCAGGGATTCAGCAGATCTATTTCAGTGCCTTCTGTGGCTCCCATCATATTAATCTTTAATGTATTTATCACTGTATCTTTTTGTGAGTTTGTACTATCTTTATTTTACAAATGGAAAGCTGTCGTACAGAAAGACTATGCATCAGTTTTTACATATATTTGGAATACTAAAGCTCAGGTGTGAAGTCCACTGAAATCAATTATTCTGAAAGTTGCATATGGACAGCTTAAGCTTTTCAGCAGGACTTTTGAAAGTCCCATAAGTGAATGGCCACAACTTTATATGGACAAATCACCAGAAATCTGGCTTTAAGTTATTTCAAAGTCACCCCAAGATCTGGTCCTTTTTATTGGCCATGCCTAGCTACTGGATATTACACAGTTCTTTTGGAGATAGATGGAACATCTCCATATTGGCTAGTTTTGTTCCCATACCTTCAAACTGCTATTCAGTAATAACACTGTTATTTCCAATCTCTTCCCCATGCTGTGGGTGCTTCATTTCCAGTTCTGTAGCCTTCAGGGTTTTTTAGCACTTCTGTCGTACTAGGGGTTTTTCCCCCTCAATTTCAGTCAGCCAACAGCTGCGATACACCTGCATAGTGGGTGCAATGCCTCTAGTTTTCAGTTTCTCCTATGCTTTCTCTGCTACTTGCAATGTCTTTTCTGAGGCCATGTCGGGCAGGCTGGGTGGGCAGATACAAATTGTTCTCATCAGCTGATCTCAGGCACCTGGTAATATTTTGGCAAGGTTAATTCAAAGTGAGATCTGTTTTTTTTATCTGTCCCAATTTATACCATAATGGGTCTGCATATTCAGCTGCTGAAAATCAGCCTGCTTGTGCAGTAATCTGGACAGTCAGAGTGTATATGCTTCTTCAAAATATAATGCTTGGAATTAACCTCGTACTTGGTCTTTTCCACATATATCCCAAGAGAAAGGGGGTGATGTGTTGTTCTGTCAGTTGTGTTTTAACATTGCATACTGTACCCCATTCCCAATTATGACTTGGTATTTATTGGTTTTATAATTCTGTGATGAGATTCACTTACATTTTCTTGACCGGTATATAGTTGGTTTTGACACAGTAACTGAGAGCCAATACACTCCAAACCACTGTGCTGATTATTGAACGATCTCACCTCTCTCAAGCAAGGGAAATAGAGTAAATTATTTGAGTAGTGGAAAAGGAAATGTGTCAGTTGAAAAATATGTTTTTATGAGCCATTACTGGATCTGACAACACAGATGTTGGTAAGAATGAAAGGAATCCCAGTTCAATTTTGAAAAAGGTATATTTTCACAGAGAACATGTCTCTTCTGGGAACCTTTAATTTAATGTACACTGGTTTCCTATTTTAAGAAAACAATTTGCTTTTAAACACTATGCCAGCCAGACTTAAATTTTTTAAGCAAAAACTCTTTGTCCTGAAGTATTTTAATGGCCTAAAGAGCAGGAAATTGCCTGTGACATTTCAGTTTTTCCATTCTAAGGGAAAAATGGTCCAAGGTCTAAAAATAGCTCTCTCCTGAAAAACACCCTCTCATCATTGTAATATACCATAAGCCATGTGACAACAAAGACATTTCTTTCTGAGCCTAGTGTTGTTTTTAATCAGCTAAATTGGCAATTAAGGCTGTCTTCATTTAAAACTGCTGACTTGAATAAAAATTCTGTTTACTGACTTAACCTGACTAATTTGATGATCTACTCTGCAGTACAATGTCTGCAGTTCCTCCCTCTTCCTTTACCTGAAGACAAATGATGCTGATCAAAATTGCATATTCACCCAGGGAGAAAATCTCAGTAGGCTTTGCACTACTGGCCTGTTTTACTATTAGGCACTCTTTAGCTCCATCCACTATTTGAGCATCCATATTTGAGAGGAATACTGAATGTATATTCATGCATATTTTGATCTGCGGCCATGAATGGACAGGTGAGGTAGATGATATGTGTAAATAAGGCTAACAAAATGCATCATGTGATAGATTAATGCAAAAGAGCATTTTATATGGAGGTCAAAGATGTGTGCTTTATCGTTATGCCTAGATACCCAGCAGAACTCAAAGGGAGTCTTGGTATTCAGATCATTCCCCCAGCAGTGAATTCAGACATGTGAGTGAATCACAAGATACTTGTTTATTATCAACTCAGAAAAAATAAAGTGAGGCTAGTTTATGTGTAGACGGAGCCCAGTGTGGAGACATTCCTAGACAGGGTGGAGCCCACAAGGCGAGCACTGCTGTCACTGGGGAGGCAGCAGGTCCCAGTTTGCACGGAAGCTGGAGATGGAGCTTCACGATATGATCTCTTCAGTGGGGAAATGTGCTTAAGAGGTTCTTGCTGCTTATCTCCCTACCTCAAGGTCCTGACCACTCGGTCCTGTCTGCATTACAGCTTGTTGCCTGTCCTCAACTGTGCTACTACAAATGATTGTGGAGCCAGGCTATAGTGTAGGTCTCTAAAGCAATCTAAGTTAAAAATAGCCTTCCAAAAAAGTTTTGCATTTTTGGGTTTTAAATTGAAATAATTTCAGCTGCCTGATTTTGCATACAACCCTAAAAATAGCTATAGAAGCACAACTGACATGGTAACAAACTGTCTTACTGAAAGGTAACTTAGCTTCTCAAATTCTAAAACGAGTATGTCATGAAAATATGCACAAAGAAACTATGTTTCCTCACTGGTGAAGTAAAAACATGGGAGCTTTATTTTCTACCAATACCAAAATCTTAATGAACACAAACATTCACTAAAATTTAATGAATCACACAGACTTGAGGAATCAAGGTTAGACAGGCTCGATCCCATTGAAATCAGTGGAAGCTTTGCCTGTCTCTTGTTTTGAGCTAAGAGTTTTTTTCTCTTATCTTTTCTTCAGGGAAGGTCTGGGAGTTTTAACATAGCCTGGTATTTGACCATAGACTATGTTTTATCGTATATCAACATATAATCTGGACCATGTGACTACCGATAGACTCCTGTATTAGAGACCTAGAAGTACAGTGGGGAAGGATGCCAAGAGCTCCATCTAGACCACCCCTCTGTCCTCAGATAGGGTCACTCGTACCTATAGTCTTCATGGCGCTATTTGTCCAAACTTGATTTTGATAAAATGTTGTTTTAAAAACCCACCCATCTCCTTAGGTAATCTATTCCAGTGTTTAGCTGGGGAATTTCCTCACCATCTAGCCTACATTTGACAGACCACCAGTGTTTCCTAGCCACACGTCAGGACAGATGAACATAGTCACTGGTGGAAATAGCTGTGGCAGCAACACAGAAACTTGACATGTGTCTGATGTGGTTTGTTCCTTTTTGTTTTAGCCAAGAAGAATAAATGTAAATCAAACCCAATCATTTAGGGAATATAGCTAACAAATACAGTTGGGGTTACTGACATATCTGTGTTCATATATGAACTCAAAAAAAGTTGAAGAATCAGTCATTTTCTGTTAAAGTTCAAATTCATTGCCAGGGAATATTGGTGGTTAATTAGAGTGGGGAAATGCTGACATAAACACATGGATAGATTTTTTTTTTTCTTTACAACTACAATAAGATCACATCTATTATCATTGTAGGCCCTGTGGGAAGCAGTAACAGTTCTATTGACTTGTACATTTTAAAACGAAACCTACCAACCTTGTAAAGGATGTATAGTAGAAGTCAAACTAGAAACAATACATAATAAACAAACTATTAAATCACTTGCCTTCATTGAAACACCACTTGAAAGTGCTTTACAGCATTGTAAACAGTCAAAAGATAAATCCTTGCAGCAGATCAAAAAAAGCCCACCAATGATGTTACAAGCTGCTCTTTCAGAAGAGACTGGAAGACTGAAGAGGGAATGAAGGTGCTGTAGACATGCTGTATAGACAGTCCAGCAAAGTCAAGACCTTGTGGAAGATGTGGAGGACAAATTGGACTGCTAGGACAAGTTGAGGTAATAGCAGCTACAAGCAATAAGATCTGGTTTGCTGGCATCTTACCTTTTCTTGTAATGTTCAAGAATGATTAAATCTTCATTACGTTTTCTTTTCTTCTTTCTCTGAATCCATGAGTATTTTAGAAAATGGAGGATAATTAAAAGAGTAAAACTAAATGACTTAGATTCCTGCAGCATTTCTTTAAAAGTGTAATAACTTTTTGAGGAACTTCTTTTCAGGACTTTTGTTTTGAATGAGCAAACAGTTAGTCAACACTGTTTACTCATTTTTCCCAACCTCTTAATTTATTTATTTATTTATTTGCCCTTATTGCAGTGTTTGGGACTTTTTTTTTTTTTTTTTAATAGCACAGATATACAAAATGCCATTTAAATGACAGATTCATTTCACCTAACTTTATCTAGCTTAGGTGAAGTTTGTTTGTGTACACCAGAGTTAGCAACTGTATTTATTACAGCCATTACAGTGGGTTAAGAGAAACAGGTTTTTAGGGAGCATGACATCTCCCAGCCATCCTAGGCATCTATTTTGGAAAAAGACTGTCTTTGTCTCTACACTGACTGTAAACGGAGCCTGAAGTGACTGGTTTAGGTATAGCTGTCTACATCAGGTCAAATCAATCATACCCTGAACGTTGTACTGAATATTCCTGGTTACTAACAGCACCGATTTTGACAGCAGTTTTGTAATAACTTTAGAAGTTGTTTCCATCTTTTGCAATACTTTTGGAGCAGGTGAATCATCTGATGAAGAATCAAACACTTGCAGACATTTTGGGTGCCTGACAAACTAGGAGCGCACCTTGCCTGCAGGCAAATGTGTTGCAACATAAAATGCAAATGGCTTGAAAGAAAAATAAAAGCATTAAAGACACAGTTCTTTATGTGCCCTAGAGGAAGAGGAGAAACTGGCAAGACCTTTGCAAGACAATTCAGGGAAGACTCATTTGACACAGCCATGATGACACTCATACCATTGGTATTAAAAGTTTTGGCTTGTCACAAAACATACTTTGTTACAGATGTAATTAAATAATGGATAAAATTGTTTAGTACCAACAAGGAAACAAGTTCACATTTAACACGTGTTATTTCACATTTTTTCTAACAGAACAGTTCATTCAGCACCAGCTCTTTGAGCGTGGTAAATATCTTACACAAAAAATAATCAGTGACGTTTGTATCTACAAAAGAGGACAAATAGCAAAACTTCTATCACAGTTGCTGCTCAACAGCAATTATGCCAAAGATGAACTGCTGGTCATACGTGACAAGATGGTAATTCAGTTGGTTCATATAACAAAATAGTGTGGTTCTATAGACTAAATTCTGCAGTTCCTTGATTATAAACTCACACATGCTGCTGACCTTAACCCTTGACTGCTCTTGTTCTGAAACAGTATGGGAGGAATTTATCCTATCAGGATTTCATGATAGTGTTCACAGTCACCGGAAATCTGTACGAGAGAGAAAAAGTCCCACTTAGCAGCAGGAGGATGACAGCTACAATCCCAATAGGAATGGCAGCACCAGCTTCTTGCACTGCTGGGCTGGAGGGCATGTAGTAAGAAGGAGGAAAAGCAATGCTCTGGTTGTGCGTTACAGAATAGAAATTCCAGCTCACGGGAATCAGGACGCACAGACTAGAAAATACATAGAAGAAGCCACCCACCAGGAAGAAACGCGTAATGAGAGTTTTGTCAGTGATCCCCATGTAAACATTTCTCAGAGCAAATATTGTGGCAGTCAATCCGAGCAAGCCCATGAACATGGCAACCAACAGGAGACCCTGGGCAGCATAAATTTCATTGGGGATGGAGGAGTCATAGCCACTGAATTTATGGCAGAACTGTTCTTCATAGCCAGGCGAGACATGAAGATAACTGATGAAGCAGACTTTCCAAATCCCCACCCAGGCAATGCCAGAGGAAATGATGGTGGTGTTGTCCACATGCCACACTCTCCATTCCACGATTCCCATTGAAATTGTGCAGAGGATCCAGCCTACCGTACCCAAAGCAAAGGCGGCTAGCTGTAGGTGTGAGGTGCTCACCAGGGAACTCATCCTCTGGAGGTCTTCTATGCTGTCGCAGACACGGTTACTGTGTGAAGAGAGAGAGGCACTGGAAAGAAAAACAGTATAAGATTACAAAGGCAATTATTATTTGAATGAATAGGCGAACCAGGTAGTGAAAAAGAAAAAGCAGGAGAAAGTATGTTTACAGAGGGAGGGTGGTAGTCATCTTTCCCCAAATGTAATGAACTGTTGAAGTTTAATGTTCATAGATAAATCTAGGTTTTAGTTCTGTATATGTCATTATATCACAAGAAAAAGAAAGGGTCTCTGATTAGCTCCTATTACAACAGCCTTTTTACGTTCACAAAAGGAAAATTCATGTCTTTTTCCAAGTTATTTTCTTCCTTGGTAATTAACTGTTATGTTCAAATGTTGTTATATACATTACATGTTATCAGGAGCCCTAGTGTTACCAGCTAGTAGCAACTAAACCTAACAAAATCCTTGGGATCCTGGCTGTTGCAAAAGATCCTACGAAGCAGCCATAGAAGTCACGTTCTTCTCCCCTAGCAGATGTGTTTTCAGTGCAGCAGCCCAACCTGAACAGAATTCTGCTTTTGTGCTGCCCTTACTGAGAGTTGCTGGGACCAGCATTAGAAAATGCCGTAGTTTAGAGGCATGAACAAATCCAGGCCATAAAGTCTAATAATGACCACTGAACTTTGACCATTTTTAGATTATTTAACCGTGCATGCATTAGCAGAAATACTTGAATTAATCAGAAATATAACACTTAGTGCATGGGCTGGAGTCTGGATGTTCTGCCATTGCTTTCCCACCCTCAAACTTTAACCAAGTTTTCTTTAGTGTTTTACCTTCACAAATCACACTTGTTCATAATCTGCCCAACTTCTCCAGTTCAAATCATCCTAACACTGTGGTGGAAAAGATTATAGTCATTTAGCCTAGCAAAAGATTATAGGTTTGTTTGTTGACTGTACATTCTGAGTGAAAATTAGGGCTTTATTCTAATTTTTTAAAAAAATCTGTTAATTTCCCACATCTTTCATACAACCTTCTGAACAATTATAGGAATTATATGTGATAAGAGAAGATGTGGCCTTGAATTTATTATGTAAATATGAGAGGTTCTAGGGTACTTTATATGTTATATAAAATATCTTTTATCTTGCTCCCATTGAATTCAAGACTGAAGAAATACTGTACCAAGTCCACTCGCATAATAAGAAGATAGATCTGCAAATACGTTTTGTTACTAAAGCAAATTTCTATTTACTTATCTTAAACTAACAAATTCAATCGGTGATACAACCTAGCTGCAAAAATCCATCTGTGGAAATCTTAAATAAAAAATATCTTCGTAACAATGTGGTCTTAAGCAAACACCGTCCATCTTTTTATACTGGTCCCTACTATATATTTACTTCAGTCCTGAAGCTGATGGCAGTGATAAGAGGATGGGACAGAGTGGTTGATGATGCCAGCCAAACACAGTAACATCTGCAATTTATCATTTTGGCTTTCCAATTCATCTATGTATCTCCGATAGGACTGATTTCCTGTGGGACATATTAATTTCTATTATTGCAAACGTACATTTAATCCTTTCCTGCGTGGAGGAAATTGCTCTGGAATAGCCTACTCCTACTGTGTTTTTATCTACTTAAAACAAAACCAACTTACAAAGGCTTTCTCAATCTGCTACTTTGTTTACAATTTGATTATAAAACTCCCTAACTAATTAACAGTTGTTACTAGCCATACAGCATAGTAGCCCAACAGTACATTATGAATGGTTTTCCTTCTGTCCCAGTTCCATATCAAAATAAAGTTGTTTCTGTACATGTCTAGTGATGGGAAGATGCTAGACAGAAAAGAGCACAATCAAAGGAGTCCTGTGCTAACCCCCTTCTGCTTCTGTCTGAATCAGCTGAGCACACAGAGGCCAAGCCTGAACCATATTAAAATACCATTTTGTGCAGAGCACATATTTCTGTAATACTTTTTGTATACATCATACACATTCATTTAAACAACTTGCTGATATCAAGGTCATAAAAGATAGGCAAGCAGGCCGATCTGTGTCACTGAGAGCCGTTCAGATTATGGTACCAGTGTATATCTGCATGGATTGCATTTATGCACTTCATCTGCTCACAGAATTAAATTAGATTGTACCTGTGATTACTGAGCCCTCTATCAAACCTTCCTGTGCTAAGCTACTTAGATTGGTGTCCAGAATTGAATCATAAAACTAAAAAATAGGAAAAGTTTGGGGTTTTTTTCCCATGAGATTCACAAAAAACACAGAACAAGCATACATGCAGGATGAAAGAATTCAAGGCTTATACAAAAATTCTGAAAACATTGGAGAATACCCAGCTAACAAACATGGGCTTTACATGAGGGACCAAGTGTCTAGACACAAAAAATTGCTTATGTAGGTAATGATTCATTTTGGCTCATTTCTCCACACCCTGCCCACTGGAACTTATTTGATCTAATCTTGTATCAGTGACTTAGAGAAAAATCAAGGTGGAAAAGAAGTACTTTTGAGATCAGTTATGAAACTGGATTACAGTTCTCAAACTTGCCTGTTTTGGAAGAATAGACAGAAGCCTGTACTTATGACCTCTTGGTATTAATATTCAGTAAGAAAATAAGGAACAAGATATTAAGGTGAAGCAGTTACAGGAATTTGCTTACCATATGAAAACATGTCTAAGTGAAAACAAAGGTCTAGTTCCTGATTCCAGTCTCTATCATTATGAATATTTAATAAACACACTATAGGTGTTGATGGTATTATCAAATGGGAACAGATACATATCCCTTGCCGGAGGCGCTGATTTCAAGGGAAGACTTTGGATAAGACTGTATTTGTCTCAGGTTTCTGACACAAACCTTAAGCCTGAGCTTTCTGACACAAGTCACAGTATCCCTGGCACCTTGGGCACGCTGTGGGACCGGGTGTCCCACCGAGGAGGTCCCACCGCGGCACCAGCCAAGATCACTCTGTGTGCTTGCCAAAGGGCAAAGGGCATCAGGGAAACTCGTTTTCCCCCAAATGTAGCGAGAGAACGTTTTTCAGGACTACTGTGGCAAGCATTTCCAAAAAACCCGAGACATTTCGCCTGCAGATGCCAAATAACACCATGAGTGAGCTGCAGAGGGCGTCTCCCTCCAGGATTTCGCCCATCTCGGTGGCTCACTTGCTGTGAGACCTCGAGGACGGGGGGAAAGGGAAAGGGAAAGGGAAAGGGAAAGGGAGAGGGAGAGGGAGAGGGAGAGGGAGAGGGAGAGGGAGAGGGAGAGGGAGAAGAAGAGGGAGAGGGAGAGGGAAGGGGAAAGGGAAAGGGAAAGGGAAAGGGAGAGGGAGAGGGAGAGGGAGAGGGAGAGGGAGAGGGAGAGGGAGAGGGAGAGGGAGAGGGAGAAGAAGAGGGAGAGGGAAAGGGAAGGGGAAAGGGAGAGGGAGAGGGAGAGGGAGAGGGAGAGGGAGAGGGAGAGGGAGAGGGAGAGGGAGAAGAAGAGGGAGAGGGAAAGGGAAGGGGAAAGGGAAAGGGAAAGGGAAAGGGAAAGGGAAAGGGAAAGGGAAAGGGAGAGGGAGAGGGAGAGGGAAAGGGAAAGGGAAAGGGAGAGGGAGAGGGAGAGGGAGAGGGGAAGGGAAAGGGAGATGAACTAAGAAACTGAGACACCTCGTAGCAAGATGAATGACAGGGGTCTGCGCATGGCAGGGCCCCACCACCCTGGCAGACTTCAGAATCCCCTTCCACAGCTGAGGCTGACTTCCCGCCTCAGCAGCTGGTCTCGGGGAGCCACCTGTGGGCTGGGGGTCCCTGTGCAAAGCTCCGTCTGTGGGAGGGGATGCAGGTGCCCAACTGGGCTCTGAGACCAGTAGGGCCTTTCCTGTAGATTTCAAAGAGAGAGGCATCACCTTTGGAAAGGAAGAATTTGATCCATCACTAACTTGCCATCACATAAGAAAGTGAAGAAATTATTTGTTTTCATAAAAACTGTTGGTCCCTGTGCAAATGTCCTTTCCAGTTTTCCGAGAGAAAAATGTGAAAGTTCAGTCCCTGCATTTTTAGAGCGATATTGTTTTAAATACAGTTCAAAGCCCAGCTCATATGGCAGTCTGTGCTAGCGGAGTCAGCATTGGTATAACCTATTGGCTGGTTTCATGCTTTAGTATTTATAAAAATATTTTGAATTAATTTAATCAGTATAGTAAGGTTACCTATATGGTCTGAATAATAAAATGATGTAACATGATCACTATATGAAATTTCCTATGGCAAATGAACTCATAGTCAGTCAGCTACAGGCTGTGTTCTGAATGATTATTTGGTGTTACAGGCATGCAGTTCTTGATTTAGAAGCTCACACAGGGCTGCAGATTTCAGCACTCAAAGTTTGCATGCCAGCTATTTCATGGGATGAAAGTAGCCTACAAAGGCAATCCTGCCATGAGGAACAAGCTGGGTCTATTTGGTGTGTGCGCCAGTGGATGAAAATCATGCCTAAAAACCCTTTTCACCCAAAGAAACAAGAGAAATGTGTTAAGAGGAAGCTACAGTTCCATCTCTTGGTCTCCCATGATTTCATTAATATTTTAATTTAAAATCGATTCAGTCCATACCAACAAGCATTCTAGCAGCTTTTGGGCACAGTCTTTGCAAAGTCTAGGAGCATTAGCTAAAAAAGGAGACCTGTTTCCACAAGCTTCTCATATGATAGTCCCTTACTGTCATTTTCTTTCTTTATACATCTTTAATTTCTTTCATTTGGAAGGGCTTTCCCTCATGGATGTATTTTTAGCTAGACACCCTACCCGAGTAAAAGCAAAATGTAAACTCTGGAGATTTGCACAGAAAAGACAGACGCTAATGGTAGAAGGTGGTACATGCTAGTGCATTCATCCAAATATAGAAACTTGAAGGATCTTTTCGTCTTTATTACTTATTTTTATTCGAATCAAGCATTGCACAGTGAGTAGCTGTTTGTGAAAAGCGTGTTGAGCCATTGGCCATATACCTCAGGGATGGAATGAGACAGGACTTTCCCCCTCTTAGTTACAAGAAACAGATGAGGATGCCTGGGAGCTGTGTTGACTTTCCTACAGATGCAAGTTTGCTTCTAGGAGAAAAAATGGAAGCAAGCTGCTCTCTCAACTGCCAAGTGGCTTCGTAGAGGGTTTTTTGGGTCATCTGTGCATCAGGCCTACCTTTAAAAAGACTGAAATGAAATGCTGCAGTTGAAGAGGTAAAGGTCAGTTCTTTGTGGCCACAGTCTCACCTCCTGAAGTTCTCAGCAGCAGGAGCAAACAGAAATGGAGCTACACTTGAAATTTTGTCAACACTTATTTTGCTTCCTGTAGTTGCTAGTGACAAAAGACTGTGGCTATGATATTCGTACTCACAGCAGAGAAACCTAAATGCCACCAAATACATTTCACTTCTGGAATTAATACTGGGTCCTTTGAAAAGCTGTTTTAATTACATTCAGCAGTCGGTATGCATCAGCTGGGTTTCAGATCTGCTTTCTAAAACTCAACCTGCCTTAAGCTCCTGAAACAAAGATTTAAAAAAACCTACAAGTAAATGAAGGAAAAAAGGCTGGCATAATTTCTTCATTAGTGCATTTAAATATAATTGGGCCTTTCAGGTTACTGAGTCTGACTCCCTCATGGGGTGAGAGCCTGTGCCAGGGGCTGATGTCCAACTTGTAGGGTTGCATAAGAGATTGCCCCCAACCATGCAATTACCCACAAGACTTGTCTTTAAATGAATCATTTCATACAACGGATTGAGGACCAGACAGCACTGGCTTTCAGCAGCATGGAGGGAGCTTGCCATTTAACAGAAGTCCTTTAGAGGCTGGTATGTGCTAGGTAATACATTCCCCAGCAGGAGCATCTCCTCTGAAGTATCTCTCCCCCTCTGGGACCTGAGGCACCAGGCAGAGCTGGTTGGGCCAGTAATCAGCACCTGGAACCTAAGATCTCAGACACAGAAAGAGGCTGTAAGGAAGTGTGAAATGGGGCTGGGGCTTGTAATGTGAAATTGTGGAAGTCTTATACAAATTGCATGGTCCTTGACATGATAGTCAACAACTGTACTAATGCTCTAGACCCTTGAATTCGGATGTGTCTACAAGAGAACTTCAGAAATGTTTTCTATCCTTCTGTAATCACTGTTTCAGCACGGCTCTGGTTGAAGTGTGGCTTTTTCTCTAAGGTTATCTTCTTGCTGTCGCCCCTGCCACAGGAGTTGCCAGCAGGGGCTGCTAAATCAGTCTATTCCTAGCTTCTTCAAAAGATGTTTAAACAAACAGTGTGGCAATTCTTTTGCTCCTGTTTTCCTAGATACAAAGTTAGCTGCATTTGTGACCCCTTCCTTGAGTACAGTCTGCCTGTCATTCATGGGCTTGAACACCGATGTCTCATGTTTAGGTTTCAGCTGTCACTAACACACTCATTTTCAATTAGAAAAGACAAACATGTAGGGCATAGAATCTTAAAAGTCGTTATAGAGTATCTCCAGATTTAACACACCTTATGTGCCCCATTCCTCCCAAATGCCAATATCCAGTGTTACGAACTCTGCTGCTTCCACTTTCTCATTGTGTTTGAAAACAAGTAAACCAAAGCAATCTTCACTTTTGTTCTATCGAATAAGAATATATTGAAATTTAGGTGTGTAAAATTAGGTGTTGCCTATTTCAGGAGAAGATTTTGTTTGATTTGCTCTAGGGTGAAGAGAAACCGATAATTTCTGTATATTTCTCACTGTCTTTTCAGGTCCTCATTTATTTTTCTGTGCTTGAGCCTACCTTAAGCTCTTGTTAAATAAGGAAATGTTGCAGGCTTGTAGGCAGTGAGATGGCAGTAAGCTTGACCCAGAACCCAAATGACCCCATATTATCATAGTTTCTACAGATTGTTTTGCCTCTGCCTTAAAGTGAGCTCCATTTAGAGCCAGTTTAGGGACATGCCAGGAGTGACAGCCCCTGAAAAACCAAGGCAGATACATTGGCTGTGTTGAGACAGGATTCTCTCAGGAAGCTTCAGAAAGCAGAGGGAAGCCCAAAGGCTTGCTTACTCTGGGTGTCCGGCATAGAGAAAAGAGAGCTAAGGGGTCAGAAGTCTGACTAAGGCAACTACACCCAGGTCCCAGAGAGCTCATGCATGACTGGGAAGATGAGGGGCACTGAATACAGTCTCGGAGCACAAGAAGATGTCGCCCAGAAGGATTCACCTTCCAGCCAAAAGGCAGCATTCCTCCCACAGGAGCCAATGCTGCCTGGTGCCTGTGGGAGGAATGAAGAACACCTGAAGCACCCAGATCATCAGCCTGGACATGCTGCACAGGCACCTGGTCAAGAGGAGTGAGCATTGCCTGTGCTGACAGCGTATAAGGAGCTGCCTACAGAAGAGGGAATTGGAGAGCACACGACCAGCACAACCCGATGCTGAGATTTTCTGCATAGACTTTGGTGGTTGAAAGGAGAGATTTCCGAAAGGATCAGAGACAATGCTTGTTTCTTTGTACATGATAGTACAGCTAAAATAAAATACATTAAAAAATGTAACAATAGAAGAGCGAAGTATGAGCCTCCCTAGGTGCAGCCTGTCTGCCTGTTGCAAGACAGCTTTGCTTTAGGAGTTCTACTGCAACTTGTAACCACCTTGAAGAGAAAGTTCATGATAAGCTCTTCCTATATAAAATATGAACAAAGTTAATTTCCCCAGCTCGTGTAAGCAGGAATTAATTTATTTCCATTTATTTCATGTTTTAAGCAAATATTTTTGCTTTAGATGTTGCCAGGCACCACATGCACTTTGAAACTGACATTTGAATCCTGCCTAGATGCAGCTTTATTGGTCTATACTGGACGTGGTTTACTAACCAAATCCTTTGTTCAAATCTAAGTCTTGCAGCAGAAAGGGAGTTCAAAAAACCCCAACAGCATAGTAATTAAGAAGGTCTCTTCTTAGCAATAGCCCTATGATTTAATGCTTGAAAACCTAATTCTTCAATTCCCAGTTGGGAAAACATTCTTTATAGGAAACAAATAAATATTTAAATCTTTCTCCATCTGTTCTCTATCAGCACTTCATAAAATAAGTCATATTAAAAAAAAAGGAGACTTACTTCTGTGAGTCTGAGAGTTGCCTAAGGCTTTGAAGCAGTGTCAGCTGGATGAAGCAAGTTCCAGAAAGGAGGTGGAAAAAAAATGCCCATGCAAATTGTCAGACTTGTTACGCTACCAAATAGGTACCTCACAGTTCCTTGTCACTCTCCCACTAAGTCAACAAAGATCTAGGATCAGTTGCAGAGCAGTTAATCATTAACATATTATAAAAAATATGAAAGCTTTACCATATGCCATTTTTTCTAATTGCTCTAAAACACTTACCAAAGTTTATAGATAACTCCCATGGAAAACTCAGTTTTCTGTAAGACACCCTTTCAGAATACCTGCCTTTGTGATTACATGATTTTCCAGCCTGAGACCACAACGATGTCCCAGCTTGACAGCCTGAAGGACACAGAATCCTCATCTGAAAGGGAATGAAGTGATTTCATAACTCTTTCTTCTTTGTAAGAGTTTTTCTCCTGTGTTTAGGCAACTCCCACTAGTGCAGCTCTGCAGTGGGAAGAAATATAGGGGAGAAGGAGGAGGTTTTCCAAGGATTAAACTCAAGCTGAACTGGTCTCTTGTTGTACTGTGGTTGGCAGTACCCATACTTTAGTACAAATAGTACCATGTTTGTTATCTTGGATGCTTTAAAAAAAAGCCAACACATTTTTTAAAATTATGTTATGTTTGCCTTGCTTTGTGGTTTTCCTGTGAATGTAAACAATGGTTCTTACAAATGGTAAGAGAGTTCTTAACTCTGTTCTGGTTACTCCTCTTTGAAACCTAGAATAAATTCTGCTAATCTCCAAATGATGCACTGGCTCCTACAGTGGGAGGACATTTCCAGGTCTGATGTTGAAAGATTAGGAAGTTTCTTTCACTGAAGTATCCTGAAATTGGAAGCCCCCATTGAACAATTTTTCTCACCTGTAACATGCAGTATGGCTGGTCATTGCCACCACTAAAGAAGGCTGCAAAATGGCATTAATCCATATCCTTCAGTTTTCTGTGTCACCTTTAATCCAGTTCCCCTCCTCTCTTGCTGTATCTTCCAGCTGACGCAGATTTACTGGCTTCATGTGCAGGAAATACAGTCTGGCTATGGCAACTCAGTCTTACTTTCTTCGGCAGCTCACCAGGCTGGGATCTCCTTTCTGGCTGGTCACAGCTATTAGATGGTATTAGTTTATCACACAGGCAAGCTCAGCTACTCAGGCTTTGCTGTTGTGTGCCAGAAGGCCCTGACATGTATTCACCCTGATGGGCTTGTTGTCATGTGTTAGACTTGAGTATGACCTTTTGACATGATGATGGGTCTGCTGATTCAGAAGGACAACATCCTTGGGCAGTAGGCAGCTGGACAATCAATTCCTTTTCTTGGATTTAATAACTGCATGAGACAAAATTTGCAGGCAAACCTATTGCTGATTTTACTTACAAAGCTGCTGCATGCAGTCTATTTGACTGACTGTGTGATAGGAGTGGCACCCCCTACACTACTCCCACAACAACTCTTCTTTCCCCCCCAAATTCTGTATCTCTGACCTATTTCTTCTCATTTACAAAAAGAATTGTCATGTTTTAAAGACTAAATTGTACAGAAAAATAATCATTTTGATATTTTTGTCAACCGCCATCAGTGCAGTGAAGTTTAATTCAACTGGAAAACTACAGTGCTTAGTGCTTACGTAATCAGCAGCATAAGCAGCGTTACATTAGTGAGAAATACAATACACACAAAATGGAATGGAAGCAAGATAGGAACCAAATGACAGCATTAAGAGTTTTTTCTGCTCTGTATATGATTATGACTTCTATAAACATGTTCCTTTTTAGTGTATTAGTGACAAATTATTAGGAAGCAGATGGAAATTAGTAAGTTTCTGATGCCTTATTTAAAGGAATATATTTTACACATCAGACTACATTGTTCTTTGAATGCCAATGGTTAATACTTTTTCAGGCAGAAAACATTTGCTTTCTTCCTCCTGTGGCCTTGACCCAAAGTGCATTGAAATCAGTTGGAATAGTTCTGCTGACTTCAAAGACCTTTAGATCAAGCTCGGTCCCTTCTGTGGTTTACAATTTCATTGTTAAATACCACAGAACAGGAAATATTTGTTTCAAGTTATTTTTCCTTTCATTTGCCACATTGAAAAAACCAGCCTGAAATCAAGATGCTGTGCAAGATACCAACAAGTGGTACCAAATAGGCAACAGACAGAGCCCCGTAAACTGCTCAGAGGCTCGGGTACAAGTACTGTCTTGCTTTTCGTCTTGAGACAAAGGTTACTTCTCCCAGGAGGCACGGCAGTCTCCTTGCACGCAGCTTGCCAGTCTCTGATGAGTGAACTGGGGATTAGAGTAGTTGCATCCTCACTCTTTGTCACCATTTGTCCTCAGCAGATCATCAGTTCAACACCTCTCCAAATCCAACACTGAACATAAGTGTGGGCCTTTAAAACCACAGCTTGAGTCTGAGAAAAATATTTACATAAACAGCTTTCCTAACTGTATACCTTTGTGACCAGACTAAGTTGTACATTGAAACTTGGGAAATTCAGAGATGAGACAAACAACTTTACTAAAAAATACAACTCACATGACGAAGTTCTTCACAGCCCAGTGACTGCCCATTTTACCTGTGCCTCTTCAAACATAGGTCACAGATACATTGCCAACAGTATGTTAAATGATATTGAAAGGCAGGACACTTAAGAGATAAGGATGTATTTTCAGAGAGTGCACAATAACCTCATCACAAATTTTGCCCCACTGTTGAGGCTAGTCCCATAAACAGCTCACTGAACACCTGCATAGATAAACTCTACAGCTGTTACAATAATAAACATCAAAAAGCAAGATGGGCTTTTGAAAGGGTTAAAACCCTTTGCACTTCACTTTGTATGCCTTAGGAAGGGGGAAGAAAGCTTCCAGGCAAGTGGTTTGGGAGCCCTCCCAGTGGGTAGGCTCCGTGTTACTCTGCAGATGGAGTTGGCCAGCAGGGGTGGGATGGACAGGCCACAGCAGGATCCTCCCTGGGTTCCTAAACACGACCCTAGTGCTAGTCTGTCATTTACCTGGGCACTGGGGGAAACTGCCTGTGCTTTCCCTCAAAGTGCTGCGCACTTGGCAGGAGTGCTCTTGTCACAGCATGGCAAAGGGCTGGACTTTTACTTTTAGAGTGGTTAACACTCTCTTTGTCCTGCCAAGCCTGGCTGAGGCTGAGAGGGTGCAGCAGTCAGACTGCCCAAGGCTTACCTCAAAAGAGAGGCACCTGCTGCCAAGCTCAACAGACTACATGGGGAAACACTACACATTAGCAGATACTCAGCTCAATCCCAAACTACGTTCACCCCATTCATAGCTGCCAGTGGGTGCTGCTTACTTTTATGGTTGATCCCATCAGCTGGGAGGTTCTTTGACTACAGACAACTTGGTAATAGTTTTGTTGTGCTACTGCCATTATGTCATTGCATTTTGCTGGCTATGATTTCTCTTTTATTTTGTGAAGTCCCAAATAAGTGTCCAAAATTCTTGGTCCCTACCATCCTCTGTCTTAGTTCTGTTTGTATTTTTTCTGTCTAGCGTGGGTGAGATTTGAACACATGGTTTAGTCTAACACTCCAGTGGACTCTGACATTATACATGAAACATTGTATGTTGTCCCTCCTAGCAAGAGAGACTGTGTTCAATGTCTGATTTAGGTATTGGGAGCTAGGGAGCCAGTACTTCACCCATGTCTGGACTTGCCTCCTTCCAAACAATCTTGCTCAGCACTAATATCCCTATCAACGGTCAAATATTTGTTTAGGGCTTCTTCTATGCAAATTATGTCCAAGATCTTTTATCCACCATCAACATCACCTGTAGTGTCCTCAGACACTCCACTGACACACTGACAACTCCTTTTTTGTCCTTAACTGTTCCTGGATTGCCCGTATAACTGAGGTAGAAGATTTGCAGAAACTTCTTATGAAGAAGTTGACCCTTTTACTATTGGTCAGTTAAAAACAAGGGGCAAATGGAAACACACAAAACACAGCTGCCCACATTATTAGCAGCATAGGTTGTTTAGATGCTTTCTTCAGAGACCAGCAACTGTAGATCCTTTGGAATGGGCGCAGTATTAGTTTTTGAAGAAAAATTGAGATGAAAATTATAGGGGCTCAATAATTTCAAGAGGGATGATTTTACTGTGATCATGACTCAACAAGGGGCTGATTTAAAAAAAAAAAAGCCTTTGGCTCAGCATGAAATAAGTTGTTTTTTGGTTTTTGGTTGTTTTTTTTTTTTTTCCCTGGAAATGCAGAACACAAAAGCTCACATGCACAAAATGAAGGGCTGCTAAAATTAGATGCACTCTTGTGGTTTGGGTTGGCTTCTGGTTATTCCCAGATACCCAAAAGTAGGTCATTCGGAGCTTAACAAAGACATTTTCCTTAGACTCTTTGACATTTTAGAGCTAGTGGAAAAGACCACCTGATGGGAGGATGTTATCAACATGTCACACTCAGGTTTTGCTCCGCCTTGGCAGCATTTCTACACTGCGAGAGCACCGCAGTGTTAGAACACTAGGCTTTTTTCACTTCATTAGAACTGCCATAGCAGCTTGTTCTTAGCAGTCGTTAGAAGTCACAAGAAAAACAAATTCATATAAATTTTCATTAAAGGGAATGAAAATAAAAGATCAATAGAAACCTTTAGCTGGTAGCATATCATGGGGGTTTTAAAGCTTTACAAACCAACTCACTGCACAAATCATGGGGCACTATCAAAGTACTACTTTGGGAGAAATATGTGAATCACTGGTTGCTCATTAGCTGATCATGATTATGACCTCTACTACAGAAAAATCTTCAGGATCTTTACTGACACCCTAAAAGGGTTTCTGTGTCTTTACCCCCCTTCCTGGTTATCATCATAGCTGTACAATGACTGTGATCTTTCAACTGACCAATACCCTACTAAAATTGATGCAGCTGGAAATAGATCCAAATGTTCTGGTGAGACAGAAGCCAAATAAAATAGGATTATGCAGAAAGCAAAATAGATTTCTTATGAACTACCTTCTCACAACAAGCAGAGAGCCAGTGGGGAGCAGAAGGATGCAGTTCTGTAAAAAGCTCCAGACGGGACAAATTCCTTAAATATGTGAAGCGCACCTGCTTTTCAAAAGCATTTTATTGCAGCAACTCTGCCTCAAAGGTAAGACAGATCTACTTTTTGTTGTTGTGCTAGTCTGTCATTTACCTGGGTGCCGGGGGAAACGGCTTCTGCTTGCCCTCAAAGCCTACGCAGACACCTTACAAATTACAAGGCAAAGGAGATGAAAGGCCATTGATCCTCCTGCAGTGTCTGCTCCAGCACACGTGGGGGACAGTTTCAAGAAAGGGAAGCAACCACCTGGAGGGAGCTGTTGAAGAGAGATCAGCTTTATGTTGACCCAGGGAAATGCTTTTACAGACAGCTAAGTTTGCCAGTAGAGGAGCACTGGTAGGAAAGTCGTGTACATACAATGCGTTATCTCAGAAAACATGAGGAAGAACAAAAGCAAACTTAGTAACTAATCAAACTAGTATAAGGAGAAAAGTTTGTAGCAATTCCTGTAGGTGCTTGTGTGGAGAAGGTCTGTAACGGAAGAATAAACATTGTCCTAGAACTGCTGCCTGGAGCACTCAAGCCCCATTTGCAAGCTGAGGGCTTTCAAACTCTCACCTGTTTTCCTAACCTGTCAGTCTAAAAAAGCCACATCTTATAATTACTTCTGCTCTTTTAAGACCCCAGTTATAAAACCGTTGGCAAATTAAATATTTACCGAAGTAGTCATACCTTTGTATCTGACCATGCAAGAACTTCAAACACGAAAGGTGGATTTACGGTGACCATAAAATTTTCACTCTGAGATCCCTGACTTCCAGAGACCTAACGCTTGATGTTCACACTGCACACTTTCCCCACCATTCATGACAACAGTACTGTACTCCTGCCACCCTTGAACATTTACACCTAATTTTTATTTTCATGTGTCTGTCTTGTGTTTGCTGTTTTTTTGATAGGCTTTTCTTCGCTAAATGAGTCTAATTTTATATGTGATGCTGGGTAGTATATACACAGGAAGCTTTAAATCTGAGTGTTGCTAGCCTTTCTACTCTCTAATAATACAGATGAGCCTTTTCTCATGTTTTTCAGTTTTTCAATGCCTTTGCATTGGGTATAGATAGTAGAATTATACACTATTTCAGGAAGTTTTAAAAAAATTCATTAATATTGCATAGCAAGATACTACTTTCCACATGTTTCCCTTCCCTTCGAATGCACTGTTTCAGCCTTTTTTAAAAACTCTGGAGCACAGAGTTTATAGGAGCTGTTCAGTCACTACGACCGCACACAGTTTTTGAGAGTCATTGTTTTCTGGTCTATATGCTATGTGATCTCCATCACTTGCTCCTTGATTAATTGCTTTGCATGTTACCGTATGAAATGACAGTATGTTTGAACACACCCAAACTACCAATCTTGTTCTATATAACTTTCCTCTTCATTGTTTGACATATATGTGCCAAGTGGTGACCATTACCACTGTGCCTCTTTAGTAATCATCTCTCTTATTCATGTGGTGGAACTGCCCATCACATAAAAATGCTGGTCTAAATAACTCCACCTTTGCAAAACCAGTGACAACAGAGTTCACTCACCTAGTTCTTTTTTTTTCCCACTGCAGTAAAAATAGGCCGAAAAGCTATTTTGTTTACTTCTCAAACTATAAATATATACAACCACACAGAGGATTTGGAGAACAGTTTTGTAAGAATCACTAGATCTCAAACACCAGAGACATTATCATCTGTATCAACAAGATTCAATATGTGCAGGCATTTAACAAACAGACCTGCAATTAATGCCGTGCACCACAACACCCAGGCTGTTAGAATTTAATGCTGATTTAGAGACCTAAGGCATGAATTAATCCCACTTTTGATTTCAATGCCCAGATTAGCTTCGTCTTCCTAGAGAAAGAGGAGGAGGTGGGGAAGGGAGAGATACCTGGGTTGAACGAAGCTATTTCAGTAACCTTAGCTTGCCTGTAAAGGGAATGAAGGCCAAGTAGGCTCCTAATTTAGGCTGCCAGCTGTGTACCTAAATGGTAATCCAGATCTAGCACCCCATACACACTGAGGAAGAAGAGCTGGACTTCAATACTTGTATTAATATCACTGTCCAGGCATCTCAGACTAGAAAAAAAACAGGAAAAGGGCGCATCTGTAGCTGTATCCTCAACAGCCTTTGGCACTTACACTGCAATTAACCAGCACTTTAATCTTGGATTCAGAGCCTGATGTTAGAACCTGCATCTGGAGGGTAGGTAGGGCACTGGGGCAGATTCTGGTCACCCTTCTCCCTGGACTGTTTCTGTTTTCTAAGTCCCTGATTGTCTACCATGCACTATATAAGCAGTCCTAGGAACAGAAACCCAAGATCCTCCTTTCCTTATTGATACCCAGATGCTGGGGCTTTGCTTTTGGCTTTCCAAACCGCGCTTTCCTGGTAGCACATGCTGATTCAGTTTAAGCGGAAACTGGACATTGCTCTGTCTGCAACCAAAAGCCTCGTGGTAAAGCAAGCTCTTAAGAGGTGGCAAGTATGGAAGCAAAACCCCAGAGAACAAGCCAGGTCAGCCACTCGGTGAATGTGCAGTGTGCTGTACAGGACAGAAGCCACCCTCATCTCCCAGCCTGGGTGACTTAAGCACCTCAGCATGCCTAGCTAGCTGCATTGTTTAGAGAATTTAGGATGACTAGAGAGAAAGGATGTCTTCTTCCTCAATGCTGAGTGCTTGTTAGTTGCAGAGAGCTGTGCCAGTGTCTCCCGAGGCAAGAAAGGGGCATTACTGAATGTATTTAGCAGCATGATGATCTCCTCACGCAGTGAGACCTGAGATTCTGAAATTGAGTTGTTCCCCACAAATTTCAAAGATGCTTTGTGTTTTGTTTGTTTGCTTTAAACTACTGTAATTGAAAATGCCTGCCCTAGCATACAGAGACATTATGGTTTTGCTGTATCACATATGGAGGAAGAGAAAAGCAGGAAATTCACAGTCGTGGTGCACTTTGCTGCTGGTTTAGTTTTTCTTCCTTCAGGGCACTGATCCTTCCAGGCTTTCTTAGTTTTCTCTTCCTTAAGATCTGTATCATTCCATGGCTAATAAAAATAATTTGACTGCTCCACCCCTTTCAGGTCAATGTTGGCCACTTCGATCATCACAGCTTGATTTCTCTTTTTATCTTTGGAGGAACCATGCCTGTGTGTGAAAGCTGCTGAAGCTGTTAACTCTTGGGAGTGGCTAAGAGTGGTACTCGCAAGACTCATGCTTTTATATTTAGATACCGAGATAAATAATCTTATCTTCCATTGCTTATTCTTAGTCTGCAATTGCTCATTGTATTTATTTTTCTCTGAGGCTGTTAGAAAAGACACAAGCCTAATTTATTAGTAACAAACACTTTATGAAGAGCAGACAGAAGTGAAACAGATATTGAAACTAAATGCTTGAAACAATCTTCATCAGGAGGATTTTGTTAATTCCTCTCAGGCTTTTAGACCTCACAGCTCTACCAAAATAATCTCAGTAAAACTCTTGAAACTATACGTCCGCTACCTGGTTTACAGAACATGCTCTCCATCAGAAGGCCGGCAAATGATGCTATCACAACCAACAGCAGCAAACTAACTACTCTTGGCAACGCATGTCAGACCGCAGCTTTTTCAGAGCTAGTACTGGCTCCTCTTACGGAAGTTGCTTGGAATGAAGGAAGTCTAGTTGACATAGTTGCAACATAGTGTGTGCTTAAGAAAAGCCTCTTTCACTAACTTCATTAAAATATATGAATACAGATCTAGAATTCTTGAGTATTCTCACCTGTGACTTGTAGCATGCAGGCTTCATTTAGACACCATGTTGCTGGAGATTTATGTTACTGAAAGTAAGTATGGTTATTCTTCTGTACCTTTCAACACCTTGTACATCCTCAGTTCCACTGTCACAAATCTACTTACTTTAATTAAAATCTCTCCCAAGTTACGACAGGCAATCACAAATACCAAATAAAAATATTTCAAAAAAAGTTGATGTGTGGTGGGAATGTCATTGTTCTCTAGTGATATCATCATATTTTAGGTTGCAACTCACACCTGGCAAGCAGAAGGTAACACAGAATTCCTTGTCCTGCTTCATCTCAGAAGTGGTGCCAGAAACCACCGCATCAGTAGTCCAGATATTCTCAGTATCCCACCCATGGCAGCAGCCAGCACCAGGCAACGTTTTCAAAAGCAGCAGCAGGCAATAGGTAAGGACAGTTGGCAGCTAAATTTCTTGTTAACCTTACCAGTTAGCAGTTTGTTGCATCCAGAAGAGTTTAGAGGAAGTGAGAATTAGATTTATATCAGACTTCATTAACACTGACATGTTTGGCAGTAGCGGAAGGCACGGCCTAGTCGCAAGGCCATCTCCCCCAGCCAAATTTAGGAGACTGCCAAGATAGAGATATCAAAGCACCTCAAACTGAAGCTGTTGCAAGGATTTTTTTAAAAAATATGCATTTTACTAGCCTTGTTTTCAGGAAAGGCTCAACTGCTTTGACTAAAATAAAACTCAGCCTAAGATAAACAACAATCTGCCCACATGGTTACAACCAAGAAAAAGGTACCAAGTGTAGCCCATCTTGAAAAGATATTTGCCCTGCTTATAGGTGTGCTAATGTAGTCTGAGAGAAATTACCTTCTGCTATTTGACCTGCACTGAATTTATTTCAATTCAGATTTTCTCCCAAGATGTACTAAATCAACCCACTTCAAATGGAACAACTTTGCTCACAGAAACATTATTAAAAGGTTAAGTAGGGAGAATGAAACCCAGGATTTCAGAGGTGAGCCATGGGTAACCCATCCTACAGTTTGTAGATTGTTATGATTAGTTAAGTTACAGACTGGAACTGCAGTAAGTGAATATGGTGCCCGATTTACCACTGCTGACAACTGACAATATATAGTCCAGTACTTTAAAGTTGTAATTATTATTTGTTATAACATCTACTTTGTGGGCAGGTTCCGTCCAAGTATGTGGAAAAAACAATTTATACCCTAAAACCACCCTACAACTGAAAAGCCCTTAATTAGAACAAACCTATGAATTTCTGCAATGAATGACTGGACACCATTAAAATAGGAGTTACTATTCTAATGTGCACCCATCATAAGGCCTTGCTAGCTACTGGATTGCCAACAGATTACTTCAGCTTTAAAAACTGAAACAATTAAGTACACCAAAATTAACCAATATAATGTGATTAGGAATTAAAACTGAAATGGTGACTCCTTTGAAATCTGAGGGTCTCAAATACCCCAAAACAGAAAATCAAGAGCCTAATTTCAGTTTAAAGAAAAGCAGGTTTTTTCCAGTTCAAACAATACACAAATACTAGACTGTTATTCCCCTATAGCTGCCACTCTGGATTATACTAAGTGCCCAGGAAACCAGGCATAAAGAGGTGGGTCCATGTACATGCAGAGGGAGAGAAGGGTGAAAAGCATTGTTAGAAGTTTAGAAAAATCCTACAAATACCCAAGTATTTTCCCTTCTCTAACTTCCTTTTCCCAGACAGTTTCTATGATAAAGACCTTGCCAGGTAATTATTTCCAGGATGATTTATGAAGCTATAAAACATTATCTCTGGTTACCTCTACTACAAATCTGTGCAGACTTGACAGTGTTTCCCAATAAGGCAGAAGATTCTGCAGTTAATCTGAGAACCCCCATTAAATTGAAAAGAAACAGTTTCTATGGAAGTCTGTTAGAGATGGAGAGTTCTCAGTGATCTGTTCTTGCAAAACCCCTTGAGAACCACTGACTTTAGGTATTTCCATATGAAGTATCATTCTAAACACAGGATGAAGCCAAAACAGTGTAATTGCCCAAGCAGAAAAACCTTAACTCCTCCTCTTGTATATATTCTGTTAAATTGTGAGAGACTGGACTTATTGTATCCACCTCGTAACACATCTCCCTTTCTGTTCCCTGGTACTGACACACTTAAAATACTGCATAGACATGAACACATTTCTGGTACTTACACTGGGAACCTGACAGTGATCAATTAGTCAACATGTTAAATAATCTGTGAAAAGACAGCAAGCTACTTCAGACCATACCATGGGCACCACAAGGTGGCTAACACTGCACAGCAAAACGGTAGGCTTTGACAGTTAAAACTGCACACAAAAACTAACTCTACATTGAAATATACAGTTTATTTTCTCAAAGTCAAGCAATACCATTTGTCAGTAGGTAAGTGTTAAGTGTCAGGCAGGAAAACTGTACATTTTAACTCTGGGCTGCAGGATCCAAACAGTTGGAGAAACATAGTGGAAATCTTTCACTATACAAAGAGATCTAAAATTGAGAACAACGTAGGGTGAAGAAACAGCCATCCCCAGGATGCCAAAGGCAAAACAGTAGCACCAGATTTTTTCAAAAAGCAACAGTATAGCTATTTACAGATTTACATATAACATTGGGAGGCAACCATCTTCAGGTTTCCAGCATGAAAGACTTTCAACAGTTTTAAAAAAGGAAAGGAGAGAATGGTGTCTACACAACAGTTCTGTGAAAGGGATAATATATATAGCATTCACAATATTGCTACCTTTTATCAGAAAGATCTAAATCAAAGTACTGTATACAAACACATTGTAATTATATTATTATTCACATTTCACATACACATTTCAGAGTAACCACAATATGTAATTTTTTTAAAATGCCACAGATAAAACAATGCACACTTTTCTCCAAGCTAAAAGACAAGCATAATTTATTTGGGAATCGGTTAGTTTTGGGTTTGTTACGGTTAAGGGAGAACTTTAAGGACAAAGGGATCACTTGTCCTAGGAACATAGCAGCATATAACTGTGAGATGCCAGACGACTACATTTTTGAGCTACGAGGAAGAAACGAAGGTCAGCTGTAGGTCTCAAAGTGGTAGCTCCATTCGACCCCAACTGACACACAACGTAATTGCATTAAAGATTTGGTCCAGGTATACAAAGTAGTGCACTATAAGAGGGGGAACAGTCCTTTTAATGTTTGCACTTGTCTGTAAAGGAACTGGTTCCAGAAGATCTTTGCTCCCCAGTTCCCCAACTTGCAAGGAATCTGCTGATCAACACCTCTCCGGTTCTCTCCTCGCATAAGAAAGGATTCAGGTAAGAAAGACAGAAGACTTTTTGTGAATGCTGCCACTGCAGGAATAGTGGAAAGAATTCTTTACTCTCTCTTTTCAATACTTAAGTACTTGTATGTTCAACCTGCTGAGCTACAGAGAGGCATTCACATCAGCTTTGAAAAAGAATTCTTGTTGGGCAGTTTGTCTATGGAGAGATAAATGTTTTCCTTACTACAATGTAAATGGCATATACACAAAGTCATCCAAGACTTTCCTTTGTCCACAGAACTTTATCTTAACATAGAACTTGACATTTAGATGCTACAGAATTTCTCTGTAGGCATCTGAGCAAGTCAGTGTAACCTATTGCTGTGCTAAAACATGAGTTAGCGCCTCTTTTTAGAAGTACTGGAAATCCTCTGTTTTAAGTTTTGATGGCAGTATTATGAGAACACAACCAGTAATCTGGTACTGTGAACTAGCATCCTCTCATTTATCATTGTGCAATGGAAAAAACAAACCAACCCCACTTACGCTCACAGTTACAAAGAAGAGTTGCTCCGAGTAATGGATAGTATTTACATGGCAGAAAGTGTTTATATTGCATTTGGTAGTCTGAGAAAGTGGAAAAAATGAACAGCATTGTGTAGGTCAACTTCAGTATAACTTAACATCACAATGTTGAGCAATCAGAAGACAAATTGAAGCAGTGTCCTTAGCCTACATTTATTTTCATAAAGTGTAGCGGGTTTGGGGGAAGAAGAATAAAAACATGCATAAAAAGTACACGAAACAGCAAATGAGCCTTCTAAATAATTTAAATGAGAAATGTTTTGAACAAAATCAGCACAGTACTTCCAGACTGTTTCTTAAATCTAGTACAACTTGGTAACGAAAATCACTTGCATTGCAGTAAGAGGGTGTACAAATGTCTTGCAAAATAATTTTCAAAAAAGTCTTCAGCAAGGTAGCCATTAGGTGATTTGCAAGATGGTTTAAGAAGTGTTTAACTGAGGCTGATTTTAAAGTTATTTTCTGCAAGGGGAAAGTGCCATCCTATATACAATATTACAAAAAAGTGTCTGATGCCACAGGATCAGAGTGACACTACATTTCAGCAATCTGAATATATTAGCTATAAGATGCACGCTTCCCCTATTTAATGTGTCTTAAAAAAAATAAAAAGCCACTAAATTTAGAGCTTCTAAATTTGTGTGCATTCATAAATTGCTGTTGGTTTCCCAGCAGTCTGTACAGCATCTGAACATAAAGTATACAACCTAAGCTAAAAAACATTGTGTTTGCATGCACAACTGCCACAGACTTCCAACTTACTGAGCAGAAAGGTTGTCTGTCCTTTCCAGTGGAGTTTTCTGTAAGTTAAGCAATGAGAAACAGCTGTAGAGTCCAACAATAAAAATGTGTTCTAAAAAATTAAATACATCATCCTAAAAAATGAAAGAGAGCATTATTGCTGTTGTGAGAGCTATTTTTCTCTTGTGCACTTATTTCTCTACTGGACACTCAGACAAGCCAAGGTACTCATTTGTATACTTGGAAACTCCCCTATCCCTTCCTTCCTGCCCATTTTTCACATCCTTGGTCAAACTCAGTCCTCTTATTTGAGCCGTTCAGGTTGAAGGCTATCAGTCAGACACTTCAGTTGCTCTTCCCCCAGCTTGATCTTGTCCTCAAGTTCTCGCTGCTCAATGATGAGGGCTGACTTCATTTTCACAAAGTGCTCATAGTCTGCTAAGTTCTCCTCGCTCAAGTAGTTTGCCAAAATGTCAAAGACAATGCGCTCTCGACGATCCAGGTTTTCCTTCAGTTCCTTTGCATCTTCGTGTTGCTGGGTCAACAGCTTTTGCTTCTCTACCAATGTCCGCTTAGGAAGAAAAAAAAAACCAGTTAAAAATTCACTGGGTTCCCCAGGTTGGGACAACAGCTTCAGTGTTTAAGTCTTAAGTCTGTTTCATCTGCAAAGACAACGACTTTTCTGAATACTTGGAGAGGTGGAATAAGATTGCTCCTTAAAGTTTATTTTTATAAAATGCATTAACATAAAGGGAAAAAAAGTAGTGAATCAACGAAAGATGCACCATTAATTTCTATTGGCCTCAATAGCAAGAGCTTCAAAGACTACTATTTAATAGTTCAAAATAGTTATATAAAATACAGTTGCCTTTGAGAAGCATCCAAGTTCTCCAAATTAAGATTTCACTCAGCAACATCTTACATCTTCAATACACTGCATTGTACTTCCATACTGGAACAGCTGTGGTTAGAGAACCCAGAAATAGACTAATTAACAGAGTGATTTGTTCTTATGCAGCTCCCAACACTGTGATATTTTGCAATTCTGCTGCAATCCTCGTGGCTTCTCCATGAGATGTGAAGTCATGTGGTCTTAAGACATGAGCAAGAGCTAGGGTAGGACAATAGGAGGGAAGAAAAAAAAAAAAAAAAAAAAAAAAGCAAAAAAAAAAAAAGCATTATCTTCCCAAAAGGGCTCTAAGCTTTCTGCCCTCACAGGAGACAAAACAGGAAAAAGGGAGGTTGAATGGAGAAACACACAAAGAAAGAGGACAGGAGCTATATTGCATTCACACCTATGTACAAGCATGAAGGGTGAGGTACATCTCATCCAACTTCATCCATCTACATGGTAGACAGCCACACCTGAATCACTCAGCTATACACTACGTCACTAGTATATTGAAAGAAACAGGAGCATTATTAATCTGATCTATTTCAGATGTCTGCCTGGGAGTGATTGCCTTTTTCCAGCAACAAAGTATGGCTGGCCTACACTGTTGTCAAGAATTCTTGTACAGACTCCTGAACTTAATTAAAAAGTACCCCTAAGAAGTACCACTCCATAACTTTTAGCTTTGCTTCAGAGATTAATTTTCTTTGAGAACCTGTCTCTTCAAATAAACCACAGTCTGTTCAAGTAAATGTGCCCATTTTCATTTGGACTGTATGTTAGCACACATGCTATAATAAGTCTAAAGGATTTACAGAGAAGTGTTTTTGTAGACTACAAAATAGAGTCTTTTCAAGATGGAAGTATGAGACAAAGGGGGATACAGACTAGCAAGCTTTAATAGACTTAATCTGTCGGAGTTGCACACATATCCTGTGCTGCCTCATTTTCTATAGACAGCACAAATCTCAGAGGGTGAAACGCTTTCAGATTTGTGCTCTCAATGTACTTAAAATACACAGCCTAGATTAACTCAGGATTCAAGACAGCTATGGAAGACAAGTCACAGAAATCACACATTATTAGAAAAATCACGGTTTAATCTTCCTTTGAGCTTATGCCAGAGAAAAAAAATCCCACTGCAACTTGCAAACAGAACTATCTGCTGCAAAGAGATGAAAGCAGTGTTCTCCTAAATTCACCAAGTTCACTAGCAGCCAAGCCCAAACTCAAGAGTGTAGCTAGACTGCTCCCCAGGGCAGCCTTGCAGCTTGTGTGTACACTGAACAGCAGCAGCAGAATTAGACAGAATTTGGTGAACACAAGAGGGCATGTATCAGCCAGCTGGCAGCTCAGTTGTAGAGTTACCCATCTAACTTTGGGATGAAATAAGCTGTTTTTCAAGTAATTTGCTATCATTGTCAACAGACACAAGAAAATCAAATGTTTAGTCCTTCGTAACAATTTCTGGGATTTAAGTTGTATGATTTCTTCTTACCAAAGCCTATGGCATGACTTTCAGATGAACACGGGTAACCTGACAGTTTGAGGAAAGTAAACACTACTTTTGTTATGAAATTTGCATGACACCTTAGTACCTCTGCCTTTGTTGAGGCTCAGGGAATACCTAAAAGAAGTGGGATGCAGAAAGAAAGAATGCAAATGAGATACCTCTTGAATTTGCTTTTACCTCTGTTAAAGATGACTGACACCAAAAAGCCCATTTTGAAGGGCAAAGTGAAACACTGTAGCAGGCTCAAGATATCATTCTTGAGGACGTTCTTTGAGCAATGGGTAAATGGCTCACCAGGCCTAAAGGCATAAATGGTGTCAAATGGTTTCATCTGACTATCTTCAACCAACCAAAGCCAAGCAGAGTGCAGAAGGGGTTTTTGCAGTTAGCATTCCTCTGAAGCCTCAGCCAAACACAGGCCATCTGAAACTCCTCTGATCAAACAATATTTGGCTCTTTCTATTGAGTCTTTCCCAAAATTCTTTGCGGTTTTGAACCACAGCCATATGAAAAGGAACTTCCTCCATGTATGTGACTTCCCAGAATTCAGTTCCTAAGCTACTACCCCTGCTACCTGTCCCTAGTCTTTCAATAACAGGTCTTGTGGGTCTAGGCACCTGATCACATCTGTGGACAACTGGTTCAGTGCTTTAGGTTTCTAGATTTCTCAACACACTCTGGCTTTGATTGATAAGTAATGAGAAGACACCGGTCTCACTGTGTTGAAGGTATGTTGGTGAAAAAAATATTAGGGAAAACATGGGCCCTCTCTGGAAGGAAACGGGACACATGGTTACTCAAAATATTGAGAAGGCCAAGGTACTCGATGACTTTTTTGCCTCAGTCTTCCCTGGCAAGTGCTCCAGTACCACTGCCCAAGATGCAGATGGCAAAGGCAGAGACTGGGAGAAGGAAGCACCAGCCAGTGTAGGAGATGATCAGGTTTAAAACCATCTAAGGAACCTGAAGGTGCACAAATCCATGCGACCTGATGAGATGCATCTGTGGATTCTGAGGGAACTGGCAGATGAAGTGGCTAAGCCACTCCCCATCATATTTGAAAAGTCGTGGCAGTCTGGTGATGGTTGCACTCAAAGAGTTGCGGTCAACGGCTTCATGTCTGAGTAGAGAGCACTGATGAGTGGTGTTCCTCAGGAGTCAGTATGGGGACCAGTCCTGTTTAACATCTCTGTTGGTGACATGGACAGTGGGACTGAGTGCACCCTCAGCAAGTTTTCCAACAACAGCAAGATGTGTGGTGCTGTCAAAATGCTGGAGGGAAGGGATGACATCCAGAGAGACCTTGACAGGCTTGAGAAGTGGGCCCATGTGATCTTCATAAAGTTCAACAAGGCCATGTGCAAGGTCCTGCACGTGGGTCGAGGCAATCCCAAGCACAAATACAGTCTGGACGATGAGTGGATTGAGAGCAGCCCTGTGGAGAAGGACTTGCAGGTATTTGTAGATGGAAAACCGACTGTGAGTCATCAATGTGCACTTGAAGCCCAGAAAGCCAACTGTATCCTTGGCTGGATCAAGAGAAGTGTGGCCAGCAGGTTGAGGGAGGTGATTCCTCCCCTCTACTCTGCTTTCCTGAGACCCCACCTGGAGTTCTGTGTCCAGCTCTGGGGCTCCCAACATAAGGACACAGACCTGCCCAGGAGAGTCCAGAGAAGGGCAATGAAGATGATCAGAGGGCTGAACCACCTTCCCTGTGAGGACAGGCTGAGAAAGTTGGCATTGTTCAGCCTGGAGAAGGGAGAGAAGCCACCTCTCCAGGGAGACCTTACAGCAGCCTTCCAGTACTTAAAGGTGCCTACAGAGAAGATGGAGAGGGACTCTTTATCAGGGAATGTAGTGACAGGACGAGGGGTAATGTTTTTAAACTGAAAGAAGGAAGATTTATATTAGATATAATTCAGGAATTTTTTATGGTGAGTGTCATGAGGCACTGGAACGGGTTGCCCAGAGAAGCTGTGGCTGTCTCCTCCCTGGAAGTGTTCAAGGCCAGGTTGGACGGGGCTTTGAGCAACCTGGTCTAGTGGAAGGTGTCCCTGCCTATGGCAGGGGGGTTGGAACTAGATGTCCCTTCTAACCCAAACCATTCTATGAATCTATGAATGAAGAGGCTGGTAGCTATTTCAGATGAAGCCGCTTTCAGAAGCCAGAGTTGAAATAACTGATAGTGTTCCTTGTGGCTAAAGAGACCTATGACAGAGCATCTATTAGTCAGAATATTAATTCAGCAGTGATTATTTGCCTGCTGACAGACTGTTTGTTTAGAAAGTCTGCTGAGCTGTTGGTGGTACCTAGAAAGTGGAAAACTATGAGAGTAATGTTTCCTAGACAACATCACCTTCACCAAAAAAAAAAAAAAAAAAAAGAAAAAAAATATCAGTGATCACTAGGGATATGATCCCCAGGGATGGAAGTAATCTCCCATGTTTTGGTTATATGGTACATAGCAGAACACCAAATATGATCATGTGACCTACAAAATACCAAAGGACAACCAAAAGTCACATACACCAATCTAAATTCAAAGAAATGCATGTGTAACCCTACATGCATTGTATCTGTAGTCAAAGTACCTGGGGATGATCCATCTGATAATTTATTTCTGATGTTACTATGGCAAGACTGGTGTCAGTGCATGAGAAGATAAGTGGGGATTAAAATATGCTAGGGGTTTGGATTTCTGTCAGACTAAGTGACAGCAGAGCACACAGACAATTTCTGACTGGCCTTACTACACCACCTACTCGCCTTCTTCCTTTTCCACACCTAGCCAATAAGGCATTTTTAATCACAGCACACAAACTGTGTTTCCTATATGCTCATATCATCCAGTAGCTTCTTTTCCCAGCACACACTTCCACCTTTGAGCCCATTAGGCAACTGTAACCACATTTAGAAAAAAGAAGTCTAAAGATGTATTAAGTTTCTTTACATTTCAGAAGCTTTGATCTGCCCTCTAATAAGCTGTCAAATACCTTCCCTTCACCCCAGTCAGAGAGGGGTCTGGACAGCCATTAAACAAGTATGTTTGGCAGCAGCTAGAGCCAAACACCAAAAACACAGCTTCAGACTAGTCCCAGCATTTACTGGTTCTTAATGGTGAAACATCGGAGCATGCTGAAGAAACACAACATGAATCCACAGCCTGTGGAAAAAATTCTGTTACAACACTTAGGTGGACTGCTGGCACTTCAGTCCACAGCTACAAGCCAAAAATCCCACTTCACATTCGTTTAACTGTAGAAGATAAACTCACTTGACACATCCCCGCACCCCTACTTTCTGTATTTATTTTAGCCTTTACATTTCGTACATGTCTACATCTCGCCTTCAGTGCATATCTATATCACTACATATCTCTTTCCCAGCCTGATGGGATTTGAAGCGAAATAAAGTGCTGGCAGCAGAGGTGGGATCCAAAAGGAAAGAGCACCTTGAACACTCCTGAAATTTCCACATCTGTTGGGATTCCTCCACATCACTACTGGCCTATTCTGCTTGGGTAAAACATCTTTTCTATTGAAAAATTCTTTTTCCAATGCCTCCCCCTCCTGCCACCCCTGCCTCTGCCCCCCACCCTTTTTTTTTTTTTTTTTTTTTAAGACTTGTTCTTCTGTCATTTCTTGCTCTTGTTCCTTGCTGGGCACTGTGAAGGAAACTGTAGTAAAAGAAAAACATTTTCTTTGTAACAACCTTACAGATTTTTATCAAGATCCTTGCTGAGTATAAAGAAGTTGATAAACTTTCTGTATTACAGCACCAAGTAACACTCCTCTTCCCATCCTGAATTGTTAGAATAATTTTGTTTGCCTCCTTTTTATGCTCTTATCAGTAGTTCCCCTCTTCCTCTAAACTTTTGCTAAGAAGTCTGTTTTCTAGTATGTTGTACCCCAAAACACCACTTTTTCCTCAGCAAGCCAACTGTAGTTTTAGTATTCCAAGCAAAAGCAAGGCAAAGAGAAAAGTTTTAGGAAATCTAAAGAAAATGGCATTATGAGATTTATCCACTCACTATCCCTTATCTTGAGGTATGCAATTTAGATAAACAAAACCAAGCAAAAACCCCCACACCAGGTGTACTAAATGCAATGATATGATTAATGGCCTTTCTCACCCGTTCTTCCGGAGAGGTGTTTTCATCCAGGTTATTAAGAGCATTTTCTACCCGGGCCAGACGACCTGACAGGGACAGCAGGAGGTTCACCACTTTGTCAAGGTCGCCGATAAACATCTTGAATTTGTCGAACTCATTTGGTTTGCAGACTTCTTTCACAATGGCCTCTACCTCCTCCCCCAGTATATTGTTTGCTTGGATGTCTTCCAGAAGTGTCTCCCGTGCTTCCCTCAGCACCTGCAGCTTCCTACTAATGCTGTCAATAAGTTCTTGCTGTGGAAAGTAAAGGGGATGAGAACTTATTAGCACTTCTGCATTTTCCCCCACTTCTGAAAGTCATGTCGGAAATCCAGCATTTTTTTATGTTGAAACTCCCATGTGGCTTTGACAATGAGTGCATTACAAATAAATATATGTCTAAATATGTGTCTAAGGTCTACACCTCTGGATTCAAATGTTTAGAATGTAGGTCTATGATGCTCTGCTTGAGACCTGTGTTGAAGCAATTTGCCTTTGTGGCAAAAGATGAAGGACTTCCACCCTCCCAGCAAGCATTCCTGCTTCTTCTTTGAACAGCCTAAGAGCATGCTATGGAATGGCATAAAGTACAGTGCATCCTTTTCTCTCTAAATATCAGGTTCATACTACTTTTCTGAAGAGCTACACTTAGTACCAGGAAAAAAATCCCATGCTTTCCACATGACACAGTTAAAACTAGGGCACTGTCTAGATTTTTCTTCCTTTCTGCATAATATTAGCATCCCTCCAATAGCACTCTTTCCACTCTCAGAAAACCTTAACATTAACTGTGCCTTACAACATTTCTGTAGGGAAATCACAATCCCTGTGGCACAGAACAGTGAACAAAATCTACTTCTATGTTGTACAAACCAGCTCTGTGCGAAGCTGTGTGAAGTAGCTCTGCCAAAGGACCAAACCAGCATCCTATGCCAGCAGAAGATACCACCTCATCTGCAGTTTGTCAGGGCTTCTTTATAATCCCCCACTGACTGAGATGCACATGCCCTGGTTTAGAAAAAGCATGTCAGGTGCATCACCAGCAGAGACAGACCAAGGACCCAGATCTCCTCCCTCAGTGACCTGTGTTCCATCTGTGCTGCCCAGCTACCTCCCTGTGTTTGGGCAAGAGGTTTTGTTTCTTAAGTGTCCATTAGCTTTCAGTTGTGCACAAGGGGTGGAAGTCAGTTCAGCTAGTCAGTCATTTACCCTAACATGAGATGAATCACACCCTAAAAATGCCTAATTCATTTAAATGCAGATGCCTATTTAGTATTCAGCTAATTTCAGGTATGAAAAATTCCCAAAGCATTCTCTAAACACACACACCTCAGAGCAATTTCTGAAAGAAGATTACATCCTCTAGAATAGTCATTATTTCATAATACTGCTTCCCTTTTTTTTTTTTTAATTACTCATGACATTCTCTAGAAACTTTGCTTTCTAAATGCAAATCTGATTACAAGCCTTCATGATTACTGAGAAAGACACTGATAGCAGCTACTGCTCTCAGATACCACCAAACAGTGACTGCCAATTTATTTTGGGAACAAGAAAAAAGTCTCCCATCTTAACAGAAAGCAACTACACCCTGAAAATTTAACAGCCTCTTTGAAAGTAGAAATTCAACACATGGATTACCCGTGCTGGTTTTCTCCTTTTTGATTTAATATACTCAGGCCAGGTTAATCTGGATTTGGGTTATCTGTTAGTCTGGGTGCCCAAAAGATTAAGGTAGTAAGCAGTTCTACAGATGCCTGCTTTACTGACTGATTAATCTGCAGGATTTGATTTTTTTTCCCCTTCTCTCAATGCAAATAAATGCAGTTTGATTTGGATTATGTAGGTCACAGTGCTATGCTCTCATTTCTCTTAGATGACATGCACATGCACAACACTGCTGTTTTACCATCCAAAACACAACAGGATACTGCTGTGCTCTATGTTAGTCTTGAGTTTTTAGCTTCTGCAGCTGTGCTGCTACTTCCTCTAATGAAAAAAAGCCTTACGTATGCACAACGTTTACCACTCCGGTATCCTATTTAGATGTCTCTAAAAGGCTGCTTTTGCAGGTGAGGAGGCCATTAAGTACTTGTCTCTCTTTAAGACTGCCCTATCTATTAAGAATTAGATTGTGATTACTGATTGCTTCCTACCCCGATGAAGCAGCCTTCGAATGCAGCAACTGTGGGCTCACTACATGCTTTTGTTAACCAGCAGAAAATCTGTATTACGTTTGGTATCCACTGAGCTAGAAGAGCTCCAATCACACCTTGAAACAGGCAGATGAATAATTTATAGCTATGAATTCTATACCAGTAAACAAGAAACCAATAAAACCTCAACTTTCTCCAGCAATTCTTGCTGATCTGACCAGCAACACAGCAAGTAGCTCAGCAAAGTGCTGCTCAGGTGGTTCACTGCTTGGCTTGATTTGCATAAATTACTCCGATCTCAGCTCACCACTCCATTTCACATCAAGTTCAGGTCTAAAAGCAGAAGAAACTTGGAGTTCTTCCGTTATTTTTACACTCTTGGGGAGCTGCTGAAACTTTTCTAAAGGCAAAGGGGACACTTCCTATTCAGCCACATACAGATTTTTTCCTTACTACAAAACCACTCTTGTAGTATCTTCAACATCAGTTTGGTATTTTATAATTGCGGTAAACCTTCATTAAACTCAGTACACAAGACACATACATTCCATTCCTGCTAGCTGAGAATACATGGATTGTCTCAAATTAAAAAAAAAAAAAAAAAAAAAAAAGACTCTATAGGAATTTCATATACTTATTTCAAAATTTAAAAAGCACCACACATTTCTGGTTTGCAGAGCAGTGAATGACAAATATTACAATCATTCCACAGTGGACTGCAATTAAGATATCTCGTAACAGAACTGACCATTTTCTAGGAATCAAGGAACAGGTTCTGGGCGTATGCCTCCTCTAAAATAATTGACATCGTAAAGTGTGCTATTAAAGTGTTCAGTTCCTTAATGATCCTTGTTAAACTGTTGCCAAATATGTGAAGCTGGGCCAAGTTATATATTCTGGCTGTTTTATAAAGACGCCTTGACCCACTTATGAGTTTTATATGTTTTCTGACAAGATCCAAGATGAAAGCCCACTGAACTGAGTGCTTGCATCCTACCACATCTGGAGGAGCAGGGAGAGAAGCAAGCAGCTCTGTGTGCGTGGCTACAACAGTATGTATATTCTGAGAAGAAGATGGGGGATCTCTGCTAAAAGCTCTTCATGAAATACTTCTTATCTCATATGATTAGTGGTGTATGCTGGAGCTGGGGGAATGGAGGGAGGAGTATATAAAGGGTGAACATGACTTTCCTGTTAACAGACACCAAGACAAATAAATGGCAATTTTGCTTATCAAAATTTTAGTATTTAGTTTGTGCGCAAATAATGAAGGTTTCATTTTAACACCCCCTCCGTACATATAATCCATAATTAATGAGAAGGAAACTAATTCTAGCAAAAATGATGAATGTGACCATCACGTGTGGCACCAGATAAAACCAAATTACTCAAAATGCAGTGAAATCCTTAATTTGTCTAAGTAGTACAGCTGTTGGTTTCAGTGACTATCTGGATAGAGGGTAAGGGTAACTCTAGCGCTGCAACGACCCAAAACCCCCGGCAGTGCATGCTGTACTGCACTGTGATGTAGTGGGGGCAGAGGGAGGGAGGGAAGGTTGAGGGAGATTAAAAAAGGCCAGAGTGGTAACAGAAAACACTACAGCTCCTTCAAATGCAGTGGCATCTTAGTGACTAAATATATTCCTAATATTTAACTAAAAGACATTTATTTGGGAGTGAATTACCAAATGCACTCTGGCAGCTGATTATTAAGCAGAGAGCTGACTTTAACAGAAAAGATTTGCGTACCTCTGCATTACTGGCTTAGGTAAAGAGTTGAACTACATCACTTTAATTGATCAAACAGACCATTTCCTCTAGCTTAACCTACTAGGAACTATGATTAAAATATTTTGTGCCAAATCGCTAATGAGATGAGTGTGATGATTTTAACATAGGACATTTTCTCAAACCACAGAAGTGTCATTATATCACCAATTTAATATCTTTATAATTTAATACCTTTATAAATGATATTTATTAATACCATTTAATACCATTATGTTGACCTCTGATCAGAAATAAAACACTGAAGGATGGGGATGAACAAGACTGGAGAAGACTGCCTCCCTTGTGATGAGTAACTTCCACTGAATCCACCAAGCCAATTAGCTATCTCCCAAATAATTTTTCAAATGGAAAATAGTATTTGAAAATAACCTCCCTAAAACATCTTCCCTTTGGACCTTCCAAACCATTCATTGAGCTGTAAAAAGCACCTAAGATCAAATTTCTAAATTCACAGTTGGACACTTAATGCTGCCCCTCCTGCCCCCCCTGCCCCCCCCCCCCCAAGAAACCAAACACCCCAAGCTGATTTTCCAAGTGATCCCCTACATCTAGAAGGCCTTTTATTTAGGAGTGTTTGCTTGGCAAATTCACAGTTAATGAAATGCATGCAAACAAGATCCTTCCATTATACTATCAGAAATGTCTTTTACCTTCTTTTCTGACAAGTCATGATCCAGCTCATCTTCAGAATCATCCTCGCTTTGCTGCTGTTGCTGCTGCTCCTGCATGTCCTTCATTTTAATCAGCAGCTCTGCCTTTGGTGCAGATGTGCTGTAGTAAGTGGAATTGGTTGTCAGGGAGATGGCAGACGGCACGCTCTGCTCCTCTTTCCTAGTAAAAAGTCAAAACTTTCATTAACTGCCTTGACACCCTAATCACTGAAAAGAAAGGACAATCTTTTAGAGCCATCATTTCACCAAGTAAGCAGGGGGTTCAACAGAAAGCCATTACCTTTATAAATAGGGTAAATAAATACTGGTTGTAAAAAAAATTTGTATGAATTCAGTACATGCCCACCAAAAGCTAAAGCTGAAATAGTGCAGAAGACCTCTCACCATTACAATGAGCAAAACAGGCCTAAGATACCTCATCTGGAAACAAAATGTAAAGTTACATTTTATTACGTAGTACAAAGACCTCAGTGTCATTGAGGGTATCCTTTCAGACTACCAAATGTGAGATACCACAATGTAAGTATTTATCTTTTTGGTTATGGAATTACACACGAACTTCTCAAGAAGGCTAAAACTTAATTTGATAATTCATAACAAGAAAATAAAAGACCCACAGAACATCAACATGTATGTAATTTAATGGAATTTAAATCTTTGTTCTCATTCACTTCCAGGAAACATCTCATACCCACTTCAAGTTGTCTTTGTAAATTTTCATTACATAAAAAAGGCCAAAATATTGTTCCTTCTCTATCCAGTTACTAGACTGGATAAAATATTTAGCCACTATGAAATGGGAGAAGTTAATTATTCCTTAAGTTCTCACACAAATAGTTTTCAAACAGGTCTTGGGAAACTTTTCGTATTGTGTAACACTGTTCTTTTTCTGTCATTAATGGCATTGAGGCAGCATTATGCTTGAGTAATATTCTAACAGAAAAGTCTTAGAAATGCCTCAAACCTCAACAGTCGGAAGAGCCTCACTTTCAGTCCCCTCCGAAAACTGACACACTTGAGATAGCAGCGAACAACGAACCACTGGCCTACAGAAAGTAATACTCACTTCTCTTCTGAAATTTTTGGAGAAGGAACTTTTGGCAGAAGCTTCCTGCGTTGCTGAGCTTCTTCTAGGAGGTGTTCATCTTTAGGGAATATACCAACCATCAGATCCATTGTTGTTTTTATTTTCACATTAGGATCTAGTATGTCTGCTAGAGATTTATCTCTTCCCACAATCTCTCTGGCTAGTTCCTCTGACTTCCAGTCTTCAAAGGTCTTCTCTTTGGCCTTTACATAGCTGACTGCTGGTGTGGCAGCACTGCTGTCCTTCAAGTTGCTCCCTGGTTCTTCAGCTGGTTGAGGGTCAGCTGGTTTGGTTCTGGCTTCTGGCTCTGGCTCTATACCTTGCCTGGTGTATGCACAGAATCGTGAATAGGATTGCTCAGAAGTGCTGAGTGTTTTAATTTGGTCCTTTTCCAAACCACTGGGTAAAGCAGGTGGCTCCATAGTACTGACAAGACTTTGCCGACTCTCCTTCTCTGCGCTGCTCTCAGAATGAACTATCTTGATGGGAACCATTTTCACTGTAGTATTGTTGTCTATAACCCTTTCAATTCTGGAAAATAAGGAAAATTCATCTTTAGAAATGGATGAACCCTACATCTCAATGCTTTTCTGCAAATCAGAGGGGAAGCCCAAATATGAAAAAAAGTAGATAAGAGATCTAGGTAATGGAATGTGCCTTGCACTGTATCTCAAACCCTAAATCTACATGTTTTCTCTTCTGCCTACACATTTTAAATAGTATTAGTCATTTGTAAGTAATCCTATATCAGCCTTGCACAATACTGATGGTACAGGCCTTCTGTTTGTTTCCATGAATGTGAGGGTCCAATCTCAGCAGCCAGGCCCCAGATTTGAGACAGTGATGCCAAACTGTCTTTTATCCCTTTGTTGCCACACATATGGAGGAAAACACGCCTCAAGCTCAACCTCATTGCCTCACACAGATCCAACAGTGCCTCAGTTTTTGGCCTGACAGGCGGCTTAGATGCCTGGGGAGTTTGTGATGCCCTCACATCAATTCCCAGGTCTTCCAAGGGAAGAGACAACAAACCAGATGGAAGCATCCTGCAGGCTAGGCCTTTGCTGAGCTACAAGAATAACAAATAATCACACATGGAAAACCTGGAAATCATTCAAAACTTGAGTACATGATTTAAAAAAGAATAATCTGTATCTGTAAAATTTCACACAAGATACAGAAGTTTAATAAACAGATCTCACCATAGTATCCTAGTTTGCTCTTAAAGAAGAAAAAGTAGCCACTGAAGAGGGTAACACACAATTCTGATGCTCCTTTTAAGGAAAGCTTATAGCAAAAATTCTGTACTGCATAGCACAAAGGGCCACCTTGGACATTCAGTTAAGTCAAGCTATTTAAAGAGGAGGCTAATTTAAGATTTTTAAATTGGACAATAACATGTTAAATAACATTACTGAAACATCTGTACTGTATGTAAAACCATGTAAGAAACTGAAGTCTAGTTTGGTGGTTTTGAGTTTGCAGAAAATTTAAAATTATTGTCATAATGTGGGTTTGGAAGCTCTACAGCAAGGAAAGGAACATTGCCTACTAGCTAAAATATCTGTTTTCATCTGGCTGGGTAGCTTGCAGCCTTTCAGATAAGTGACCAAGACATACTACAGCTCTTTTTCCTCTAAGTGTGGGTGTGTCACTTTCCTTAAAAATAAACATTATTGTGCTGTACTTTTCTTTTGTAGGGAATAGCAAAATCTGACTTTGTATTTTTCAGAAGTTGTATCGTATATTTTAAAGGTATATTTGCTTCTGAACAAATATGCAACCTCCCAGTAGGTATTTACTTCCAAGTGCTTTGTGGACATGCTATGGCATACTGATCCAACTTCTGGGGCAGGTTTTCCAGCCCATGCTGAACACTCCTACTACTCCCATTCGGTCAGGGTGTTTTCATTCAAGGCAACTGTCATTTTAAAGAGCTTGCTCTTGTGTCCACCACTCAGCCCCAGCTCCCTGCCTGCAGACATGGGCAGAGGCCTGCCACTGACCTTTTCTTTTGTTTGTTTTTAAATAAAGCCCACACCTTTTGCACTCCTCCAGACTGAGAAGAGGTACACATTTTCGAATTTGGTGTAATACAAGAAGCATGCGTAAGTGTGTGGAGGACAACTGGAAGAAGTGAGATGACTGCAACTCTTCACCTAAAATACCCAGCATCTGTTTTGAGACTCTGAGTACATTCCTCTCAGCTTAGTAAAGGATTTTCTAGATACTTTGGGCATCATCAAGTCAACTGATTTCCATCAGAGCAAAGACAGTTCAACACCAGGTGCTTCAGAAGTTCTGTTTCTGCAATCACTATCCTCCTGATTTTGGAAGGTTTTCCATTTGTGTAACGGTGGCATCAAATTTTGATCTGCAGCAACTCTGCTTGTGGCCATTATGAAGCTTTACTCCAACCATAAGCACAGTCACTCCTTGACCTGAGTGTATATTTACTGGCTATCTACTGATGCACTCTTTTCATCTTTATTATTGCTGAACAGTCGTCTTTGGAAATAGCTGGGTCCTGCATACCACCAATATCTCCCCATACTACATTGTTCTACCTAAAACACTGCAGGAAACCCTGTGCACTCACTCAGTTTATCCTGTTGATATCCTGTTGATGCTGATATCATCAAACATTGGCTGCCCACGGCATGCAAACTGGCATGTTCAAAAGCTCATATGCAGGGAGCCAACAAAAGTAATAAGCCAAATCTAATTAATTGCATATTAAGATATTGTACTTATATGAAATAAATAACATATAGAAGGTTCAGAGGTATGGCTCACATGTCTTTCCTTTCTTGCCATACCTGTTTTATTAAGTAATATAATTATTAACCGAGGACAACACATTGTGCATAAACAAGAGCTATCTGGGCTTAAGAATTTTGAATGTTAACAAAAGATTTGCAGGGTAAGTGTATTATCATTTAGATATGAGCATATAATTAGGCACACCTCAGTGCTCATTTCAACATTAAAGCTGAGTAAAAAGGAAGGACAAATACAATTAGCTTTCTACACATCCTCAGTATCTATTTATAAAGCAATACATTAAGGAAGTGAAAGCAGTACATTAAGGAAGTCATTGTCATCTACCTTTGCACATAGATGCTAGGGTTCATGTGATATATTGCACTTTTCATAGTAAACTGTATTATCACTTTATGTTACAAACACTGCATGATGAAACGTAATTTTTTTTTCCTCTGGTTACAAGAGGAAAAATATTAAGGCATATTTAGAAAAAAAAGAAATTCATGTTTGCTGTGTCTTAAGGCACATTGGAAAATGGCATGATTGAGTCTATTTTAACAATCTACATTACAGTAGAGAACAGCTATTACAAACACTTTTGCTCAGAGAAGCAATTTCTACATTCATTCAGCTCGGAGGTTTTGTTTTCATTATTTAACCATGAATTACAGTGCTAAAACATTTATGAAAATTATGATTCCTCAGCTTCCTGGAAGAGTTTGTTATCTTGTGAGAGAATAACCTTGTATTATGTTAGCAACATATGACAGATACAGCAATCAATTAATTTCAGTCGGTTTGTCTAATTCTTAGTTTATCTAGCCTGGGAAAAGACTGACATTCTCCTGCTGAATCTTCAGTCCCTCTCAATACAAACACTGCTGCAGACCGCCCCCCCCCCCCAGACTCCCTGGAGTGCCACGTTTCATCGTAAAAGCAACATGAAAACAGCCATGATTTGGTAGTGTACCTTACTGCGTGCGCTTTCGAAACAGATGTTCTCACAAAGGATACAGCTTCCCTTCCTGCAACTGCTTTGTCCCCACACTGATTCATATTCATATACAGACTTGGGTGGGGGAAATGACAACAGGGATCTTCTAATTTCACTCAGACTTACAGTGGAAAATCCATTTGAATCCACCCCTTTCGTTTTCTATTAACTACCAGCTGTAACACCTGAGCAGCGTCAGTTAACTAAAAGAAACCACAGATCAGCTGAAGGACTTTAATGGTACCAACTGGAATTTCACACAAGTCAGGTCTCTTCAGAACGTGCTGGGATGGTTCATGCTTAATAAAACCAAAGGATGTGCTCTTAGTAAAGAAAATGAACACTCAAACATAAATAAGGTCTAATAGGGCAAAAAGTGTTAATAAAATAGTAAAGAGGTTACATCTAGTACCTGGCTGGGTTCTCATCCTGTAAGGACACAGGAGGTTTATCAGTGAGCTTCTGTGGTGCAAACTGAGGAGAAGGGGACCTTGATGTCTCCATGCCAGGTTTTTGAAGGTATCGATACTTGGAAGATAATACAGACTCAGACCTAAGATGTGTTTTTTCTTCTAAGTGCTGACAAACATTCTCTGTGGATAATGCTTGCTGGAGCTGCTGTGGATTAGCACTCTTCAGTTTTCCATTGAAGGCTGCAGGACTCTGACAGAGAGAGGAATGACTGGCAAATACTTCAGTGGAGCTGGGGGACGAGGATGAAAAGGGCCGGCTGGGTGCTACCTGCAGAGATTCAGAAGAGCTGCCGAGTGACGGTGCAGAATTATCTGGTCGCCTGTATTTATCTCTTTTAGGTGGTGGCGGCCTCTGAGGAACAGGTCCACGCTTCTTGTTCAGCAGTGCTGGCTCTACCCTATGGTTTTCCTCTCCTTTGCCCCGGGAAGGACAGGAGTGGTTCTCATTCAAAGTCTGTGGCTCTGAGCAGGGGAGATGAGGCAGGCTGCGATCCTTGCTCTTCTCCTTCACGTTTTCCTGAGAGTATCGGTAATCACTAGGCAATGTCCCAGACCTCCCACGGCTCTCGTGAGGCAGAACCGTAGGCTCTCGCGCATGCAAAGGTCTGACAGATGCCTTCCACTTGTGGCTTAAATTCTGGTCCAGCTGATCCCTCTTCTCCTGCGGGTTCTCCCTCAGGGGACCTGTGTCAGCTTGCCTAGAGAGAAGAACACATCATTAGTGCGCTGCTGATTTATCTCCTTCGGTGCAAGGCCACCGCACTGATCCAGGAAGCTTGAACACCGAGATCACATTCAACATTTAACACCAACTCCTCCAATCTATGGTAACTGTACGGGCACACACAATGTGCCTAATCTAACATGATGAGTCAAAGCATAATGTCAGGCTAAATTAGGGTATGGAGCACCACAGGATGCGGCACAACCTTCGGGTAACCCCAGGCGCTGCAGCGTGCATGGCGTAGTTAAATGCACAGCACACCTCAAGTGATGATATATGTGGCACAGCCAAATGTGCAAATGTTCGTGGAAAATAAAAACCATTTCCAGAAGAGGAATCCTAATACTAAAATTTAATTATCTTCTTCCTTCAGAGTCAGTAACAAAGTGTGAAAAACAAGTTTCTTCTCTATGTACAAAACTAACACTTCAGTGTCATTTTAAATGTGAATTGAATACTGTGAACTTTAATTATGAATCTGGAGGTTGAATTTTTTTGTAACTGGTGAAAAATGAAATGAGTGCAAACAAAATGTTTCCAAAGCTGAAAAAACGGGAAAGGGAAAACGAGTGCCTCCTGAAAAAAAGGCAGAAAAGGAAATGTAGGAAGGATAGTATTTTCCAGTCGGGCTTATTTTAAACTTGAACTTCTTTTGCCCTGTCAGTACATATGACAAACAATGGGCAAAAAGGCCTTATCTTAAACAGAAATATTTTTGGATTTATTCCAATTTTACACTCTCTCTTTCTCTAGTCAGGAAACAGGCTTTCGCAGCTCCAAGCTTGTGCCTTGCCACAAAGACATGTAGTTCATTTCTGCTCACCAGATAAAGACAAATTGGGAAAGAAACCAGGCAGGAAAAAAAGAAAAGTACCTCTATAGCCCCGAGAGGAGACAGATTTGCTCTCTGCTTAAAGGAGGCTGAAAAGACACTGTAAGCTTAGAAAAGAAGCTATTAACAGAGAAGTAAAAGGCCTCAGAGAGCTGCTAATATAATTTATGCTACTGACAATACTGGTCTCTGTATTTTGAAATAGTAATCCTGTAGACATGCACTGCCCAAGCTTTCTTTCGAGGGGACTGTGAAAGAGGCATCTTTCCCAGCCTATTTGTAAAATGATGTTAACTTGAACTTTCAACATAAACAGGTTAACATTACTGTACCAGTTTTGAGAATAAGTCTATAGGCAGTTAACGTCAGTGTGTATGAAAACTAAATTTGAGATAAAAACATGTAAGTAATAAAGTCCATTATAAATTAAAGAAGAAAAAAAATTGGAGCAATTACACACTGCATGAGTATTTTAATGAAAACAAATATTTTAAATGAAGTATTGTGGGAAGACAACTGGATTAGATGTGTATTCTACTTTGACACCTGTACAATCAAATTACATTAAAAACTATTATTTTTTAGTCCTTGGATCTGTGATATTTTAGCACTTAAGGGAAAAAAGTTCTAAAAAAAGAGAAAAAGTTCTAAAAAAAATCTGGACATTGTCATTAAACTGCATTATGTATGGGATTTTTAATAATTGTACTTCACACTGATTTTTACATGTCAGTAATAGCATTGCATTCCCGAAAGATGGCTTTTTCACAATTTAATTCCTGAAGCCACATACAAAATCTCTCTTATGTGAGCTGTTAAATTTTAAAATACAATTTTAATGGATAAATTTTCAATTTAACATGAATGAGGAGCTGAATATTGTTTAAACTCAGATCTCCTCATATTGCTCTTAACTAAGAGCAGCTGTTTCAGACACCTTCAAGTCATCTGATAAATTCTGTCAGTTCTGTTTTACAAAACAGTATTTATTGACTCTTATTTTAACGCTAGAGGAAGGACAGTTTTGTTAAGTAAAATGATGCAGTGCCAGAAAGACCAACACTATTCAGATTTGGTTACATGGCATCTCTAAAATCATCTGGTTTTCCCTAGTGAGTTCAATGTAAGCAGAACCTGGCCTATAAACAGTTCCCACTAATTTTAATGGAAATATTTACCAAATGAAGACTGCAGGTCTTGAGTATGAAATACTGTATTTAAATCAGTGTTTTTCATTGTCTGGATAACCCATGTAGAGCACAATTTTCTTCTAGTTAACCTGTGCCAAAAAATTCTTCAGGTCTCTATTTATCTTCACATACATAAGCCATAACATAAGACAGTGTAACAGCTGCACTTAGGTGCACGGAAGATTAAAGGGCATGGCACAAATTGTCACAAAGACATAAATTACATGCACTACCTCAGCCAGTTTGCAAAGTATACACTGAACTTCACATGCACATCAGGATTGGGTGTGCTGGTAGAAGCAAACAGGACAGAGTATACCACTGATCTGACACATTTACCTATCCAAAGCATGTAACCAGATTTGTTTAATATTACCCTGGCTCAGAAGCAATGAATGCTTCAGTAGTCCTGTCACCTTCCAAAATAGAGTAAAAGGAAATAAAGAATCGCAGCACAGAGAAATTTAAAGATGCTACATTTGCAAACATGGAGATAAAATTCCGAAATTACATACTTTATACCACTTTCACAAAATTAAACATTTTGCAGTGCAACAGAAAATGGGTCTGGGGGAAGGTGGCTACATTCAATGCTGAGGCTAGTTTACATTCAGTGTGAGTGGGTCCTCATGCAAAACATGCTTATCACGTTATTTTGGAGAGATTTGAGCTTACTGTTCAGAAAGGAGGAAAAGAAAGCAAGCTTCAAGCCCCAGGAGAACACAGTGGCAAGAACCTGCAAAGGTGTTACATTATTATCAATACCAAGAAGTTCACTAAGCTACTTTAAATCTGTTGGTGGTTCATGTAACAATATGCCCCAGAATACAGCTGTTTTGGAAATGAGGCTTATACAAGGATAACATACCACTGAAAGGAACTCATCATTTATAACCAAACATCACAAAGCGAGAAAGACAGAACAGTCATCTGAAAACATGACAATTGACTTAATTACCACTTTCATTCTAGATAACAAACCAGTCATCACCGAAAACATTAAACTCTTGTTATCTTTGAACCAAAGCTTCCCCACCCCCATGATACAATACCACGAGTACCCAAATGCGAGAGCCTTCCTGATGCAATGGAATTGGGAAAGCTCACATCATGTTCCCCATCCCTGGCACACAATGACATTACAGGTCTGACTGTCAGATGACTTACACCACTTGCGTAACCTGAACTGCAAAGGAAGTGTAATCAACTGACTTACGTTGTTGATATGAAGTGGTATTCAGTAAGGGTGAGTCTAGTACAGGAGGCTGACAGGAGCCTTTTCTACGGTACCTGCTTTTGGTATTTAAGTACAGAAGCCTTTGTACCTAAATGGCAGGACTCACCCAAAATATGCTTCTAACTGAAAACTGCTTCATTCCAAAAATAGTCCTCCACATTTTCGAGAAGCTCTCAGTTAGGAGAGGGCCCAGCTCCCCCCAAGGAGGTCTGTGCGAAGAGACAAGAAGCTGAGCACTTGTTGGCCAGGTGGGCTCAGGAGGAGCTCTGCTCTGTGGCTTGTGCGTTTCTGCACAAGCCCCCAAACACATGAGGACCACTTACCACTATGGGGGTGGAAATGTGTTATCTCCATAATGGCACTAAGTATTTTC